>NC_056559.1:27854076-28004255 GCF_013358625.1 Macadamia integrifolia
CCCCCCCCCCCCATTCTGTCAGTTCCAGTTGCTGTACAGTTGTTTGGTTATTTAGTTGCTGCTTTATGTTGCTTTGCTCCTTTTAGTTATTTTCTTTGTTAGGACTTTTCCTTGTTGGCTTAAGCCTACCCCCACCCCCTCTTCCCCCCTTGTATATTCTTTTCCTCTTGGTTATGAATTATTTTATTCACCCAAAAAATAAAAAAGGAAATGAGCTAAAAAGAGCCCCATGAATAGTGTAGGGGGCTTGTACAGAACGAAATAAAATAAAAAGGAACAATCTAATGCCATAATAGTATCTAATAACAACTCAAAATAGCAACTAAATAAATTAAACAATAGAAGCTAGCTGTCCCCCCCACACAAGAACTTATTAGTGATAATGGGCTGGAAGTTAGGCTCATGACTGAACTAAACTCCACCCAGATACTGCTGGCCTGCCTCGCTTGATGGGCCTCCACCTCCTCTCCTCCTTCGAACTACATAAATCAACGTCTGTGTGTTGGTGTTTGACACGTGTATGTCCAGAAAATAAATAGGTGTTTCTTTCTTATACTAGAACCAAAGACCATGTATCTCCAGAAAACAGAAACAGCGTTCAGGAGTTGGGTGCTGACAGTGCGAAGATACAAAATTTGAACTGCACATTACCTTAACCACAGTCTGGTCATAAAGAAGGGGTAATAACTCTGGAAGAAGCCCCTTAATAATGTTTGGCTTGTTGTGAGCTGCTGTACTCAATGCCAAGACAGCTGCACGTCTAACATGCTGGACATCCATTGAAAGAAACAATAAAATTGATTATTAATCAATAAATCATGCAAAAGATTATCAAAAGAACGAACATAAAAGCTTAATCGCTGTGGGAAATACGAAACTGAATTCTCTGCTACTTGTTGGAGAAATATTATTTACCCGGTCATGATCCTTAATAAGCATTAGGAATGAGGACATCTCAGGGTATAAAATCTCATCAATCTTCTCTGGCCTCTCAACAATTGAATATTTAACTGCTATTACAACTGTAGCTCTAGTGAATGCAGCAGGACTAGTTGTCCGCACCTATATTAAAAGCACAAAACAATTATGCCCCGTTGCGTAAGTGTTTTAACATAAATATGAAGCTTAACCACACACTATGCCCAAAAAAATGAGAACACTAAAATTCTAATTAAAAGTGTACCTTAAGAGCAGGAACAAGCTTTGCAGGCTCGATAAGAGCAATTTTGCCAAGACATTCAGCAACAACATTACGTACACCCTCTTCCTCACTTTCACAATGATTAAAAAGCAATTTTAGTATCTTCTCCACACTTGTATCCTGAAACTCAGCTTGGCCTGCTTTGTCTACAGACTGCCTTGCAATAACCTGCAAAGTGGAATATACATATTCAAATAGTGCAAAAAAGAAGAGCATCAAGAAGTTCAAATGGCAATACCAACCAGCGAACAAACCTCTTTCAAAGAATGAAGCAGTAGATACTGCTTCTTCTGTTGGTTATCGATTTGATCCAAAATAAAAGGCAAGTACTTCGATAGATTTCCCACAGCTATATTTCCAAGAGCATAGGAGGCAGCAGACTTTATTTCTTCAAAAGGAGATTGGAAGGACTCAATAACAATGTTCTCTATGTGTGCATGTGAATTGAGATCTTTCCTTCTTCCAATTTCTCCCAGACAAAGCAAGGCCAAGTGTTGTTTAGCCTAAAAAAGTTAAATACCATGGACATGCATAAGAGTCACAGCAGAAAAAGCAAAATCAATGAATTTTCAAATGACAAATAACTGACTCCGATGACTTCTAGGCATTATATTCAAGACAGATATGAAACCAACTACAAATGGTAAAACTTCAAATTCAAGTAATAGGTAACAACTCGAATACAAAAACATGTAACCAATTACGTATTAAAATAGGTGCTTGTGTACAACCCAAGGCCTACCTAAAGGACCAGAATCCAAATTTGTAAGTAAGGAGAAGAGAACCCATGCAGAAGAATCTGGGCTCTAAGTATTAGTTTCAGATTGCGCATTTGTCATTTGTCACAAATGTCACCTTCAACTTCAAAACAGTCTGCCCAGTCACAAACCCATAGACAAATAATATGACACTATTCCCTCCCCCCCCCTTTCTTCCTGTAGGGGAAGGGCTGAGTTGAGGTGCTATAGAAAGGCACTTTCAAAAGGTCCTTCGAACTTGAGCCAAGAGATACAAAATTTAATGGATATTCACAGGGAATAGTAAATCATTTTGGGGCGGAAGGGGGGGGGGTGGAACAGCCTAAGTTCATTCATGAATCTAAAATTCCCTGAAGGCAAAATAACCTCTGCAGAAACCACCCCCCACCCCCCAAAAAAAAAAAATAAATAAATAAATAAAGATGAGGTTACTGTATAAAACCCAAAATCCATCTGCATATGCAAAAAAGAAATGTTTCATCAGTTTGGTGTACTCAAGATGAAGTAATTGTATAAAACCCAAAATCACCTCTGCATATGCAAAAAAGAAGAAATGTTTCCTCAGTTTGGAGTACTCAAAATATGAGGCTATCATATAAGACCCAAAACCTAAGTTTATGAGTAATAGAGTTAAAGACATAGGCCTAGAGAACATGAGGTTATCATATAAGACCCAAAACCTAAGTTTATTAGTAATAGAGTTAAAGAGATAGGCCTAGAGAACATGAGGTTATCATACAAGACCCAAAATCTAAGTTTATTAGTGATTGAGTAAAATAAATGGGCCTAGAGCAGACTTGTATGACCATTACTAGTGGAGGGCCGGTTAGAGAAGGGGAGAAATCTGAGAGGGATCTCAGAGTAGTAGGGGAAAGAGGTTCATACACTCATGTATAGAAACCAACAAAATTCTATTTTTCAAATCTGTACTTCCATCATTTGAATACAATGTATACATAAGTAAAAATGAAAAGAATCCTAATTGGAACGTAAAGCTCTATAGCCTAATCCAATTCTATGTAAAATGCTATAGCCTAATCCAACTCTAAAACTTTATTTGAGTTCAAAGTAACTATTTTATTTCTACACATCCTACCCAAGCAAATAAAAGACAAAAAAATTTATTAAACTACTTCCAACCCTTATTAGACCAAAAACTGGTATAGACCGGTCCAATCAGGGTTTGGCTTTCCAAAGTTCGTCATGCTAGTCCAACCAATCAAGTACTTCCACATCAATTCTCCTCCTTTGAAAAGAACTTGACTCCGTCAAATTTGGAGGACTAAGGAAGCCATTACAACATACTAGAGGAATGATCCAGCTACCTTATTAAGTTTAATGTCGGAGAGATCTTTAGTGGGAAAAAACTTCATGGCTTTGTTGTTGTGCTTAAAAGAGTAGATATTCACATAACCACAATTTTGTACCATCTTAATTCTTATCAAACAGGCACAATCAACCAAGAAGAATATGAGACATCTTCAGATGCAAGACATCAACATTGTACTATATCCATAAATCCACCAATAGAGTAGATGAGAAAACACCTATCAATAGTCTTAAAATCGGTGTTGTTCAACCATGCAACTTTGTAGGGACTTGGATGTGGCTTTATCTACAATCTCAGCTTTCAAACGTCTTCAGAGACAACATTAGTGCAACTACCTCCATTGATCAGCAGACTACATAATTAGTCATTGCCGAGGTCTAGAAGATATTTCTATAGTGCCAATCTTCATCCTCCATGACCTTGTGAGTGGCCAATACAAAACAAAAAACATAACGAGGGTGTTGCTCCCCATCACTGTTATTGTTTTTTACTTCAC
This sequence comes from Macadamia integrifolia, assembly GCF_013358625.1. NCBI lineage: Eukaryota > Viridiplantae > Streptophyta > Magnoliopsida > Proteales > Proteaceae > Macadamia > Macadamia integrifolia. The sequence continues at coordinate 27,857,862 of NC_056559.1, forward strand.
CCGGCTACGCCCTTCATTCAAATCAACTGTCTCAAAACCAAGACGCTCTTCTAGAACATAAGGTATAAAAAAATCATCATCAATATAAGCTACCAAACATTTAGGACACTAAACACTAATATTTCCATACATAAAACAGCAATGGCAGCCTTCGACATCACATGAGGTCTGTTGGAACCACATTGAGGCAGAAAATGTGGTCAGCTAGGTTGTGAAGATGCCACAGATGAACCAGTAGCCTATTGATGTAGATAAGTCACTTGGGCTTATTTTATTGCAAATAAGCCTTGTATTGTGTTATATATGTGTTGAGCCTTTGATCCCATGGGTTTTCTTTGAAATGGGCCACTTTAATGGGCCTAAAATATGGGTACAAGGTAGAAAAACGGGATTTAATTCATTAGTTTAGTTAGTTGCTACTTAATTCAATAAAGGCTCATTAGGCCATTGGTCAATTGTAAAGTCCTATATGGACTATTAGTTAGTTAGTCCTACCCCATGTTGGAGTCATAAAGTCAAGTCCTAGTCCTATTATGAATTTCTAATTGTAGTAGGAGTGTCTAGTCCTATTAGGAAACTAGCTCCTAGTTGTAGCAGGAGTGTCTAGTCCTATTGGGAAACTAACTCCTAATAGTAGTTTGATTGCTATTCTGCCCTCTATAAATAGAGGAGCTTATGTACTTGTAATGGCAGATTTGAATGAATGAATTATTGAGTGATTACTCTTTAGCTAAAAAAACTGTTATTGAGACGTGAGATGCCTAATCCTTTGAGGGGTGTGATACCCAAAATCTGAGGGGTGAGATACCCATTCCTTTATTCTCTTTCACCCTTCTCAACCCTCCATCGATTCTTCTTTTTCTATTTTTATTTTTTGTTTATTGTTATTAGAAGTTTAGACCTGTTAAAGCATACAAAATCAGAATCAGCCAGCCAAAGAGTTCTTGTTCTTGAAGCCAATCGACCCTCATTGCTACCCAAGTTTGAGATCTGATCTGCAGATCTTTTGGAGGACTGGTTCTATACTCTAAGAAGATCAATCGATCCTCTCTTGAAGGTTATCTAAAGAAGACAAGTTGTTGTTCCTGCAAAATTCTTCACATTCTCTCTTATAGGTCTGAAAATCAAGAAAGCGCATAACTCCATAACTAGCCGTCAGAAGCCCTTCATATTTGGGGGTTTAGGGACTATCTACACCCAAAAGTGAAGCTCAATCGGACTCCCATAGACTTGGCCGCACCTTTCTCTGTCTAGCTTTGTAGAACGTCTTTCTCTCTCCTATCTGGTTGGGTTTTGGGCTGGTTTTGCTCCTATATGGGTATTGTATCCTTAGGGGTTTATTTAATGGTATTATTTCTTTGTTTCTTACTCCTATTTGTATTGTTTGGGATTATAAACTGCGGAGTTAGTTACTTGTAATCTACTCCTGCATTACCTATGGTTGGCTGAATAACTTTTCCCGGGAAAACGATTGATGTTGACTAGAGCTATTACCCTCAGGAAAAGTACTATATAAGTCCTTCAGGTGTATCGTTACTTTAGAACCCCTCATGGGTTTGCTTGGTTGGTTTAGGATGATGTGCTTCGGTCACGAGATCATAGGTTTGAGTTCACACGATTAAAGCGTTACAAGGGGTGGGGGGAAGCTTCGTACAACTGGGGTTTACCTCGGGCTTGAACTGTAAACCCGGGCAGGTTCAAGGGTTCCTCAGCAAAAAAAAAAAAAGTATGCTGCTTTAGACTTTCTTCTACCTGATATGACACCTATACAACATCCTCCATTGTAAGCAGTCTAACTGATGCAAGTGCAACATTGATCAGAGGGTACAAAGAATTGTGGAACTGTGCCACAAATACCTCTTCATCCCACTCAAAATCAAACCCAGTGGCTAAATAATAAAACCGGGCATAGTACTCCTTAAAGGTCATGCTTTCTAGTCGTAACTGTGCAAACTTGAGGTGCATACGCTGCTTGTAGTCAGTAGGCAAGAATCTCCGGTTCATGGCTTCACTCATCTTACAGTCCAAGTAATGACTAACTCAATGCCTCGAGTCTGATTCTATTGCTGGCGTTTGATCCACCAGACTCGAGCAGTGCCTTTCAACTTTGTCTCCGCAAATAAGATCTTTTTGGCCAGAATCAACCCATACCATCTAAAAAATATCTACAAACTGTAAGCCTAATCAAAGTATTACTCTAAGTTATTAGCCCTATAAAATCGAGGACATCCAGCTTTGCTCGTTTTTCAGTTCCATAATCATTATATCGACCAACTCCATATGGTGGTGGTGGTAGGGTACCATGAGACATATCGTATATTTAAGGCACTGATATGATACAATACTGATACGATACCTAAAAGAAATTGGTATTAGTACATGTAACAAACCTCATCCTTTATATAAAATCAATTGAATGAACTTGTCTCATCATAATTTATTGTCCTTTTTTATACATTATTTATTTCACAAGTTAAATTTTTATGCTTCAAAACTATAATTTTCATATATCCTAAAAAATTCTATACGTTTCTTAACCATTTCCATACATATCTTTAGCATATCTTGCTCTCTTTGATATGATATGATACGATACGATGTCTCTTAAAATCACCTTTTCAATACGACGCCCGATACCGACACTTTAAACCTTGCTTGGGGATGTGGTTGGAAGAATCCCCATATTACATGACACTTTCCTTTATCAGAAATAAAAGCTTGTATGGATGACATCATAGTATGAAGGGAATTGACAGTTGCGGTTAGGGTATTGACACGTTCACTGAGGATGTCAATTTTTAATTGGTTTCACCTTTATAGGGGTTGAGCTCTTGGAGAATCTCACTAATGGCCGCAAAGATTAAGATATGGATAGAATCTCCAAATTGGTGGCAATCTTGGGTTAGGAAACCCTATTTGGGTTTGATATAGATCCACTCGGATAAAACACGATTCCAATAGTTAATTGCATGGAAAAACTTTAAAAAGAAGAAAGCAACCTAACAAAGAAAAAAAAGCCCTTCTTTAGTAGTTCCAAAGAAGGTGGTCTTTTATCCGAACCCCTTCTTCGGTAGTTCCGTGGGCATAAGGTGGTCTGGTTCAAAGGCCATATTCCCTGCCATAGCTTTACTCTATGGCGTTGCCTGTCCAACTGTCTCCCTACTCAATCCTTCCTTATTCACTGTCATATCCTAGCCAACCCTTCTTGCTGCCTCTGTCCCCAAGGTATTGAAGATATCTCCCATCTCTTCTTCTCCTGCCCCTTCTCCTCCCTCATCTGGAAAACCATTATTTCCAAGTGCTGGCCTAGGAGATCCATCATCCATTTTCACAGGGAATGGATATGGATTGACATGACCTTCTCTGTCTCTTCCATTTGTGACACCATTGGTAAATTGGCATTTTGTGCTACTATTTTTCAGCTTTGGATGGAGCAAAACATCCATAGATGGATCCCCAAATCTTGATCTCCGGATAAGATTTGGAAAGCTATCCACTTTAATGTTTCCTCTAAAGCTCAAACCCTTCAATCCCATTCTGTTATCAACTACCGCCGAAATACCCACATTGTTGCCTATTGGAACCTTCAGGTTGATCTCATCCATCCTACTTGATGGCATTTGGCTCCTTCCCCCACCCCCCCTCCTTTTGGTTTAGTAGATTTGTGATGTTTAGTCATTGTCTTTTGTTTGTCCCCTGGGTTGGATGCTCCTTGTTGGCTTAAGCCTCCCTCCCCCCCCCCTCTTCCCTTGTATATTCTTCTCCTCTTGGTAATGAATTATTTATTCACCAAAAAAAAAAAATCCAACAAGTGGAAGACCACGCATTAATGGGAGGGGTTATTCTTAATGGTCAGAATAGAAGAAAGAATAAAGATTAGTGAGGGGCCTACGAAAAAAAAAAAGAGCAGTATAAGGCTTAAAGATGAGACGTTAAAGTGTGTGTTGGGGGGGGGGGGGGGGAATTGGTGTTAAAAAAAGACTTATCATTGGAGAAGGGGTGGAAGATGTGTTGAAGTTGTCTTCTACCTTTGGCAATAGGAGACCCGCAATGGGAACTTCGACGACCAGTAGCAGAATCTTAGGAGACACGGTGGGAACTCTGACTTCAACAGGGAGTTTGAGTTTGAACTAGTGGTGGAGGCTTCTAAAATCAGGTATGACTTCCCACTTTTTTTTTCCCCTCTTCTATGTCTCTCGCTCTCTTCACTCTTTCTTTTTTGTTTCGCAGGCAGAAACCTAGAGTGGGAGGGGGGACTCAATCGAAGTTACAGGGGACATGGGAGGGCGGTGGTGAGTTCCCTGTGGGAATCAGGAGAGGTTGCCTTTGGGTATCGAAGGGTGTTCTTGTAGGAGTCGGGAGGGGGCTGGAAGTGATAGCGCAGAAGGTGGGGAAAGGTATTAAACAAAATGAAAAAAAAAAAAAAAAAAGGGTTGTTGTGGGATGTTGCAGAGATGTCAGTGAAAGTAGAAGAGAGGGGATATTGTTACAGAACGTTGCAGAAGAGAGGGTTGGGGGAGTGATAGCACAGAGTTTAGGGTTATAGGCGAAGGAAAGGGCCATAGAGAGGAAGGGCATGGATGCGAGGGAGAGAGAGAGAGTTCTTTTTTTTTTGCTCAGCTCTCGGTAGAATAGGTGCCGCTACCTAAGCAGAACAAAAAAAAATAGAAATAACAAGAAGATGGAATTATTGCAAGGGAAGCGAAGATGGGGACTTTGGCTTTGAAACCAAAGTGGTGGAGGCCGTTTATAGAGGGGAGAAATATGATAGATCTCAAAGTTGCAGGGAAAAGGAGGAATCACATGTTCACACACTCATGTAGAGCAACCAGCAAAATTCTATTCTTCAAATTTGTACTTCCATCGTTGGAATACAATATATAAATAAGCAAAAATCAAAAGAATCCTAATTAGAATGTAAACCTCTTATCTCCTAAGTCCTAATCCAACTCTAAAACTTAAATAGGGTTCAAAATAACTAGTCTATTCCTATGTATCCAATCCAAGCAAATAAAAGACATAAAAATGAACTAAAATCTATTTCCAACCCTTAATAGACCAAAAAGCAGGGTTCGACTGGTTCCATCTGGGTTTGGGTTTCCAAAGCCGGTCATGCTGATCCAACAAACACTCTCTCCCATGTCTGGTACTTCTGTAGTCTAAATGATAATTTATCTAGAAAAACCTCTAGCACCTTGGTAGGACGATGACATTCATGACTGAGTAGAACACTTTGTGCATCTAATGGAAAGGTTACTCCCAAAAAATGTGACTTGAGAATTGAGTAATATGGCCTGTTTATTAAGCAACATATTATATCCCGAGTCAAAAGTGGTCATCTTCAGTTCCAAAAACATTTTGTAATCTATCATATACCTGACGGCAATCTTGAGAAGTGTGACAGCACTACATGTTTTCGAAAGTACATTCACCCTAGATTTTACGTAATTTCTTCTGACATAGTTCTGAGTTTAGTAAAGAAACAGATGACTTGGTCTCTGGAGAAAGGGACTGTGCTTCCTGAGCAGTTATCAATTATTTTCTGTAAGGCCACACTCACATACTAATAACATCATTACAACCAAAGATGAATTGAAAGAACAATAGAAATTAAGAAGAAAACCTTACAGAAAAAGAATCTAGTGAAAAAAAAAATTACAAGAAAAGGGCAAATAAATATAATTGAAGCTTGAACAAACTTACAGAATGGGTACTGCTGTCATCTTTAAGTATGTCTGTAAGCATTTCTACCGTAAATGCACATTTCTGATCACCCGCAGCAAGGCATAGAACAGCAACACATTGAGCTACTGAATACAAGGCCTGCTTTGCAAGACCAACAGACTGGGGAGATGGTTTAGCACTAGAAAGAAGAGAATCTAGCAAATCATCAAAACTTGTGTTTTCTGAATGGACTAATGCAGAAAAAAAGCTTTGCAGAGCCTGCAGCATTGAAAAAGAACATGTTCAATACTTCTGACGATCATGATCTGAATACAATAGCCAGTATAAGGCTAAGGACAATACCAAAAGTGCTTGTCCTTGCAACAGTGAGCTCCTAATTAATGTTAGGGCCTGAGGAAGAACTTTATATCTAACAGTCAAACCAACATTTGGGCTTGAATTCCTGTCAGCCATCAATGTGCAGCAAAGTTCCAATGCAAGAGCCGTCATATGCAAGTCTGAATCACTGGCACATAAATAATGAATGTAAAGAACAATATAAGAAGACAAATACAAGGGATAAGGTTAGACAAGAAGGGGGAAGAGAGAGAACTAAAGACGAACCTTATAAGAGATGAAAGTTCCACAATTATAACTTCATAAGCAGGTGAACCAATTCTATCACCATAAGCAACAATTAGAGAATTCAATGTTCCCAAAGTTGCCTGCCTCAATGCCCGATTTGCCTATTTCCCAAGAAGCAAATTAGACACACACACACACACACACACACACACACAGATTTCACAGAAGAAGATTTGGCACAGTCGCATACCTTCCGCAAAAATGCTGTTAACTCTCCGATAACATGATCGAGGACACACGATACATCAATCTTGAGTGGAGAAGAAGCGATGACAGCAAATGCCTGTAGTGCACAACTTTAAGCTTTATTTGAATATTTAAACAATGAAAGAAAACAGTTTCCTGTTTTATGAAATGGCTTATACTCGTCAGTACACTACTGTGAAACCAAGGCATACCCAAGGTTAAAAATTTCGGGTTTCGACTAGGTTTTCACTGGGACCTGGTTGAAACCAGTTATTTTTTTGGGCTAATTCTAGAATTTTGGGTCGAAATTTCCGAAACTTGGAAATCTAGGGACTAGTCAAAACCATTGAAATTTCTGAAATTAAGGTCGAATTTTCCGAAACCTAGAACTATGGGTATACCAAAGCGCCAATTTAATGCTAAAAAAATAACTAATTGAGACATTTTGTGACTTGATTTTGGCTGTTAATAAAAAAGAAACAGCGCCAGCCGCCAAATACCAAACAGCCTCCCCCTCCACACCCCCCCCCCCAAAAAAAAAAAAAAAAAACATATCCCCAATTTTTTAGGTACGATTCTATAAGTCAAAGGGAAAAAAAGAAGTTGATTTTCAGGACCTGGATTTTGACAATGGATTCCTTCTATTACAACCAAATATGGATTACTCAAGATCTCTTGGTGGATCCCAAGAGATCCACAGGTGGATTCCTATGGAATATATATAATATGTATTTATATAAATAAGGGTGGGCACGCCACCAGGGTGCCAGCTTGTGTCATCCTCTCTCCTCCCCCTTTGGGAAACACCCACTTGCCCTCTTGTGTCCAGCCTTGTGATTGCTCGATTGGTGTTTGCCATTAGCATACCGAAATCTGGTGGCACGCCCAACCCTCTCCCTATATATAGGAAGAAAAAACGCTACCTCTTGGCATGTATCTGCGCCAAGACACAGCAGGTTCGAAAAGACCATACGCGCTGAAGATGCTCATGCGTGTCCTCCCATTGGCCGCTCCTGCTGGTGTGTACCTAAGCCAGAAGGTATTGTTCTCTTGCCCATATATATATATATATATCCTTTCTATCTTTCTCTTTCTCTATTTCTTAGAATCTCCTATTGTTCTCTACTTATCTCCTTTGGCCTGCCCTAATAAATAAATCAAAATTATGCTTCTTATAATTCACCATGAACCTCTACTTCTATTCATTGTTGAACATCCAGTTTCATATTACAATGACAGCCATACAATTTCCAAAAAAGTCTTCCGAAGGCATAAGAACGGCATAGCAAAGTGATCCCTTTTCTCTACGACAAAGCAAGTACCACTACTCTCCCATAATCTTGGTTAAAAAATGAGGGCTGGTAGGAGAAGGGAAGAATTCCTGAGATGGGTCTCAGAGTTGCAAGGGAGAGAGAGGAATCACACACACAGCCAAGGGCTGCCAAGCAACTCAGGCACACACCACACAACCAAGTTCAATTCATTCTTCAATCTGTCCATACGGTGTCCTTCAGCTACATATAATAAAAGTAAGAGACATCTCAAATTGGAAACCTATTCTACTAAGGAATAAACTAAAATTGAAAACACAATAAGGGGGTGTTTGGTTCGGTAAATCAAATGGTGTATGTATCGGTTATGAAAGTCAATCTTTTGATAGACATTCTTCTGAATTATGTTTCTTTCTGAAAAATCGTTTGGTTGCCTTGAGGCTAGTACATGTTTCTCGCGGGTTGAGATATTGGCTTCCGTAGAGAACGTCTGTCCGCTTTATCCTTTTATACTAGGTGGTAAAAAGGTTGCTCAAATTTGAGTTTTAGTGTTGAGGTAAACACAGATTTGAAACACATCCTTTGTAATATGGTCATTCACGGGAAGTAGGATGCTCACTTATGAGGGTCATCCTAGTGGAACCAAACAACTCAAAAAATTAAGAATTATCATTCTAAAGAATGTCATCCCAAAGATTTACTGAACCAAACACCCCCTAAAGGATCCTACTCTAATATACACAAGCAAAAAGAAAAGGATATAAAATATCACTCGTAGTATCTAGCCAAAGAAAAATTACAATATTATTCCCATAATAAATAAATCCTAAATTTCCTAAAATCCAACTAGATTCCAAAAATCAATCAGACCCAGTTCTTGGTCTAGGTTCCAAAACGGGCTCAGGTCGATCCATCGAAATAGGATGTGCATTCATGACCATTCAAAGGACCACATATTTGAGTTTGATAATAAGTAAAAAGTGACTAGTGAACATGGTTTAAAGTATCTCTGATATCGATACGATACCCTCCGATACGTATCTTAAATTTAGCCGACCGATACGATACACAACGATACGACACATGAAATTTCTAAAATCATTTCGTATTGATATATGTCCTACGATACATATTGATATGCATCAATACACCACTGATACACATTGATACGATACGATATGCACCGATACGACTCTGGAAAATATAAAATCAAGGTGAAATGTACATTTCGGTATGTATCGGTACGTATCAATATGTATCGATCGGTACGTATCGGCATGTATCGATCGGTACGTATCAGTGAGTATTGGTATGTACCGATACAATGCGCTACGGTCATATAAAGGCTAAGATGGGTAATTTTTCAGAAAAACACGATTTTTTGAGGGGTTTTTGTTCCAAAGTTGCTGTCAACCATATTTCTCTCTAACTAAAGTGGAAATCAAGGTTGAGAACAAGGATTTTACATTTATGGGACAACTACAACCTTGAATTTTTAGTGTGATACCCTCAATTTAGTGTTTATGCATAATACATGTTATCAATAGCTTTTTTTAACAAATTCTTTATGCAAAAGTGTTTAAAAAAATGTATCCTATCCATTTATGTGTGTATCTTTAGTGTATCTCCAATACGATACAATACCTTCTGATACGTATCTTAATTTTGGCCGACCGATACGACAACCGATACCGATACTTTAATCCTTCCTAGTGAAAAATCAGTCACAGAATAAAGGAGAAGAAGAGATGAAGAAGAACATGAATAACAAAGATATGGGGAAAAAGCTTCTATCGATTCTCTTCTCTTATATTCTTAATTGAAAGACAACAAAAGTACATATTCACCCATATAAGTAATACATTGTCCCACATGTACAGTATAGACATTCATTCCAAAAATATCTTAGCATTCCAACATTCTCCTTAAGCTGGGGCAAAGATATCACATATGCCCAGATTGCCTAATAAGTATAAAAATGTATGGAATTAATTCCTTTTGTTAACATATCAGCCAGTAGTTCTCTTGTTTCACAAAGGGTGTACAGATACATCTTAAACTGAAGTTTTTCCATGATAAGTAACAGTCAAATTCAATATGCTTGGTACGATCATGTTGGACAAGATTGTGAGCTATGCTGAATTGCTGATAGCAGCCTTGTTTACACAATATAACCTCATAGAACCATCTGGCTCAAAACCCAACTCCTGGATTAATCTCTTCAGCGGCTCAGCCACAGGAGCTCACAAGCTCCATAAGCAATGGCTCTAAATTCCACTTCAACAATGGATCCGGAAACAACAGATAAGTCACGAGGTTTCCACCTACAAAGGTGCAAGAACCTAATGTTGATCTTCTATCTAACTGATCCAGCCAATCTGCATTTGTATATGCCTAGATCCTTAGGTTATTGTTTTTTAACAACAAATCTTTCCCTGCACTTGAATTTTGTTACCTAAGAATGGGATACACTGGTTCCATGTGGCCAGTTCTGAGGGCAAGCATAAATTGACTAACTACCGATGTAAATACACACCAGTGGACTGATCCAAACCATCTAGGCATCCAACAGAGATGAACCAGACCCATATTTAGGTCCTTGGTGTAGTAGGATTTTTGAGGAGATTTTATTTATTTAAGTAATTTATTTCCAAATTAAGACATGTAGGAGTTGGTTTACTATGTTAGGGTAGTTTCCTATTTCAGTTGATTTCCTTTTTTATGTCTTTATTGTCCTAATAATGATTGTAACCGATGGACAAATCAGATAATGAAAATATGAATTGAGTTTGTGTGGTTTGAGAGCCTGCAGGTTGTGTGCGTTTCTCTTCCTCCCCCCCCTGCCTTTTTTCTCGTGTGAATCCTATCTCCCTCCCCTGCAACTCTGAGTTCATCTCAGGGATTCTTCCCTACCCCTACCGGCCCTCCATCAACTACACCAATAGCGTATGCTATATTTGGACGGCTGCGAGAGAGAGAGAGAGATAAATCAATTTCCCCACAAGTCTCTGATATCTCCTTGCATCAATAATGGGATGCCCACTTTCTTCACTCAATTTGTGGTTCTAATTGGATTTGAAACCATGCATCCCTATCTCAATTATGAGATTTAAAACGTACTTCCAATGCCAAATATAGATTGCCTTTTTAGATCTTGATAATTTCAATTCCCAAGAAGTAATTCTTCGTATGAAGATCTTTAACATCATAATGTTGTGCAATATAAGCCTTCAACTTTCTCACCTCCTCTTGATTATTTCTAGTCGCCACAATATCATCTACATAAACCATGAGAGCTATAAGCTCGCCATTTTCTTTTTTGGTGAACAGAGTGTGATAAGGTTGGCTATGTGTAGACCCCCATTTCTCATCATGGCTTATCTGAATCAAGTCAAATCAAACTCTAGGTGACTGTTCAAGGCCACAAAGAACTTATTTTTAGTCTGCACACCTATCCTTCAGCAGCAGGGAATCTGAATCATAGAGGAGTTTGGATGTACACTCTCTCTTCTAGATCTCCATGAAGGAATGCATTTTTTACATCAAACTTATAAAGGGACCACTCCTGATTTGTTGCCAAGGACAGAAGAATTCTTAATAAAGTTCAACTTAGCTACTGATGCAAAGGTCTCTCGGTAATTAACCCCATATAACTGACCATACCCTTTTGCTACTAGTCTAACACTCTAGCTTTATATCTTTCAATGATGCCATTTGAATGATGTTTATCCATGAAAACAAATCTAAATCCCACTGGAACTCTTCCTCCCTCTGGAAGATCCACCAAATCTTAAGCGCCATTCCTCTCTAATGCCCTCATTTTCTCACATAGCTTTCCTTCCACTTGGATCAACCATAGCCTCGTAAACATTCTTGAGAATAGGAAATGGAGGACAATGCAACTGTGTAGGAAAGATTGGTAACAGACATAGAATCATAGGACTGTAGGAGACAAACTCGGCGATGGGATGACTAGTAAAAGATATTTTTCCTTTTCTCACAGCAATAGGTAGATTCAACTTAAATGGTAATTCAGGTGGACTTGGTGGAGAACTACCTGAATCAAGATGATGAGGATCTGAAGAGAACCGTTGGCATTATCTTCTTTGCTTTTCGGATGTACACTAGGGGAAGCACCCCCTTATCTCTTCCTCTTTCAACTTCATCTCCCTCCTGTTTCTTTTTGAATCTCTTCCATTCCTTTGCTCCTATTTCAAATTTCACTCACTTTCTCAATATTAATATGTTTGCCAGAATCAAAAGAGAAAGGTGGAAGTGGAACAGGCAAGGCACCTCTTCACTTCCACTCCCCCTGAAGAGGTAGTGTATGAGGAGAAATGAATGGAACAGACTCAAAAACAAAAAAAATTAAAATCCTTAGATACCAACCATTTCCGAGAAAGTGGATGATAGCATTTGTAGTCTTTCTTAATAAGTAACACAGGAATATACAATTAAGAGGCTTTAAGTCAAGTTTAGTGCAGTCAGATTTACGAACATGGACATAAAATACACAACAAAAGACATTAGGTGGAAGAGACTAAAAGAAGAAAGGCGGACGGTTTTTTTCTTTCAGCTACTCCATTTCATTGAGTTGTATCAACACAAGCAAGTTGATGAACTATCCAATTCTCATCAAAGAAACTTTGCAGCCCCTCATACATGTAGTCACCCTCTTTATCTAACTTCACAATCTTAATTCGAGTTTCAAATTGAGTGCATAACATATGATCGAAACTTTTAAAGGAAGCAAACACATTATGTTTCAAAAGATATACCCATGTACTGTGAGAGTAATCATTGACAAAGGTAATGGAGTAATTGATGCCAAATAGAATGGGAAGGGGCAGGTCCTAGAGATGTAAACAGATCGGATACGGTCATACAGGTCAAATACGGATCGGATGTGATAGGATCCAGATTTTCATAACTGGACAGATACCCCTAAACGAATACGGAAGCAAATATAATTTAGCTTTTGAATATTTGTTTACATCCCTGACTTGTGTAGGCCGGATCTTTCTCCTCCTAGCAGATATGATTCGCTCTAAATCCATGTCTCTCAGTTGCCTTAGCTCTTTTCCTTATTCTCTAGAACTTGACGAATCTTCAGGAACCTCGAGATCATTACTATTTAATTTTTTATTATTATTTGGATATCTATTCGAATAGGATAATTATTTTTCGGATAATTTGAATTCAGATCCAGATACCCCTAGACGGATACGGATATGGATACAGATGAGGATGCGAATTGATTCAGATTTTCGACTATCCGTTTAGATCCCTAGCTGGTCCCCAAACATCAAAATGAACCATGTGAAATGGAGAATCAATTCTATAGTCATGATAAGAGTAGTGAGATTTACAATGTTTGGCAGATTGACAAGATCCACATTGAAATACAAATGAACTTGAGAGAGTAGAAAACAATTGAGGCAAGTGTTTTTTTCATGACAACAAAGAAAATTTGTCCCAAACACTTATGCTAAAGCATTATATTCCCAATCATAGTATCAACGGTACTATTATTACTAATCTCACAAACATAAGACTGTGTCGTACTGAAAAAGGATGATGGAGAATTGAGTAGATAAAGCCCTTTCAGCACACGACCACTGCCAATAGTCCTCTTCATCACTAGATCCTAATACAAACAATGAGTAGGGACGAAGGTGACGCTATAATTCAAGGATTTAGTTTTAAGACTGACAGAATGAAGGTTAGTAGTAAAGCTGGGGATATGAAGAACCAAATCAAGAGGTATTAAATATGGATCTTGCACACTGCCTTTCCCAGAAATAGATGAAGGATACCATCAGCAATCCTAACTTCCTCTCTACCTGAATAGACAGTGTAGGAATCAAAGGAAAGTAACATAATGGTCATATGAACTGTGGCAACCGAATAAATGATCAAAAAAATAGAGATATTAGATGTAAAACTATGTAAGGCAGAAGTTGAGGTGCCTGACTGACTGATGAGAAGATGACAGTTGTGAAAGTACTTCTGAACTTTGTCACAGCATGTCGAAGGGTATCAACTTCTTCTTTGGTAAGGGGGCTACCATCATTATATGGCCCCGATGGAGAAGGATTTTATCAAGGGTCATAGCTAGCAACAACTGTATAAGCTCTAGTTATTATTATCCTCCCACCTTGACAACTACCAACCATTTGTCCAGATGGATGGCCACAAAGCTCCCAACATGTTTGTTTGGTATGTCAAGTTTTGCCACAATGCTCGCCTTTGAGCTTACCCTTGTCATCCCCAGGACCACCTCCACGTCCTCTTCCTCAAATCGATTGCTTTTGTGAGAGACATAAGCTAAATTAGACTTCTCAGGGAAAGGATTTACCTCCATAGCCTGTCTCTTGTCACTTTACCATGTAGAAATCCACAAACTTCATCTAAGGATGGAAGAGCTACTTTACCCAAAATATGAACCCAAATTGGTTCATATTCTGGGTTCAAGCTTCCTAGAAGAATTAAGATGTGCTGGACTGGGGTTGAAGATGTTGATCAGCTCTTCTTCAGTTGTCCTTTCTCTTCTTCTTTATGAAGAAATATTCTTCGCAGCTGCTGGTCTTCTAGAAGACACCCCCTTCCCCTCCAAAGGGAATGGCTTTGGATTGACATGACCTTATCTAGAACCTTTGTCTGTGACACCACTGGCAAGCTCACCTTCTGTGCAACCATCAATCACATGTGGATGGAACGTAGTTTTCGAAGATGGACCTCCAACTCTCTGTCTCATGATATGATTTAGAAGCCATCTTCTTTGATGTTAGTTCTAAGATCCATGTGTTTCCCCACAAGCCTGTTGGGGACTTCCCAAGGAACACGCTCATCATTGTTTCGTTGGGTCTCCCTCGGACTATTATCCTCTCCTGATGCACCCCCCGAGTGATTTGTAGCATTTCTTTCATCTTGCTGGCCTCTTGGCTTTGTGTATTTTTTATTTTTTGTTTTCTTTTCCTTTGGGGACTGCATATTCCTTCTCTTGATCTTTTAATACATTTATTATTCACCCAGAAAAAGATGGGCTCATTCTCAAAAATTCGAAGTAGACTTTAGGTTCATCATCATGATTTGATAATTTTAGGTCTCTATAATGATCATATTCTATCCCAATAATTGTGTTATAATATCCAGATATTGACGTCTTGCCTTGTTTCATGGTGACAATCTTCTAGAGGTGATGATACAGCTTTGCTTAATCATCCATTCGATCAGATGTCCAAGCAACATTGTCCCATAATTCTTTTGCTGTTAATTTACGCATCGACCTCCTTTTCTAGTTTCATAGAAAAGATCAGCCATGTCATCACTGTGGCATTTTCGTCTCCTACTTCCAATATGCTTGATCATTGAGACTTGGACTTCAATTTCTCCATTTCCCTAGCTTACCCTAACTTCTCAAATATAGCGTTACGAAACGTGACCTATCTAGATAATTGGTGTTGTCTAACTTGACAATAGATATTTGGGGAGTTAAACTGTCCATGAACAGAATACTTGGAGTTGTACTAATTTCTCTAGACCCACTCACTTCAGACATGGTAACAAATCTGATGTAGATAAGTCACTTAATGGGCTTGTTTTATTGCAAATAAGCTTTAGGTTGGGTTATGTATGTGTTGGGCCTTTGATCTCATGGGTTTTCTTTATGGGCCACTTTAATAGGCCTAGAATATAAGTAGAAAATAGGAAAACGGGATTTAATTCATTAGTTTAGTTAGAGTCCTATTTTTAGTCTTTTTCCTTTGTTATTTTAGTTTCGTAATCAGTTTAGGTTTCCCCATTAGTTAAGGATTGAGTTAAGCCTTTCTTTTTTAGTGTTTTGCGTCAGTTTTGAGTCTTCTATATAAGTTTGTAAGCAGCTACAACGTTGAACACGAATTTATTAATGAAAAAAAAAAAGATGGCTTATGTTGTTGTGCTGTGGGATGTAGTTGGGTGAGATGCCCTAGGAGAGATGCCCATTCACTAGTTCTTCCCCCTTCTCAACCCTCCATCGAATTCTCTTTCTTTTCTTATTTTCCTTTTGTTTGTTTGCTATGACAGAGTGTTTGAGAGCTAGAACCAAGCCTATTGGAGGACATCTTCTTTATTCAGCCAAAATTTCAGATCCTGCCTAGGATTGGATCACTTATGACCCAATCGTAT
Source organism: Macadamia integrifolia (assembly GCF_013358625.1). NCBI lineage: Eukaryota > Viridiplantae > Streptophyta > Magnoliopsida > Proteales > Proteaceae > Macadamia > Macadamia integrifolia. The sequence continues at coordinate 27,873,797 of NC_056559.1, forward strand.
ATTAAAATCTGGTCAGACACCCGAAAAAATAGGTGGGGAGTCCACATTCCACCGAACAAAAAACAGGCCATCTTTCCCAGTTTAAGAGAACTCTCAGATTTTAGAAACATCACGGAAATATCTAATGAAATCTTTTATGACTATGTTTTCTCGAGGGAAAAAACTCTCAAAACATGAAGCATATACTTGAGGTGTGACACCTAAGAATGCGGCAAGTACCAGACCAGCCTGAGAGATCGGTGAGGTGTCCCCACCAAGAATACGGCAGGTACCAAGGGGTTTGAGAGATCGGTGAGGGTGTGCAAACTTTAGTCCCACATCGCCTAAGAAGAGAACACAGGGCTAGTCAATAACCTCTAGCCTCCTTAACATGGCACAACGCGTTTTAAAGCTTTGAGGCCCATGGGCCAAGAGGACAATATTATAATAATGTTAATGGGGTCGGGGCGTTATAAGTGGTATCAAAGCCGGCCCAGACAGTGTGTGGGGCCACAACGGGGACATTGTGCCGAAAAGGGGGAAGATTGTGACACTTAAGAATGCAGGAAGTACCAGACCCGCTTGGGAGATCAGTGAGGTGTCTCCACCAAGAATACGACAAGTACAAGATGGTTTGGGAGATCAGTGAGGGCGTGCAAACTTTAGTCCCACATCGCCTAGGGAGAGATTGTTGGACTAGTTAACAACCTTTAGCCTCCTTAACATGGCACAACGTGTTTTAAAACCTTGAGGCATGGGCCAAAGAGGTCAATATTGTGCCAAGGTTAATGGGGTCAAAGAGTTACATGAAGCATCTCAACTCACACACAAATCTGATAGGTAACAGAATCAAGCACTATAAACACAAAGTGGAGCAGAACCGTACCTTCCTAGCAGTACAACAATGCAGCCATGTGTGAGGTGCTGGCGTACTGCAACCAGTGCATCATCTTTCTAAACTTGGCACTCAGGCCTCTGAAATAAGACTCCAGGGCGACCTGAATGGTTTTGGTTTCATGCTCAACAAGTCAAAGATTAAGAAGAAACAGAGCATGACATCCAGGTCTGGGGGACTGAAGTGTTGGCCATAGAACTACATTGATTCAATCTTTTCCAGCTTCAATCACTCTAGCAGACCAGTTTCTATCAACCTTACGGATCTTAATCTAAGGCCCTTACATCCTCTAATGACTTCTGGAACACTTATCTTCTAGTTCCTCACAAGGAAGGTGAAAAATAGGGAATCACCTATCCGATTCTCAAACCCGCAACGGGGCTCTGGTACCAAGTTGAATTTGATAATCAGTAGAAAGTGAACTGATATCACTGAAAATCAGTCTCAAGATGGGAGGAGAAGGAAGAAGAAGAAGAAGATGTGAGTGAAGAGGCAAAAAATAGGAGGAAAGCTTGAGAGGAAATATCAATTTCCTTCTCTTATATTAATATTTATTTACAACACAAAGACAACAAAAATACATATTTATCCTTGTATAAGTAATATATTTGTTGAGTTTTAGGAGTAAGGGAATTTTAGTCCTATCGGGTTCTATTATGTATTAGGTTTTGATCAACTCAGGTCCTATCGGGTTCTATTATGTATTAGGGTTTGATCAGCGCACGGTACAGGGGTATTCTTGTCCCAGCGCTAATGTTGGAACTTATATATATCACGGGAATGACCTGCGGCAGACTATTCTGGTCAGAGCCGTAGGTTAGTTCCCCTATTTGGGACTGATTTGTGCTCTCGCCTCTCTCCTCTCTTCTCTTCTTCTTCTTTTTTCCTTCTTTGATTTGATTGCAGGATTCTGGAATTGTAACATTATTGTCCCACATTTACTTGTAAGATATATATTCCCAAAATACTCTTATCATTCCAACAGACATATATCGTCATCAACTCTCCTAATTTCAACCACCCACTATAACCTGTAAAACCAGAATTATCAATACAAACATCCCCCTCCTAAAAACTCACAACGGTATAATTTATTACTTCTTCAACTTAGCTTTTTTCGGATAAATACCTATTTAGTAGCATTTAGGGACTTCAAAATTTCCAAACATAAGAATTAATGTGATACAAGAAGTAATAGTTACAACTCACAGCAGTAAGAAAAACATAGTTAAAAACATGCATGTACAACCAAATTTATGAGCCAAGAGAAAAATATATAGAAGAATCAGCAGGTAAACCTAAACAAAATTAAGCACATGCCAAATCCGAAAGATATACAACCCAGGCCCACCCCATCACCATGCTTCTGCATTCCGTATGCATATACAGCACATGCATGAGACAACAAAAACCACGTGCATACAAACACCACCAGACAAAGATACTGGTACTTTGATAAAATAGCAACATAGCAATAACTGACTAACTAGGGCTGGTTCTAAACGAAACAAAGGTGTTGGTAATGAGAAAAAACAGAAACATAGTAATAATGACTAAAAGAAACGGCACAAGAGGGCATCTTCCCCCTGGCATATTTCATGAAAAAAAACACACCTTAACTGCTGTAAGTCTGGTTATCTCATTTCCCATCCGATCAACAAGCATAGGAAGGCATGCAGGTAACTCCGCTTGAAGGTTGTTGCCAAAAGTCGAGATTACCAGGCCCATGCAAGAAATAGCACACTCCTTGACTTCCTGGAAAGAATTTTATGAGATACAGCAAACAAAAAAAGTAAAATTTGATTTATAGTTCTACCAACCTGATCTTGATCTTGATTTGCAAGACGTGTCAAAATGGCATTGTATATTGGGTGAACATAAGGTGTAAAATCAAAACCCCGACCCTGCATCAGCAATAGTTACATACCATGACATACAAGTCCTGAAATGTTGTGCTAAAGATTCCAAGTCAACAAAGATAAAATATCTTCACCTTAAAATCTGGTGGACGTACAACACGGACAAGCTCTCCAGATACTCGTAACGCCTCAGCGGTGACTTTGTAATAACGCTCACCAACAGCAGATAATATAGGACCAGACAAGGCCTGGATCAACAAATACATAAATCTTTTGGAAGATCAAGCAAAAACAAACCAAAATAAATAGTAATACAAAAGTTGAACAGATAAATAATATCTAAGAAGTAAACAACTAATGGAGTGCATCACGATTAACATCAGAAAAATTAATATATAGTAGAGCATAACTGATAAAGTGGTGAAAATTGATGAGAGAGATTCCGCAATGTGACTATTTTAGGTATCTAGTGTCAACCACAAATTAAAAAGGGGGCATAGAGGATGATGCATCACAGAGAATTAAAGTGGGATGGATGAAGTGAAGAGATGCGTCCAGAGTGTTGTGTCATTGGTGTATTCCTTTAAAGCTTTTTAAGCAAAATTTTATAGGACTGTTGTGCGACCACCAGCTATGATGTATGGGGCAGAAATGTTGGGTAGTTAAAAAATGTCATATAGAGAATCTAAGTGTAGCTGAGATGAGGATGTTAAGATTGATGTTTGGCAAAACTAGGAAGGATAAAGTAAGGAATGAGCATATTAGAGCTGATATGGGAGTTGCCCCGATCAATGACAAGCTCCACGAAAATTGTTTGAGGTGGTATGACCCTGTTCAAAGGAGGCCTGAGGATGCCCAAGTAAGGAGGAGTGATCTGATTCTGATTAAAGGAACTAAAAGAGCTAGGGGCATACCTAAAATGACCTTAGGCGAACTGATGAGGAAAAAAATGCATAGTCTCAATCTGGTCCCAAGTATGACCTTGGATAGAGGGCAAGGATCCATGTGGCTGATCCCATTTAGTTGAGATTCTCCTGACTTGTTGGGTTGTGCCTCCTTCCTCTTACTCGAATCTTTCTTTTCATCTCTTCCCTCCCCCTTTTTTCTGTTTAAAAGTTTTTCCGACTTTGTTGTGTATGGATCCATGCATCCGACCCCATTAAGTTGGGATAAGGCTAAGTTTGTTGTTTTTTGTTGTTTGTGGTTGTAGAACATAACTAATGAATAGCTAGAGAAAACCTACTTAAGACAAGCGTCCAAATTGTATGCCAGCAAAAATAAAGGAACACATAAACTCCACAACATAATCATAATTCAGGCAACACATCAACAAAATCAGACTGATAAAAAAGGAAAATATTGAAAAAGGATGAACTCCAACTCTTCCTAGACAAGAATTGATAACCCAAATGCCAATAAACAGAAGAAAGGTCACATAAAAGTATGGACCACAATGATTTAACTATTTCAACCCCATTCATCTAGCAGTTATTTGCACCACTGATCCAAAGTCCAGAGGGTTATAACCAGAAAAACCTCACTAAGCCAAGTACACAAAACCTATAAAACAAACAGAAGATATGATTTAAATACCTCAATTTTGCATCTTTAAGCTACAAACTGCATTTCATTTAGACCTTCATGTAAATATTACAAGGAACAAGAAATTTACAACTTTTCTTTTTAGCACATAAATAAAAAAGCTATGTGCTTTCACATGAACAAACAATATTACTTGAGGCTATGTTTGGTTGCAAGGGATATTTAAGGGGAAAGGAAGTGAAATTTTCATACTTAAAAAAGAAATGTTTGCTATCATTACCCCATGTGACTGTATCATTAACCTCAAATCATCCCATATTTGGTTATTAAATTTCACTTTATTTTGCAACCAAAACCCTTTGCTCCAAAAGACCTCCATCTTCTGATCGTGTCCAAATGGATTCCTCTTCCCATCAACCTTACCACAGCCGGAAGTCGAACAGAAGTCATCAACTTGCCGGAGGGCTGAAATTCCAGTGTCTAACACCTCTAGGGGTCTTTCGAACGTTGCTCCCACCTCCCCCCAACAATCCTTCGGTCTGTCATGATCCTACTAATAGTCTCTCCCTCCCTTCCTCTGGATCCAATCACTTTGCCATTCTGCAAACCCTAGAATCCTGGGTTGATGTTGACGACTCTTTGCTCCCTTCTCCTGGTCTTGATCTCGGTCATTCGCAGAACCCCTGCCACCCTTATGATAATCCTCTACCTCACGCTGGCTCTCTCCCCCCTTCTCCTTGCCTCTCTGTCTGAGGCCTCTCCCTCATCTCCTCTTCGAGAAGAGGCCTTCCTCCCTCTTTCCATCTTAGTCCTTTTGTGGTACCCTCCATCCTGCTTCTTGTACCCCTCTCCCAGCCATGACCATCACTCTCACAACCCATCTTAACCCAACCCTAGTCCCTAGCCCATCTCTCTCATTCGGCCCATCTTTTCCCTACCCATTCCAAACCGTTACATCCCATCTCCTCTTCTTCTCACCCGACCAGTCCACCCTGACCCAGCTACTATCTCCTCCTTGCCTATGGTCTTTGACCCTGAATCCATTGAAGGCTCTCTTCCAATCGAGAAGGATGCATCAACCATCGTGCATGCCTCAGGAACGTCCACCCTCATTGAGGCTCCTTTACATGTCTACCATCAACGCGAGAAATATATGCCCCTTAGCCCATAAATCCGTAACCATTCCTGTGTCGTGACATATTGTAATTTCTTCCCTTAGCCTTTTGGGACCTCCCTTGTGTTAGGGTCCAATCACTTTGTTGGGTTTTCCCCCCTATTTAGTGTGTTACAGCTGCTTTGGTATTTCCCTCCCCCTCTTTGTGTTCACTGGGCCTTATTTGGCATTAGTGTTGGCGCTTGTTCTTCTTCCCCCTTCCCCCTTCTTTCCTTTGGTTACAAATTCTTTGTTCACATAAAAAAAGAAAACTCCGCTATAATATGTAAAATGTACCATTACTAAATATGGTTAAAAAATTAAGTAGTTTATACAATTACATGGGATCACATGGGTAATGATTATAAAAGTTTCCTTTTTAAGTATGAAAATTTTCACTTCCCTTCCCTTTAATTCCCCTTGCAACCAAACGGAGCTCGAGGAAAAATATACTCCACGATATTTTTCAGTTAGGTATGTCGTAGCTTTATTTGCCCTCCGATATCCAACTCAAGCCGACAACTGACACACTCCACTCATTACCACTGAACGAAAAATCCAGGCAGAGTACAAATAAGCCAGTAGAAGACGAGTAGGCAGGGTATTAAAAAGCCAGTGGGGTAAATATATGGACAACTGGTTTTGCAGTTTGTACTGGTCAACTTTGGGCAGGAGATTGCCAATTTGTTTTAACGGCAATTTTAAACCTACTTGGTTTTGTTAAATACAATACTATAAAAAATGAAACCTTTGGTGGATCAATAGGTCCTGTAGAAAATCCTGAGGTCTCGAGACAAATAATTAGATTAATAAAAACTTCATAAAAAATTGATTATAATAAAACAGCGTAAAGTTCTAATATTTTATGATAAGTAGATTTGTAGGATTCAGAGATGCGCAGCTTCAAAAGGATGCCAAATCTGACATCTACAAATTACCAAACTTCAGTTAATTGAGGTACACTTAAATGATAATATAGAACTTAACCTTTCAATTAAAGAATTACCAAACTTTAGTAGCAAGTGGAATTCAGTTGGATAAACTATGCATCAATGATGGCATTTAACACATCAGCAAGATGTACTTACCTTGAATATGACTGAAAATGGTCTACCCTATCAATATAGAAATAAGATGAGTTCAGACAAAGATCATATTGGATTGGGTAATACCACAGACCTTTCACGACCAAGACTCAAATAAGCCTCTTCCTGAGCTTTGCTTGCATCATATTCTTCGGGTTCTCTTGGAGTTGGTCGGGCTCCATCTTCCCAAATCCCAACTTGAGATGACACTTAATGCTTGGCCTGACTAGGCACTTAATCCCAGAGCTACAATTTATGGGAGCTAATCCCTTAAGGAATTTCATTGGGATTTAGAGAAGGAAAGTAACAGGTGTGTTTTTAATAAATCCAGGTCTAAAATAATTGCTGTTATTGCATACGTACATTATACCCCCCAAAAAAGGTCCCAGGTTTGGAGGCCTTGACAAGTGATGGGACTCAGGAGATCGTTCAAGGGTAGACAGCTTAGACATAAGCCTTATCATGGCTATAACTTTCCTTCTCTTCATGGGGTATATCTAGACCGTCGTCTTATGGATATAATTATGTAACTCTCCTCCTTATTTAATAAAATTCTTTCACCTCTCCTATGAAAAAGATTTTAAATAATTACTTCAGGGGATTTAGACTGTATGATATACATGTCATTGTGTTCAGCTCAAGCCAGATTTTTTGAAGCATGGGGAGGGGGAAGATAGTCAAATTACTGTTGGGTCATTTTCACTGAATATGTGGGATAGGGAAATTTTAAGTGCTTCTTGCACAGTCCTACCGTTGTTCCTCACATATCTAACTTGCTCCTAGCATTTTATCCAATTTTGATATCAATAAAAACTCTTTTTCCACTCTTTAGACAAAAATTTGAATGATGGTGCTACCTTTCCCTGCTCATTGTAATCTCCAGTGGGGCAAATAAGAGAATTGACTGTCAATGAAAATCATGATCATTGTCTCTTAGAAAGTTATTTGGCATTCTTCAGATGCATTTTTACAGTAATGGTACTTGTTATAATATCACAATGTTTACCAGTTTTGTCAGACTGACAGAGATTATAGAACACTCATTCTTAAGTGTTGAACTAAACTAAACATAGAATGATCACACCAAACTGCACTCCTCAATTAAGCAGGTGTCAAACAAAAAAAATAAAAAATAAGGCAGGTGACAACACTATACGAAGTAAACATCTTATCAAGTCTGCCTTGTTACCTTAACATAAGGGTGGAAAACAGAAGGTGAGTGTGAAGCCATAACTAATCTCGTGAAAATTAGAGCCTCAATTTTCAAATTTGAAGTCGAGGACTTGTCCTGAGAGAGAGGCATTTTAACAGCAGGAGGAAAATTATCAGCATATACAGGGAAAAGGCAAGCCCTTTCACACTTCAGCATTAACTGCTTTAACTTACACTTAATGCCTTTTCAATTCCAGGAACAAGGGACCCGATGTTCTCAGCTAGGCAGTCTGGTAAGACACGTACAAGTTCCTTCAAAACTGAAAAGGCACCAACCTGCAAAGGACAAAAGGGTTAGGGACAAGGGAAGGGAAAAGGTTCCATTAGGTATTAAAAAAAAAAAAATTATCTTGTTCCCACCTTGGTTTTGATAGACTTTTCACGCAGTTGCTTATTTATTGATTTAACAATTTTGGGGACTTCCTGTTTCAGTAACCACCGCGGACTGCAAATGGGTCAAATGTAGTATCAGCCAAAACTCATTGATAACTATTAATCAGACATGATTGGATAGATATCAATACAAAGGCTAAGCTAGAGTCAGTTAAATTTATGAAAGCATAATGCAGAAAGGGTTCAGAAAACATTGTAGCCATGCAAGTTATGGGCCCAGGATGCAACTTATGAATTAGGGTTACTGAAGACTTGGGAAGGGGCAATAAGAGTTCAAGAAAGAAAAAAAGGCATTTGGGAGGGATGGGATTTGCTATCGGTAAGGAAAAGTTAAACAAACTCATCAAATATAATTAATAACTAAAACTTAAAACGTCCCACCATTTTGGGAACATCCAAAGCTCAGGGGAATGGGATGCGAGACTGATTCTTGAGGAGAAAAAGAAAGCAGCAGCAAAAGAAGATGAATATGCAGGTTCAACAACAACAAAGAAAAGTAAGTGTCGTTTAAATTAACAGTTCAAGAATCAATCAATTTTGTATTTTGCAGGACAGGGTTCAAAGAATCAATTAAGAGATCAATCAGATCATATTGAATAGGACTAAGCACACTACGAGACTAATCTCTATAAGTCAAGGATTTGTACAGTCGTTAAATCTTCAAGAATATAACCAAAATGGGAGAGGGTTCTCTGAGCAAGATGAATAGAGCACACCAATGAGGTGTGACAGAATGGTTTCATGCATAGGAGTTTCATGTGAGGAGAGAGAAAAAATTACCTCAACTCATTTATGTCAATCTGTCCCTTCGTAACATTTCCAGTTTGACGTATTAGCTCAACAAATGTATTAAAAACATCCATCTGCAGCATAACAGTATCTGAAAATCAACCATAGGATATGGAAAAACAAAAAGGAAAGCATGACTTGAAAGTACCTTGACATTTTCTTCTCTTTCTTTAAACCTTTCTATCAATTTAGGACATGCCTGCACAGTTGGACAAACATCATTTATACATACATATCACCAAAATCATATCATGATAGGAAAGCAATAATTACAGGGAGTGGGTTTCCGGAACCAATATCCAGTGTCAGAAGTTGCTCAAACACAAACTGTTGTCTGCTCTGCCATAGGAAGGTCAAAATAAGCCAATGCCCACACTTTCATCAAGTCATAGATTAGTCTTACAGCCAATCTAATTCACCATTTGTTGATATAATAATATGCAAATGGCCGGACAAAGTCAACTCTCTCTGAAGAAATTGAATCGTGGAAGAAACAAAAGGGGCAAAGTCTGACACATGGCGGACCATACAGTTAGGACGGGCTACTAAATTTATCAAACAACCTATTCCCATCTCTCCAATGGTCAGATTGACCGAATCATGCCTCCATGTGGCAGAAATAGTCACCAGTGCCAGAAAACATTTTCAAATGTTTCAAATAATAAGACCATACAATTGCAGAGGTTATACAACGTTTCACTTCTCTCAAATCTAATCCAAACAAACCAGGACCTGTAGAAGAGAGAGGAGACTGCTAGAGAGACTAACAGTTGAGGACTACAGCCTTCCTTCTATCTTCTTATATATATATATATATATATATATAAACAGAGAGAGAGATTCAGCAATACAAAAGAGCAAGGACTTGCAATAAACTAAAAGACTAAAACATCAACCTAATCAAAATGGGAAAGTAAATAAACAACGTAAACTAGTTTAACTAGAAAAGATTACACATGAAAGTAACAGCTACAGTAAAGGTGCAACAAAACTACAATCCATCAAATCCAGTGACACAACAAAACAATGGTTTCCTCTTAATCTATACCTCCTCATATAGCTTTGAGAGCATCTCTGGACGGGTAACAATTATTGCAGCTAAGCATTTGGCTGATGCCCTTCGAACTTTCCAACTGACATCCTCATCATCGGTATATTCATTTGCACTCTCACTACAATATTACAGGAAGTAAAATAGAAGTAAAAATCAACACAAGATCCATATATCCAACAATCAACACAAGATCCATATGTCCATTCTGCTATGTCAATAAACATAAACATACTCATCTTCCTCTTCCTCATGGCTCTCATCATCAGTATCTTCCTCCATGTTATCAGTGAAGTTTGGATCATAACTTAAAAATTCCAAAGTAAGACGTAAAATTTCACCACAATAGGAAGATATATCTCTGGGGCATCTAAGTAGAAAGCTTTCCAGTGCCTGCAAAGAAATTACAACATAATCAATGCAAGCATCCTATAAAAAATGAACAGCAAGCAATTCAGCATCCAAAACTACAAAGACTACAGATATCTTGACAAATAATACCTGCAAGCTGTACTCACGAAGTTCTTCATCATTTTCTGATGCATTTGTACAGTAGTGAATAAGCAATGGTACAGTATCTCCCAGATGTGGTCCAAAACGATATCCAACAGCACGACTGAAACACCATTGGGCATCACATGTTACTAGTTTTAAGCAATTTAGCGAAACCAGTTCCCACTACATATTATACCTAGTCTAATGGCACTGAAAAGAAGAAAAAGCAAAGGATTAATGGAAACAGAAAACAGACCGCACGGGTTCAATGAAACAGAAAAATTGATAGTGCTATTCTTTAGAATGTCAAGAAAAAACAAGGAAATAGAAGTATTATATAATTCAATCATATTTAGAGTGCAGCTAGAAGAGGGAAAAAGAAGGGAGAAACAGAAGACCACCCCCCCAAGGCCCCAACGCAAAAAGTGGCAAAGAAAATGGCAAGTAAGGATACAATAAGATGCCTCAAACAACATCCATCCCTTTCCAACATCAAACCCAACTTCTGATTCACAAGACAAAACAGTGACCACTGTCCACTACCATCACCTCAGACAACAACCAACTTACTACCTCCGATCGCTCCCTCGCACATACACTAGGGGTGGAGGGAGAGGACCTGGCAAGTCCTCCTTCATGTCCAGAACAATCATAGATATGACTATTCACATGGGATTTAACCTCAATCCTACAAATTCCATCCTTCTGAGAAGATACAAAGCAAAATAATGCAGGTTCTTTGCGTGCAGCTCCCACTGTTATCAACGCAAGAAGGCAACCAAGGCAATGGAGGATGGTCAAAAATCAAGCCAACAGTCCAAGCTAAGCCACCATGTCACCTAGCGGTGCCTTGATAACTATGGACCCTTCCTCAATTTTATCACTCCATTAAACCTCTTAAGAATTGATTGCATAATCAATCCACTGAGAAGAACATGCCCAACTTCTCTAACATTTCATCAAGACTCTCACTTTCTCTCTCTGGCCTGGTAACACCAGTTTCATTGGCAGAACCAAATTCTAGATAACTCACTCCAAGCATTATCATCGTTAGCAAGTTCACGTATAATACGCGAATCCGAACGTATGAATGAAAAAAGCGGTTTTTTACGTATAATTGAAAAAAAAAAAACACATGGATTCTACAGTATGAAGTATTAGACACAAATAGAACGTGTATTATACATATTATTTGTTAAAATACTTTCAATTTAATAAAAATAATAACAATAAACTAAAAAGGAAAAAAAAAAAACCCCCCAAAATCCCCATAAGCCTTCCCTTCTCAAAGCCGAACACAGGCAAAGACCAAACCAGGCAGCGGCTCTGAAGTTGGAAGCCAAGCTCCTCTTCTCCGTCTTCATTACAGGAAAAGTTCAGCTGCACGCTGACATCCGAAAACTGAGGCTCTTGATTATTGATCACAGCGGAGCGAAACTGAAAGTACCCCAACTGAAAATCAAAAACCTAAACAGCATAAGACAGAGAGAGAGAGAGCTGAAACCAAGAACCTAGCAGAAGCGGCAAAGTGAAAGCCGTGATAATGGGCAAACAGATCTATAACCTCCGAGGCTGTGACCAGAAAGAGAGAGAGAGAGAGATGATACTTTATCAAAACATAAATAACGGCTATAAAAAAGTTGATAATGGAATGGATGGAGTCTTTGGCGGTGGACGGGGATTTACGTTTGGGGTTTACTCCCTTGTGTTGTTGTGTAGAATGCACTTCCTATGCAACCAATAATTTACTTTAGGATTGCCTTCAAATTTCAATAATCACAAGATCCTCTTTTAACAGATTTTGATTTGAATTCCCAGTTACATGCATGATGCATAGGTTCTTTTGAGCTTTTTGGCTTAATATTCTAACTACATGTGTGATGTATATGTCCATATATTTACTTACAGAGCAACCATATTAAACACATACCGTATCATTGCCATTTTATTGCGCCGGATTTCTTAGAAGTGTTATTGCCGCATAGTCCGTTTAAAAGCCATATGTCCATTCCCGTATTATTCCTGTTCCGGAACTTACTAACTATAAGCATTATCAGTTCCAAAACAATAATTTGAAATCATGGTTCAAACTTTAGACAGAAATTTCTAAATTTTGGAGATCACTTTTTAGAAACATATCACATATGTATTAAGGGGTCTTCAATGTTCCGGGTTTTTCACTGAAATGGACCATATTTTGGTGCCATTTCAGTGGTATCTTTCTGTTTGGACTGGGGTCAAAATCCCAGTTGAAACTGATATCCTTGTTTTTAATCCAAGGCCACCAAGATTTTGTACCAGAACTTATATGTTCACAAAATTCAGGCTATGTTTGGTAGACAAGAAAAGAAAAGAAAAAATTCAAAAAAAATTGACTTTGAAGAGAGAGATAAGACGCATAAAAATCATAGTGTAATTATGATTTTTTGTCTTATAATGTCTTTTTAGTTTTTTCTTTTCTTGGCTTCCAAACATAGCCTCACTGTCAAATTTAAGACCAAGTCTAGGAAAAACCAACTGTTTCCAGTGACAAACCATGATGTTGTTGTAAGGGTGGTTCCCACAATATAGCTCTCAAGATGTTTAGGCAAGCAGCACCTAGAGAAGAGGGGAAGGCACTAAGGTGACCATTAGTTTCATGGGAATGTGGGGAATTTCCCCAACACAAGGTCGATACAAGTGGTAATAAGGTCAAGTATTTAAGGCTCCATTTGTTTCCATGAAAAACTTCCCACGGAAAAGTAAAATTTTAACTATGCAAAAGTTTTCCACTTTTTTTTTTCAATATTTTAAATAAGATGCAAAAGGGCTACATCTAATTACTTGTTATGGTATTTTCCAAAAAACAAACTCTTATTTCCATCAAATTTTCAACAAAGTGCCACCAACTCACCCTACTCCAGTGTTCTCGACCCTCACCAATCACCCCTTTCCTGCCCCACCCCACCATTGGTCCAGCTGCTTAAGAACTCCAGTTTCTCTCCCCACTTCTTATTCCTCTTAGATACAACTTTACCTCTTCTGGTTTGAAGAAAAGTAACTTTTAAAGCTCAAATCCCTCCCTATGAATTTGAAGTACATCCTCCATACAAATTATTTAATCTGTGCCACAGAATTAGAGAACAGCGAAAAACAGGAGACTGCAGAGACTCTTCTCTGCAAAAAGGGAAATGGGAGATCTCTAATTTCCTAAGAAAAAAAGTCATCAAGCTAGCAATGCTACAAGTAAACCAAAAACTAGTAGTTCAGCCAATCAGCTAGCAATGCTTTGAGAAAGCACACGAGGAAGCAAGCTAGAGTAGTTGTTCAGCAGATGCCAAGCTCGAAAGCTGCCTGTTATTTGGATTAAAGAAAGAAGGAATTATTCTTTCTTTTCAAAAGAGGGATGGTGGGTGGGTATAGAACCAGAAAAGGGGCAGAGGAAGGGCTGAGATTGAAATGCCACTATGGGCTGGAATGGATTTTGAAGGAATGTAATGTGATCTAAGCGCTAGGTATGTGCCTAATCTATTCCCAAGATGCTTTTCTACATTTAGTACACCCAAGAACGGTGGCTGGGTGATGGTGATCACAGGGTCCGAAAACCCTATTTCGAATCACTATTGGCCCATATGAAGAGTAGAAAGCTCATATCAAAGGACTAATGGAAAAATAGTAAACAAAGTGAAGTTTATAGAAGAATGACAGAACTGTACTTTAAAGGGAATCTTAAAGGATATGTGAGGCATAAGATAATGGATGAATACAATAGGGAATATGATTTATTATAAAGGGGCAAACTTGGAACAAAGTTAAAATTAAGGTTAAAGGGGAGGTATTTTAGGAAACAAAAGAAAATATAGAGGGAACAATCGAGAAGGGTGGGGAAGAAAACAGATCATGTACCACCTCTAGTAGCAGCCAAAAGAGGAAACAACCATATTTTGAAGGAGAGAACTCCTATATGCATCAGCTGGTCCTGCTGTCTCAAGGGAGAGTCAGTATTTGAAGGGATCTCTTGATTACACACCCATGGCAACCCAAGCAACAACAACGAAGAAGGGAAAGAACTTCTGAAACCAAGCCAGGCAGTTAGAGAAGAACCAGGCTTGACCTCAAAGCAGAAAGTCTTAACACCCAAAATTCCAGAACCAACAGATGAACAATCAAGGTATTCTATCAAATGTTATTCAGCCCAAATATACCGCGACAAAAAGAGTAGGGCAGCAAGAGATGATAACAGTCGGTAGATTATAAGAAACGAGAAAAAAGGGCCAACAGAAGAGAGGAGGAATAACAGAATGGAATATAAGAATCAAACAAGGAGCTAAGGAAGGGAAAAGAGAGAACCTGAGATAGAAGCTAAGAAGATTGCAACTGTGATGAGGAAGGGCAGGAGAAACAGTCGATCAACTCAACAAAGCACGCAAGCATTCACCAGCGTATGAACCCAACCAACTCTTACAATTCAAATAATCAAATCTAAAATCTACTGTTGATAACAAAGAGTCCTAACTGGAATGTAAAACCCTAACTAATTCAAACTCTATCTCCTGTTTCCTATGTAACATACTCAAAGCAAAACATGTTAGTATAAAAGAAATAAAAGACTACAAGTTAAACCCAAATAAATAATTAAACCACAACCAGCCTTTATTAGACCAAAAGCCCCGGTTGGGCCAATTCTATCTGGGCTGGGGTTTCCCAACCCCGTTGTGTTGTTCCAACCATTCAAATGCCTCTGCATCACTAGGGCAGATTAAAGTACACTCACCGATCCCCACCCCCACATGCAGTCCTCTTTGTGTCTCTGACTAGTTTGTACTTACTTGCAAAGCAAACAAAAGACACTTTGGACAGATAAGACTTTCTCAGTTACCAAATCATTTTTGCTCCAAAATGCTCAAGGATTCGTGGTTAGAAGACAAGAAGACTCACAGAAATTTCTTCTTTCTCGAGAACCCAGACACCAAAAGAAAAAAAAGAAGGATTCGACTTGCGACGATGATTGGACTACTCGCAACTTCATCAGAGGAAAGTCAGCCAGCAAGGTAGAGATGGACAGACAGAAAGGCCGTGAAGATTTCCTCCAGTGATGTCTTACTGGTAATTTATGGGTGTGGTTCAAAAGGTCTCACAAAGCTCATGGCTTGGTCTCAAGAAAAAACATGGATTCTAGAATAGTGAAAGAGCCAGAATCTAGGGGAAGGACTCTTCATTTTCAAGTTTCCTTCTGAAGCAGACACTCAAAGGTCCTCCCTTCCAAAAGCAGTTGGATTAAGGGTTTTCTTTACTGTATGGCTAGAAGTTTGCTCGTTGTTTTACAGACAAAAAGGGTCTGCCTTTCTGAACCAGATCTTTTGTTGCAAATCGAGTCCCTTACAAGCATGAGGTTCTCGGACATGCTTACAACTACTCAGCCTTTTCCCATGTAAATGGGTCGGCTACATGGATTTGTGAGAGGGAAAGTTCACGGACATGCTTGTGGGGAAGATATTAAGATTGATGATCAGAATTAGCATCAAGAGAAAATTGACTGCATTCAGATGTCAGTTTTGTGGAACATTCCAAAAGACATTCTAGCATACATGAAGGTGGAAGTTGGTGGTTTCATGTACCGGGATCAATTTCTTATCTAGGGGTACAGCTTCAACTCTGAGAACAAATGACTTTTGAGTCCTATTAATTCTTAATCACCCATCAAATGAAGCTTTCTGCTCCTGGTTTTGGTAATGGGGTAGGGATGTGTGAATCACCCTCTAATCCCTCAAAGAATCTCTGGGCTCCACCAGCAGAGATGAGGACATGCAATTGGACCTTAATTGCATTAACTGGCATCCTTCACCTACCTTAACTGTGTCTTACTTCCCTTTTAATAAAGTTTAAAGGACAAGTGATACTAGAATTTGGTACAAAAATGCACTCTGAATGTGTTGGTATATGGAATTAACAATAGTAGTAGCGTCTGTCTCTTCTGTTATAAATCACTGAAACCTAATATGATCCCAAACCAAATCCTGGATCCAAAAACTTAGTTTTCCTCCCTCTTTATCTCTGGTCAAGTATGGGAACCAGCGTCCAGCCTTACCTCATCCTTACTTTCTACCAGTTGAGCCTTCAATTTGAACGATAGGAGTCTTCCTTGCCAATCCTGCAATCTCAGTTGCCAAACATAAGAGAAACAAAGCAGAAAATGTGGCCATATTTTCAATATCTTACTCCTTCAGTCTCCAATTTATGTGAGTTTGTCTTACTACAGTACTTAATTGTCAAGAAAAATGCCAAGAAGTTGTCTATATTGATTTTTATAACTATTTACTAGACATATAGGAGCTCATCAACCAGTGACCCGCATCTGTGTAACTCCTAAGGAATTATTCCCTCCTTTTGTTTAATAAACTTAGACCTTAATCATCACTTTGGGAGGGGTGAAGTAATTAACTAAGAGACGCAAGGAATAATTGATACAGTTGTGTTACCATGGTTGGACCAGAAAGACCAATTCGGAGACCCAAGCCAAGATGCAACCATAGTTGTCAACGCATCACCTATGCGTCCAGTCACCTTGTTGGTGTGGCCTTGTTTTTGGACCCTCTCCAACGCTGCCGTGACAACTTTGGATGCAATTGGCTCAACCCAGTTTTTTTGTCAAAGGGGCTTGTTAGATTACATGGGAGCAATCTTTTATTTTATTTTATTACGGTTGGTAGATTACGTAGGACTTTTTTGGTAGTTTCCTTATTTAAGTTTATTTCCCAGTTGCATAGGTTTCATTGTTAGTTGGTCTTCCTACTTAATTATGTATCTGTATCCAAAGATTAGAAAATAATTGACTGCAGTGAAGAATTGAATGAAAATATTGAATTGGAGTTGAAAAGCCTTTCACAGTTGAGAGTCATGTGTTTACTGCCTTGTGGTTATCCTCTTCCTTCCAGCGGCTTTGAGTTTTCTCTCTTTCTTCTCCCTCCAATGCAATTCAAATCCCTTACCATTCTCTTATTATTTGTATACCTCCTTCTCATCCCCTTGTTATTCCTGTATCTCATCCCCATCCCTGCTGCCCCTGAACTTACCACTAGCAGAGAGATTTGTTCAATCTCTCAGTTTCTGCCCCTTCAGCATTAATTTTTTGTTTTTATTTATTTTTTTTTTTGGGGGGGGGGGGGTGGAGGTTAGTACTTAGTACAGTACCTTAGGGCGACCTAAACCCTAGGTGCAAGGGCACAAAATTACCAGCCGTTGTGAGAAACATACCTACAACCAGACCTGTTCTCTATCTTACTTCCATATTCAGTTTCAGGTGGCTATTCTGATCTTCCAGGCTCCTCATTCAACTGATACTTGTTTGGTTTTGGAGGTCTTCGGAAAACCTTCTTAACCTTCAGTTATCAGTTCGATTAATACTCGCTGTGGAGAGTCCACTCCATCAAACCAGGTTCTATTTCTGCCATGTCCTGTTTGTGGCTAAAGGTTGAAGACAACCTTCCATCGTGTATTATTTTAACCCCTTTTTATCCCTTTTGCCAAAATTAACCACCACCAACCCCCCTTCCCTCTTATTTCTGTTTGTCCTTTTAAGTTCTTTCCATTCCTAGTTTGGCCCAACATCTTTATTTCTTAATATCCATGATGTCCCCCCCCCCCTCACTCTTATATTTTAACAGCCCTTTAATATTCTGTTTTATTACTAAATTGCCACCCCCTTTGTAAATTTCAGGATGCCTACAGAATTGCCATTACTTCTCACATATGTTATTTTACTTGGGTGGGCCCAAAACGATCCCAAAGCAGGGTTTCGGACCCAGGATTGGATCAATAATAACGTTAAAAAAAAAAGGATATTCCAAGAATTTAACATAGCATTCTTTCATCAATTGAGAGAAATGATTAGAAAGCAATGAATTATATCAACTCCCAAGCAACTACGAAGGATGCAGTTTGTGTTCATTACATTTGAGATTTTATCTGTTCCACTCCACGCTTGAAATTTTTCTTTTCTTGATAGATATCAAAGATTTCTTATGAAAATGAAGGCAGAAACCATGCACAAATCCAGAAGGAAATACTTCATTGCTTACCTCAGGGCTCCAATCATCTGAATGTTTGTTCGAGTCATTTCAGGTTTCAGGCCCTTATTTCTTAAGAGCTGAACAACTGCTCCAGTTGCTTTTGCCAAAAGATCATCCGACAAGCTTGATGCAAGAGATGCTAGAAGGGAAAAGCCATTTCCTTAATTTATATCTCTCAGTTGTCATAAAAAATATTTTAAATTTGTCTTAAAGAAGCTGCATTTTAATGGAGGATTGCGAAGGGAACAAGATAATTAAACAAGTCAGAAAACACTAAGCATAAGTTGATTCCAACTCACCAATGCAAGAAATGGACTTCTTTCTGACACTGGTCTGATTGGAACTCAACTGGGACAATAGTGCACCTAACAGCAAATCATGGTCTGTTGTCATAAGATTCCCAAATCTATTAAGAACATCACACAAGATCTCAAGACACTCGCACTTCATCTCAGTGGTCATTCCCTGCAGACATAAAAGAAAATGCACCAGGAAAATTATAGGGACCTCAGCATTTAAGTCAAGAATATTAGAAAAAAAAATTTTTTGACTGGTATCCCGGCCTTCGGCCTTCGGCCTAACTAGTCCCGCGGGCTCATACTAACCCCACAACCGCATGGACCAGGTTATACCGGGGTTGAATGAAAACCATTCAACTTTCACTGAAAGCAGTGAAGAGCACTAAACACCCCCATGTGAGCGGCCCCAAGGAGGTAAGAAGAGTCGAATTCATAACCACACACTTCCCGAGACGAAGGTCCCTTGCCAACTCGGCTACCCCTTGGGGTTAATCAGGAATATTAGATGACTTAGCAAATTCGGTGGGAAAAAAAAATGACTCTGCTTGAGCCACAAGCTGAGATGCTAATGCAGTTACACTTCAAGAATAGTCCCTATTTTAGTATTATATGGATATATGCTTCTACTTCTAATGTTTTTGGCTGTAACGAGCTCCATTATAAAGCTCAAATGTTTAATCCAAGAAGATATCAGGTTGACATGGATCAGAGATTCCAGAAAGAAGGGCCATCGAACATAGGCCCATATATGTTGGTCTTCGTGAACCAAACCTAGGCCCAAAGCCCAAGGCCAATATAGTCCATGTGTGGGAGGAATTTCAAGAAGCATGTTAGTTGTCAATGGTCATTAGTGGAGGATTCATTGTCAATAAAGGAGGTCCCAATGCCAAAAGGAGGTTCCATTGTGAAAAGTGGAGAGTGCTGGGTTAGTGGATTGTATTTGTAATGTTGGGCTAGCCTATAAATAGGCTTTGGCATTGCACAATGCAGAGGAAAAAGAGAATAGGCTTTGCCATTCCATAGCTTGCTGTGAGAGGTAGTTGCAAGGTGAGACGTTTTACATGGTCAGTAAGATACTGACCAAGGCTTAGGTAGGGATGCCCAAGTCATATCCTTTTATTTGTTTTCCCATGTAACATCAAAACAGGGGAATAAATTCTGTTTTGAGTTCTATTTTAATTTCTGTCATAAAATTTTTTTTTTTTTATTATCTTTTTTTCCGTTAATCATCAATCCTATTGAAATTTATCCCCTGTTGGTTATATTTTCTGGTTCGAGATCGATTTGCATTACGAGTACACGAATTTTAAGCCTTTCCTGAGAAACATTAGAAGTTTGAGACCCTAATAGGCTGTCTAATGCTAGTTTCAATAAAAGTGTGTACATAGTCCATTTTGGTTGGTTTAACCGATAAAAAGTCGGTTTCAACCCTGGTTGGCACGAAATGTAAAGCAACTCATCTAGCATGCATAATTTTGGCCGGTCAAAATCTTGGGCCATCTCGATTGTGCCATTTCGTTTTTCCAAAACAATATAACCATGGATATAAAAGTTCTAAAGTCGATTAAAACCGACACTGGCTGTTTCCAGTCTGGAAGAAATTGTTAGAAGCTTGAATAAGTCATCTACAACTAAGATTTCGTGGACGTTTCTTCCTTGCCAACACACTTGGAGGCCTTAAACTGGAGGGCAGTAGAGGGCTCGAGCAATAGGGACAGTGGCATGCACCATCATTTCCCACAGACACATTAAGTGTCGGGTATTGACTATGGTTGTCAAAACGTCGCCTAGGCGTCCTACTCGCTTTTCTTATGGGCGCCTTGGTCTCTTAGGCACCTTGTTGGTGTCATCTTAATTGTTTATCCACCTCGACCGCCTTAGTTCACCTAGCGCTTTGACAACTATGGTATGGACCGTATGGTGGGTTTGCTCAACATGGCTCTTCATCATCGTCATTCCGCACTACCCATGATGATTAGCCACAGGGTGTGGCATCTTTCGTTGATAGCATCTTCTCCTACCTAGGCCCCCAGCAGCAGCCCTCAGTCCAGTACATCGAGCAATATTCATAATGGCGGCACGTTCGCATCATTTTCACAATCCGGGGATCTATATCCAAGGTTGGGTTGCCTACAGTATGTTGATGATGTGACTTAATAGGCTGATGCATTGGTCTTTGAGCATTCCTTCCAACATACCATGAAACTGCCGTCTTTTGTGATCGAGTCGGAGGAATGGTCAGCAAGAAAGCAACAGCAATCTTCCTCATCTTTCGCGCTCGCCTTTTTCTAGTATTGACATAGACTAGGAGACTAGGAGAAAGGGCAGGGGAATTCTTCTCATTTGCACCTTTGGTCTTTTATGTGAATTGTGAATTTGTGATTTGTGAAGTCAGTGTCAGTGATTGTACACTCACATCTTTGATGTAATATTCTGAAATTTAAAAAAAATAATAATAATAATAATAATACTAATAAGTTATTTCCTCCATCTGTCATTTTCATTACATATTTTAACTGGCTTCTTTATATTTGGTATGTCACAGTCAAACAAATCCACCAACTGACCACCAGAAAGTCAATTCGGTCGAATTCTGAAATAATTCAGTTGAAACCAACTTCTTGAACATTGCTTGCAAGTCTACAAGGAGAACACTTGATTAATGCCATGTGAACCTATAAATGCCCACACAAAGAGGAATTGAATAGGTCTCGATAAGCCTATGTATGCACAGAAAAATATAAAACTGAATATGGGAAAAGAAATCAATGGAATAGAAAGGGTAATGGAGAGCCGGTAGGAGAAGGGAAGAAATCCCTTAGACAGGTCTCAATGTTGCAGCGGAGAAAGAGGAATCGCACAAAGAAAGGAGGGGGGAATGATAAACCACACGCACTCTTTGGCCACACAAGGTACTCACAACCTTAAACTCAATTCATCTTCTATTCTCTAATTTGTCAATTGGTTACAACCATTATATAGGAAAATAAAGAATAAAAAAGATAATCAACTGAAATAGGAAACTACCCAAACAAAGCAAACTGACTCTACCCCTAACCATAGTTTTTAAGGCGGTAAGGCGACGGAGGCGTTTGAGGGTCTTTCAGAGCGCCTTAGCGATAAGGCGGGCATAAAGCGTCGCCTTATCGACTAAAGCGTTCCTGTGTAATTTTTTTATAAAACCAATCTATTTGGCTCAAATTCTAGTTGAATACTATTACTCATATGTTAAATAAATATTAAAGGTTCATATTCATACCAATGAAAACAAATCAATAAAGTGAATAAACTAAGTTCATCTTCATCAATCATCAATCATCAATCATCATAACATATTAACATATAATATAAATACATAATTATGAAACAAAATTATAAATATAAAGAAAAAAAGACATAAAAAATACAAGTATTTATTAAACTTACCTCTATAATGCCAAAATGAGTGCCTAAGTCCTAACATCATCCACTATATTTCTACTCCCGTCAAAGAAGAATGAAGCTCACCGCTGCCGGAGCAAAATGGTGTCTGGATCAATGGTTCTTCCTTGTTCCTTGATTCTTTCTCAAAGCACTTTCTTAAAACCCATGACAAAATCCAAACCCTATTTGTGAATCATGTTTTTGTTTTGTTTGTTTTGGTTATTTTTTATGGAGTAAAGCTGATCCCATACATCTCAAGTGTTAACAAAACCATACACCTACCAATAAAAAATCTATATTTTGAATCTTCATCAAGTAATTTTAAAATGTGTTTTAAAAAAAAAAACCATAAGGCGGAGCACTGCCTTACCATCTCTAGACCGCATCAGCGCCTTAAAAACTATGCCCCTAACTCCTGCGTACCCAACTTCATAAAATAAACAGAATAGAATAAAGATATTATTCTCCTAAATAAAATAAGCTATTAAAATCCTACTAGACCAAGGACTCAAATATGGATCCGGTTCACCCTCTGTCTGGATGCCCATATGGATATAGATCACTCCACGGGTGTGTATCTGCATCAATTCCCCCGGTGTTGAGAAACACTCGTGAAATGGAAGAATCAACACAAATCGGTTGACATCAATCCTTGCTTGTTTGAAGTCACCATCGAAAACATGACCGAATGCTTTAAAATCCACAACGAGGAGTTCGTGAAGTAGGGACTTGGGAAAATAAAATCGATTAAAAATTTTCCACAAGTTGATTTTCAACTTCCAACAGCCCCTCTCATCTTCTGGCTCGCCTACTTATTGGTCAATGGCTGAGACCACGTAGTTGAAGGTAGACTACTAGACTGCATACAATCTGATGTGACCAGTGCTTGGGCTTTGATGTCCTTGCAGTGTCGTTGAATCTCATCGAGCTTCTCTCGTATCAGCTGCATTTGTTGACGGATATCTAGTAAGAGAGTTAGATCCATCGGCCAAGTTTGCTATTCGGAATCACTATGGACCCACTATAGCAAAGGAACACTCAAGGAAAAGCTTCATAGCAAAACGGTGAATATATGGAGTTAAGAGGAGGGTTGAAGAATGGTAATTAGATGTAAGTCCTTTAGTGAGTGTCAGAATTGTAAATATGGGAATTCATAAAAATTTAAAAAAAAAAAAAATCCAACTCATAAAGAGAAAAGGATAAACTTGGAATATGAAAAATTTAATGGCAAAAGGTAATAAGGATGAGGTGGCATGGCAATTATGAAGATGGGGTAAAAGGGGATTAATTAAATCTGAGTGCTAGGGTATATTAAGAAATAGAAAATAAAAAGGGGTGGGTTTCATAAAAGGCTAGTCTTCCACCTGGTCCTACAGACGAAGCTCGGCAAAGGGTGAGGAAGGCAGAGGGTTTCGAATAGATGATGAGAATCAACTTCGATAGGGAGAGTGCAACTTCGAAGAAGGGGTCGAGGTGAGGGAATCAGCAACCAGGTACGACATCTCTTTTGTTTCTTTTTTCCTTGATATCATCAATCACTATCTTCTCTTCTTCTTCTTCTTCCTTTTTTCTCTCTTTTTGGGATTGCTGCTTCTCACTCTCTCGTCTCTGATTCGCTTCTTCTTTTTTTTTTTTTCTTTCATTGGAACTGTAGCAATAAGGAACCGACAGGGGTTTGGGAAGATGGTGCCTACAGCGGTTTGGGGTTTCGGTTCGGCTCTCTATTTGTCAACACAGTTTTCTTACTTATTAACGCTGTCGGAGCCCTAGAGGACTTTCGATCGAAGGCAAAGGGGATAGGGGTCGGGCCTCAGTTGGAGCAGTAGGAGTCAAAAGGGTGGGGATGATGGGGATTGCGGTCGGTTTTTCTTTTTATTTTTAATTTATTTTTATTTATAATGTTGTCAGCCTCGGCAGAACAGTTCTGTCTTGGATCAACAAGAAAGAGGAATGGAAAGGGGAAAGAGAGGTTGATGGGAATTGGGAAGGAGATGGAACAAGGAGGGAGAACAAAGGATAGGGTCCTTCAACTCTGATACCAAGTTGATGCAGATACACACCCGTGGAGCGACCCATACCCATCTGAGCATCCAGACATAGATGAACCGGATCCATATTTAAGTCCATGGTCTAGTAGGATTTTAGTAGTTTATTTTATTTAGGAGAATAATATCTTTACTTTATTTTATTATGTTTATTTTAGGAAGTTGAGTACGTAAGAGTTAGGGGGAGAATCAGTTTGCTTTGTTAGGGTAGTTTCTTATTTCAGTCGATTTCCTTATTTTTTGTCTTTATTTTCCTATATAATAGTTGTAACCAATGGACAAATTAGAGAATAGAAGATGAACTGAGTTTAAGATTAGTGACCTGTGTGGCCAAAGACTGTTATACTATAGGTTGGGCCTTTCATTTTATTGGGTTTCAACGCAACAAGCCTAAATTATAAGCCCATAAAGTGGGATTAAAGATAGCACACGGCATTAGTCATGAAGCGCTTAAGTTACATTAGGATACCTAATTACTTTAGAGTCTTCTGTTTTTAAGTCTATTTACTTTAATTCACTATAAACTATAAAGAGAGAATAGGAGTCCTTTTAAGGCCCATCTGGATAGACAGGAGGGTGGGGTGGGATTCTTGTCAGAGTGGGTCCCACCTGTCTCACCGTCTGTGGGGTGACCAGCCAGAAGAGCATGAAGTGAAGGGAATACTTCACTTTTCCATTCCAAGAGTGTTTGATTATGCATGGGATAATTGTCAAGAAGTGAGGGGGAGAAGGAGAGTGTGTGTGCGAGTGGTCATTATAAAAAGAATGGAGTAGTTTTTTTTTTTTTTTTTTTTTTTTTTTTTTTTTTTGGGGGGGGGAGGGGAGTGACCGTTGAAGTAGATGGAATAAAAAATGAAAAACGATGTGAAGTAGGAATAAAAAATGAAGACATTATTCCAGTGAACAGTTACAAAGTCTTGCCAATTTAGTGGGACTTCAACTGAAAGGGGCAGAAAAGACATAGTCCCAACAGGGTCCTGACAAAAGAAGTGCAATATTCAGTATATTTCCAACCCAATGTTCTAAACAACCTTGGAATTCACTGTTCAACAGCAAAGTGGGCACACTTTTCCATCCCCTAAGCCCCAGCACGCAAAATCCCGCTATTAAAACGAGCCCTTATGAGTCAGTTTAGGAAATTTAAAGCACCCCCATCAATTGGGAATGTTCTGATTAAAGAAATTTTAGTTCTTATGACGTTTGGTGTTGTTGAGCAGTGCATACCGGATTGGTATCCCAAATCTGATCCCCCTCCTTCTAAATCTGTTCATCACTGGGATCATGTATGATTTTCCCTTCTTCTTTTTGTTATTCTTATCTTCTAATAACTTCTTCTAGCTCCTTTACTTTTCTTCTCTGATTTATTAAATTCTTTTCTCTGTTCATATATCAATTTCTATCTCTAGTTACTCAGTTAATCCCTGATTAAACAATACTAGAATTTGCCATCAATTTGCTAGATTAAGTATTAATATCAGATTGTGTTTTCAGTCAGTTTTGTCATCAATTTCTGAAATCCTACTCATAGTTGTCACAGCGTCTAGGTGACCCAAGGCTTGGAGAGGACCTAGACACAAGGCGACCATAGTTGTAAGTTGCCCAAGCACCTTGACAACTATGAACCTACTTCAATTCAACTTCTTCAAATCTGAGTATCTGAACCTAATTTCTGCCAGGGACTTTTTGGCTTCAATCATCTATTAAAATTTTAATTGAATCCTATTTTGAAACCCTAACAGTCCATTGATTCTACAACTGTTGAGTTTTACTACTCCCAGTAGGGTTGCTCTATATCTTTGAATTTAATCATCAGATTTTCATCTAACTTTACTGCTTTGTTCTCCTTGCCTAGTAGACTAATCGACCAGAATTTCTTAGTTATGTGATCTGTTTCTACCGAGTTGTCTGGTTTTCTCTAGATTAATTGTGTCATTTTCCGGTGATCCTACCGCAAGCTAATCTCCCACTGGATTTCCATGAATTGGGATTAATTTTATTCTGCATTTAGCCATCTTGAATATGCAGCTGCACATTAACTAATCTAAAATTCCAATTAGCAAGCTCTAACAAGATCTGTGTCCAGCCCACTGATATATCAATATCCATTGTCGATTTCCTACAGTCTACATCCAGAAAACAATATGTGGAACTCCATCTTGTGGATATCCACATCATCACTCTCTGGATGGAAGTTAACCATCTTGTGGAAAAGCACCTTCTCAAAATTAGGAAGAACGAATTTCTCGTTCAATATCTGCCTAATAACCTCCCAATTTGCGATGGTCCAAGTTTCCTGAAGAATCTCAACTACAAAACACCATCACAGCACGAACAAGCATACCCAATGAATTTACTGAGGATAAGTTCACACTTCTTATCATCAAAAAAGGGCTTGTAAGCAGAAATACTCACAATTAGTCAAGAAAAGATTCATTCCCTCCTTTGTGACTTCATAAAACCAGTTCCTTAAACCACCAATACTACAGGTGTTATCCTTTTATGTAGACCCGTGCAAGAGAAGGAGAAACTTCCTAACTACATTAGGACTCCTAACTCCTAAGTTGACTCCCTTCTTTAAGAAAAAGGAACTTTTAGAATGGAAACACCTAAAAGACTTACTAACTCAAGCATCATCTAGAAGATAGAAAGTAGAAACTAATGTATCAAGCTCCCTAAGACTTGCTCGATGTGACGTAACTAAAAGAAAAACAAATAAGACCACAGAACATTCTAAGAAAAATGACAACACAAAAAGAAATTGCCACCAAACCATCAACCATGCCTATTACGTTATAATTCAAAAAAATCAGGGGGGTTTAGAACTGTTTATTCAATTACTAACGGATACTTCCTAGATATTCCCACATCTTCAGAAAGAATATTAATTAAATGTCTTGGGGGCCATTGCTTACAGCAATGGTAAAAGGTGGCTGCCAGAGCAAATGACCAGGTTCAAGTCTTGAGGGCAGCCACTTTGCGCAAAAATGCTAAAGGTTAGACTGACTCCAAACTTACCCCCCCCCCGAGACTGCGCATAGGAGGGGACCAGCACGGGGTGATGGCCCTTTTCTTTTGTCTTTTTGCATAAGGCCAAAGTTGTGAAATTTTGACACAGTAGTAGTCAACATAACCAAAATTGTGCAACATCTGTCAAAGTTTTTACTAAAATACTGTAATGATTATATTCCAATAGAACTTTGTTCCAATTGCTGTCGACATCCAAATATGACTATATTTTGGCCAACTTAAGTTGACAACTAGAACCATGCATATCAGGGGCTTGCATATTCTCTCCACAATCTTTTTTTTTTTTTTTTTTTTTTTGTGGGGGGGGGGGGGTGTGGGGCACAGTGTCCCACTGACCCTTTGAGATTGGTTTAATGTGGTGTTCAGTCTCACCATATAATTTCCTTTCAAAAAAAAAAAAAAAAAGTGTCAACAGGCAGGAGGTGGTTCTGCAACCTATGCTTGTTGTCACAATCTACCACAATGAGTCATGCAATATCAACAAATATTCTTGATAATTCAATTTAGATTTCTTGACCAGGCACTATCAAAGGAGGTAGATACCAGAAATCCTATGTACAATATGAGGGGATCTGCTTAGCTTGCCACATGCCAAACAAATGGATGAAGAAAAGGACTGAATCAGAACTTACAGCACCAGTTATTCCTTTCACTAATTGTGGAGTAAGACACACAAGAACACATTGTGCAACCGTTGGGGTAGTGACTTCTGAGACTATTGTTTTCAGGGCTATACTTGCGATGTCACGATGCTGATCCTTCCCATTCACCAATTTAACACACAGCTTTTCAGTCATTTCTTTAACCCTTGCCTCAGCAACCTTCTTCACAAGAGGTGCCAAACTGCATGGCCACACAGAAACAAGTAAAGAATTAAATAATGTATGACAGAAAAATAAAGACTCTAAAAGAACACAAAACCACCAGCTAAAACTTCCCCACATCTAGGAAAAGATTCTGAGACAAACATGCAGATGAAATTTCTTGTAAATATGACCACTTTTCCCATACATAGCAATCAAAAAATGTACATAGAGTCTAGTGTGTTTGGTAGAACAAAGCCATATCGCTGCTTCTTTCTTCAAAATGTAGCATCTAGACCAAAAAAATACCACAAACAGGCAAAGATAATTTAAAGCAATAAGTACATCAGGTTCCAAGTTCTCAACAATTTTTAAATTTTGTTCATATTTAAGCAACAACAACTCAGCCTTCCCAAACTAAATGGGGACAGCTTTGTTCATATTTAAGCACAGTGTGAAAATTTGGAACTTTAAACTCAAAGCGGACCAAGCATAGCAATCACTACCAGGACCAGATACCATTTTGTATCAAACAACAGCCATTAAGCACAATGGTAAGCAAAAAACATAAATACATAATAAATGCTCATCTAAACAACCAAAATATTGACTTCAAAGAAATGTAATATTGGCATAAAAATGCAATTACAGGAGTTAAAAATTCAAGATCAGTACTCCCTAGTGGCATCCATAGCAGCTCTGCCTCTTTTCTGTAAACAGAAGGCTGGCCTGTGAAAGTAATCAGAAATAGGGAACAAGAAAATGGCCGCCCTAAGAACCCTCTTACAAATTCTGTATCCATCTTTTGATGCGCTCCCCCCTCCCCCTCCCCCTCCCAGTGGCAATGGCCACTACGCACATCCTCCCTCTACCTCAGCCTTCCCTCTCCCCCCACTCTTCCACCCCTTCTGCCTCTCCCACTGCACCCTCTTCCTCTATCCCCTCCTCTTCCCCCCCCCCCCTTTTTTCCACCACCTCCCCTTCCTTCCTGTACTTTCCCATCAGCTACTAAACAATGGACCTCACTTTTCGACCCTTCGGCTCCCTCTGCTAGAGAAGACCTTGCCCTCCTCAGTGACAAACAGATTGGTAGCTGTTAGAATAAGGATTAGTGTGTCGCAAGGGCACACTGGGGCTTTCCCCCCTCCACCATCCCTAATTAGAG
Organism: Macadamia integrifolia; assembly: GCF_013358625.1. Classification (NCBI taxonomy): domain Eukaryota; kingdom Viridiplantae; phylum Streptophyta; class Magnoliopsida; order Proteales; family Proteaceae; genus Macadamia; species Macadamia integrifolia. The sequence continues at coordinate 27,903,060 of NC_056559.1, forward strand.
TGGGGTGATTGGATGGGGGGTATACTTGTAAATACTTTATATTATGTTTTGTACTCCCATCATGACTCTACCATGATTTTATATTATAAATAGGGGACTTGTGTGCTCAGCTAAAGATACAAAAGCATTCTCCCATTCCACCTATTAACATGGTATCGGAGCCTAATTTCTGATCTAGATTTTCAATTTCCAGCCCCTTCTCCTTCAAGAATCGCAGATCTTCACCCTCCCTTCTATCACCTTTGTTAGCCTCCAACTTGTCATACCTTTGTCCCATTAATCTACCATAGGGCAGCACCAGTGAGGTGATTCCTATGAATCCAGTGGCTGTCCTATACCCTACCTCACGAACTAAAACACCAAAAACCCTTCCAAGAAAATTAGAGTTCTTCACCCTTTGTGATTTTTTATGGAGTGTGGTTTCTTCCTCTTTAAAGAACACACCTCTACCTCTTGAAGATCAAGTACAGGTACCTGGAATGACTCATCATTATTTACAAGAATAAGATCTACACAAATTGAGTTTGTGCAAAAAAAAAATTAAAATATATATAGATATATTTTTGGGACTCCCTCCTCAGAATTGGCTGAATTTTTTAGGAGATCATCATCACCATTATAAAGGAGATCGACCGACTTGTGGCCCCATCTACCAAGTCTCTATATCAAATCAACTCTCTTCTTGAATTAGGGTTTTCTCCAAAACCCTAATTTGCCTATCTCAACAGTTCTTCATCAAGCCTGATATTATTTGGAGTACTTCACTACCCTTATTGGGCAATTTGACCCAAGTATAGACACTTTCTGACGGTTGATTTTGAAGATCTGGTACTTCTCTCTCTCATTGTCGATTTTTCACTAGTTTAATCATGTCTAAAGTAACAATTGTGGCCTCTGGGTCTGATGGACAAACTCACAATGACTACATGCCCTTTACGACTAGCTCTGTGAAATTGGAGGCAACTAATTACCTCGTCTAGTCCAGATCTACATATCTTATCATTGCTGGTAGAGTTCTCACTGGACACATTATAGGGAAATTGAAAAAATTCTTATGAGGGTAGCCCCTCAGGATAAATGGGTCACTAATGACTCATTGGTAATGTCTTACTTGACTGGTTCTATTTATCAATCTATTTCTCAAGGATTTTTACTATTAGATATTGCTTCTTAGATTTGGGTTGCTGCCAAGGAACTTTAAGGGCAACTAGGGAATGATGCTCAGGTATTTGATCTTCGCAAGAAGGTTCACACCACTACCCAGCAGGAACTCTCTGTGTCCAAATATTATGCTGAACTTCGAACTCTATGGTATGAACCAGACCATTTTGGAAATTATCACCCCAACAATGCTGAAGACAGTACTGCTTACACCAAACATGTGTACAAAATTAGGGTGTATGATTTCTTGGCAGGTTTGAATGTCGAGTATAATCAGATTCGTGTTCAGATACTAAGCAAATCTCCCTTCCCTACTCTGGAACAATCCTTTACTATGGTTTATACAGAGGAAAATCACCGTAACTCCATGCTCCATACTCCATACTCCAACTATTGAAAATCAGCCCTACAGACCGGATCCAATACTACCTCTGAAGGAGCAAATCGAACAAGTGATACTACCAAGGAGATTGTTAAATTGAACACTGCCACAAACCATATCATACCAAGGCCAACTATTGGAAGCTTAATGGAAAACCTGCTGATTTTGAGGCAAAGCGTGCTCGGGGTTGATCCACGACTAAAGCCCACCAGGCTGAGATCGTGGACACTCCACCTACAACTGATATAGGACTCTCCCAGGCATGGTTCAAGAAGTCGATCGATAAGGCAAAATTTCACATGTTTCAACTGTATTGCAGGAGACCGATACCATTTAGCCTGTCACAGGTTTTGACTGGTATCGACAAGTTTCGATGAAATTTCCTGGGGAATTTTGACTGAACCACTTGGTTCGACCCCTTGGGTGGAACCAGCTCTTATATAAGATACTTTAAAAGAAATCAAAGCTCCTATTCTCTAAAATTCGACCCACTCCCCTTACTTTTTTCTCTTTGAAATGGGAAACTTAAGAAAACACTCAAGATTTTTCCCTTGTGCCCAACAAAATTGAATCTCAGCTTGGATATTTGCTTGATCTACATAATGAATGCAGCTTGGAACAATAAGGCAAGTCCCATCTTCCACACAAATCTTTTTTTGTTTTTATAGAATATAGTTGTAAATAGAGTAGAATTGAGTGTTGAGTGTTGAATGTTGTCACTTTGATGCAGTAGGGCGTAGGGCTTGAGATAGCCTTTGATTTGATTCCTTATTCTTTCCTTTTAGAGCTAGAATTAGTTGATAGTATTTTTATTTAGATTGAATTTTTATTTTCAGTTGTCAATTAGGATAGTTTCTATTTTTTAAAACTACCAATTTTATGTTTCGATTCTCTTTAAATAGCCATGTAATGGAAGAAAACTGATATATTGAGATTTGAAGTTTTGGAAAATTTGAATGTTTTTGCTTGGCTGAATATGGACTGTATTGACTTCCATCTCTCTCATTTCTGATTTTCTCTCCTCTTCTTTTATTTCTTTTCTTATCTTCTCTCTTCTTCTTCCCCTTTCCCTTCTTCTGCAGTTTAATCCTTTCTTCTTTCCTACTGTTATATTCTGTTCTGGGATACTCTGTTTCTGGGCAACGTTAGCAGCACCACAAGTGTGGATCGATCTCTTTCTTGTGAGATCTGTTTGGGTCAAGCTTCTGATCGAAGGAAGCCCTCCCCAAGGCGATCTGAACCCTTGAATCTCAGGCCTGAAAGTGATCCCTGCCGTGAGAGATGCATCTGCGACCCTACCCAGACCTGTACCTGCAGCCCTTGTGATTCCAGGAGTTGAATCTGAACCTAATACTTGATCTGCTGGGTTTATGTTGGTGGGTTTGATAGAACTGGGTTATGCGACCCTATTCTTCTAATTTCAGCCCAATCCTAGGCCTGACCTCTGAGATCCTTCACTTGGAGTAGAGGCAGCTGTCGCTGGTCTGAAGTTCTATCATGGGTGTTGAAGGTTGAAGAAGGCTGATTTTCTAAATTTACAAATAAGGACAGCTATTTATAAATTACAAGAAACCCCATGTCCTGAAAATTGTGTTCTTTTCTTTCTTACTTTTGCAATTACATAATACCCCCTATTAGTTATTTCCCACTCTTTTAAGTACTTGGTTGTTTCTGAAATTACAAGATTGCCCTCAACCCTTAAATTAAGATATTTTATCATTCTTGTGGACCCTAAGCGATCCGATTTCAGTCTTTGGAACCCGGATCCGCATCACACTTGAGTGTTGAGTGTTGCGAGATAACTTATGATGATGTAATATTTTTATTGATTTTGGATCAATTGTATTATGTATTACGTATTAATGTAGATTGTAGACTATACATAGTGTAGACTATGTACTTATGTCTTATAGTTTCAGATTTTCAGTCAACGACTCAACGTACATTACCAAAATTTTGGTGTGGGCCACAAGTATGACTTTACGTGTTTTTTTTTTATAAAACTAATTATGTGAATGTGTTAGAAATGTCTAAATAGGATGTAAACAAAAAATAGGCAAAAAAATAAATTTTTGAGGTCGAAACCAAAATTTCCACCCAACCGAGAAAAATTCCCTGGTTTCCTCAAAATTTCCCAGGTTTTGACCGAAATTACGATCTCCCCAAGGGTCGAAACCCAATACCCTGAAACTTGCTCCAAGGAGGAACTCCAGGCTTTCAGACGTATGCTCAAGGCTTCCAATTCCTCAACTCATGCCACTTCAGTTAGGTTCCAATTTTGCTCACTCAAGTATTTTATCTGGTGCATAGTTCAAGAACGCGGCGAGATCTCGTTAAGATCTCGTTTTTCTGAAAAGCCAAGTTGTTCACACAAGCGAGGTAGAAAAACTGCAATATCTCGAGTGAGATTTCGAGATCTTGGTCCAATAACTCGTCTCGAACCATTTCGGTTCATCTCAGTCCATTTTTGGGCCAAACATGGCTTTAATAGGCCATGTTTCAACTCGACCTGGCGAGATTTCTCTCTGGTTTTGCCTCTTTTTTCCTCTAGCTCCCATTTTTTAGAGAAAATCAACAAAAAAACTGTGGGACATCTATTCTTTGGCTGGGATCTTCACTCTAAGTTGCATTGAAGCCAAGATATCTAAGATTGGTGGTGGTTTTTTCCCTCAAGAACACTCTAAGACAAAAACTTCTTCCCAAACCCATTTTTTTAAAGTAACATCATCAAATCTTATTTCTTACCATTGGATTTTTTTATATGTCATGATATTAGAGGTGATCTACACATTCATGGAAGAAAAATTAATTTTCTGTTTTTAAATTAATTTTTTTTATTTTTATGTTACAATAAATGCTTTTCTTGGAAAACAAAAATTGGAAAAATATGATTTATGTAAGATGTTTGGTACTCATTTTTATATGTTGGTCACCAAAGGCTGATCTACAGCCTCATGGTGGCCATTTTTTTTTTCATCCAATAAATTAATTAATTAATTTTCTGAAATATATAATATATATTAAATAATTACAGAAAAATCAAAAATTATGAAAAAAATTTCTGTTTTCGATGGAAAATTACTCTATTGTTGTGTAAATATTGTTTGTATATTTTGAAATGAAAATTGTGTAATTAGTTGCACTCTAGTATACTTTATTATGAATTTTGATTTATTAATAAAAAAATATGATTTAAAATTACAGAAAAATTTATAAAAAGTAGGGAATTAATATGTAATAGCTACATGTTATTGAGTGGCTCTTAATGCATGCATTCTTTATAATATGGTGTTTATGTTGAATAATTACTAACTTACTATTTACTAATTCATGCACAAACACTTTTATGTAATAGTGTTAAAGACTTGAAGTTGGGGAACAATGTCTACTTCTCATGGTGGTGATATTGCATGGTTACATGGGGATCCTATGTCCGATGATAAGAAAAAGTCAAGATATAGGTATTGTTAGAAGATGATAAATTCTGGAGGTGCTGCTAGGTTGAAACAACATTTTGTTGGGGGCTATAAGAATGTTGCCAAACTCCCCCAAGCACCATATGAAGTCATAAAAGATGTACCAAGTAGTCTAAGAGGTGGAAGGTTAAAGAAGGCAGAGAAACAAAGGTTGGACCAAGAATTTGATGAGGCAATCTTAGAGAGTCATCCTCATCCAACAACAGTGGATGTTGACTCTGATGACTCTGATAGTGATTACAACCCAGAATCAGGTATGTCAAGGGCAGAATGGAGAGAATTGCAAAAAGTTAAAGCAGTGAACTTGGTCTCTAATCAAATAAAAAATGTTAGGCGGATAGAGATGAAGAGAGGAGTAGGTGGCTCTGGTTCTAGAGTAGCTGCATCAGATGTGCCTCCCACAGAGGGAAGAATGAACAAGAAGCAACGGAATGTGGATGTGCCTCTAAGGAGAGCTCAGAGTGTGAGGGCTGCCACACCCCCATCACCACCCCGAAGAGATCCTGATGAGAGGCAAAATCCCTTGTTATTTAGACAACATAATACATATCAAAGAACCATAAAGCAAACTTGGGATACATGGAAACAACAACTTGGGAATGCAATGTCAAAATTTTTTTTCTATAATAGCATCACAGCTAATGCTGCACAAGGGACATATTATCGGGCCATGATTGACACTGTAGGAAGGGCTAGTCCAGGAACAAAGAGGCCCACTCCATATGAGCTGATGAATGTTTATTTGCCTAATCAGAAGGAGGAGTTAGATGAGTTCAAGCGGGCAAGATATGGAGTTATTGTGATGTGTGATGGTTGGACTAGATCAACGAGACAGTCCATCATCAACTTCATGGTGTATTGTGATGGGAAGACTGTATTCTTAAAGGCTGTTGATGCATCCAAAGAGAAGAAGGATGCAATGTACTTATACAAGTTGTTGAAGGAAGTTGTCATAGAGGTGGGGCCTGAGAATGTTGTTCAGATTGTCACAGACAATGGGAGCAACTTCAAAAAAGCGGGGGAGAGACTAATGAATAGGAAGAGCAAAAGCATCCACGTTTTTTGGACACCATGTGTTGCCCACTCTTTGACTTAATGCTTAAAGAAATGGCGAAGACGTCTTAGGTAGCAAGTGTAGTTGAACAGGCAAGACAAGTGACCACATTTGTTTACAACCATTAATTTGCTCTCTCTTTGTTGAGGGAAAAATGCGGTGGAGACTTGGTAAGGGAAGGTATGACCCGATTTGCAACCAACTTACATTACACTGAAGAGCTTTCAAGATAAGATGGTTTGAGAACCATGTTTTCCAGTAAAGAGTGGTTTGGATGGAGGGAATCAGGTTCGCCAGGTGGTATCACAGCACAGACCACATCTCTAGTGAAGGATATTCGCAAGATGTGAAGAAGGTTCTTCTTATATTTGGCCCAATTGTAACTGTCTTGAGGTTAGAAGACTCAGAGAAGCAATCTCTACCTTACCATATATGTATGCTGCAATGGAGAAAATGAAGGAGAAGTTGAGAGCATCTATCCCTAGGGGTGCAAAATCCTACGTAAGAATTATTGAGGAGAGATGGGAGAAACATTTGATGCATCCACTGCATAAAGCTGGTGAGTTTATATGCTTTACTATTAAAGACTTACTTTACACATTACAGTTAATGACAAGTTACTTATGGGATTTGCAGCGTATTATCTCAATCCTAAGTACCACTACAAGTATGATCTAGGAATGGATGATGAATTAATAGAAGCAGTGGAGCTTGTGGTGGCAAAGTTGGTCCCTAAAGTTAATCTACAGGCAGCATGCAACATTAAGGTGGGTTAATGTTTAAGATATATATAGACTTATAGCTTCCTAAGTGTTGAAGTACATACTGTATTGTGTTCTAACTTATATTCAATGTTTGAAATGTGTAGATGAAGGAATTCAGGGATGCTAATGGGAGTTTTGGTAGGGCAGTGGCATTGGTTGGGAGACAAATTACTACCCCTGGTGAATGGTGGGCTCTTAAGCATAGACAGGACCATGCTACACCTCCAGCTCCTGCACAGCGCCATTGCATTTGAGCTCCCACCTCCCGTTATGCTCTCAAAGCATAGGCAGGACCCTGCCAAGTCTCCTCCAACATCTGCCAGCACTCCATCTTCATCCAATGCTGCCCTTTCCACTCTCTTGGTACCCTCCTCCAGGAGATCGAAGAGAATTGCATCGTCTTAGCACCAATTGTCGGGCCATTCAAAACCCTCCTCTGCGGCCACATCTGCAACTGATATCTCTAATGCTTCGATCATCTGCGCTGCTCTAAAGTCCGATCACTCTGCTAACAGGTCTTTTATGACATCATCAGGTTTGGACACATCTCTCCCACACCATTTCTTCCAAGTTCTATAACCCTCCTCTTCCCCCCTTAATGTATACCATAGACATCATCACAGTCAGCCCTAACATTCTACTGTAGCCAAGCTCAGCTCCTCTGAGGTCCAGTTGCCTCCCCCCCCCCCTTTCTCTTGAATTGTTGATCCATTTGGAATGTCAAGGGTCTCAATTCCCTTGCCAAACAAGCAAAGTTTGTTGTCGTATTAAGTCCTCCAGCTCCATTCTCTATTGTCTCCTTGAGACTAGAGTCCCGAAATCCAATTCCTCTCACGTATCGCCAATTCCATTGCCCCAACTTGGTCTTTCATCTCAACTACCCCCATTCTCCCAATGGCCGCGTCTAGGTCCTCTGGAACCCCTCCAAAATTCACATCTCTATTATCTCCTCCTCCCTCCAATTTATCCACCTTTCCATCTCCAATCCTTCTGACACCAATCCCTTTTTCTTCTCTGCAATCTATGGGCTCAACAGAGCCTCTGATAGGCTTATCCTTTGGGCAGATCTCAAGGCCCTTTCTTCTCAGTTAGATCCCTCCCTTGGGGCTGGGTGGGGACTTTAATATAGTCAAAGAGGTTCCTTGATTAACCATTCCTCAGTTGACGCCTTCAACTCTTGTATTGAGGAACCAGCCTTTCTGATCTCCGCTGGTCTGGCACCAAATTATCATGGCATAAAAGAGCATGGGTGATGCCCATATTGCCTATAAACTTGACAGAGTCCTTGTCAATGGAGCGTGGCTCTCTTCCTTCCCTTCCTCCCATACCACTTTTGACCTCCCAAGTATTTTTTATCATTACCCTATTTCTTTGTTTGTTAGTCGTTATGTCTCCTTTGGCCCCAGGCCATTCAAATTTTTTGATATGTGGTCTTCCCATCAAGGTTTCCTGTCGGCGGTCAAAAAATCTTGGGATATTCCTTCTCGCTCTTACTCTTCTCCCCTCGTTGCCTTCACTTTTTAGCTCGAGAATGTAAAGATAGCCCTCAAAGCCTGGAATGCCACCACCTTTGGCGTTATCTCTTCTCCTCTTGCAAATCCAAGCTTGACCAATCCCGTCTCCAAAGTGACACCTTCAACCCCTCTTTAGCTCTTTAGGAAAAAGAAGCCTCTATTGAGCTCTCCTCTCTTCTTACCCAAAAAGAAAGCTTCCTGAAGCAGAACTTAGGCATTAAATGGCTTGACCTGGGTGATTCTAACACCCCTTTCTTTCACAAATCTCTAAAGGCCAGGACCAATGCTAACTCCATCCCTCAGCTCACGGCTAATGATAGATCCCTCATCCTTGATCCTATTGCCATCAAAGCTGAATTTGTGTCCTACTTCTCCAATCTCTTCTGCCCATCCTCCCCCTCCCCCCAACACACATTCCCCGTTGATTCTAAAATCCATGATGTTGTTTATGCTCACAAATCTAATAGAGCTCCTGCTCCGGATGGTTTAGCATCGGGGTTCTTTTCCTCTTGCTAGGACATCATTGGCTTTGATCTCACTAACACCATTAAAAACTTCTTCTTCAATCCTTCCCAGATCCATAGTATCAATCACACCTTCCTCTACCTTATCCCCAAAAAGGAAGGGGCCTCCTCCATATCTGACTTCATACCCATTTCTCTCTGCAATCTCCTCTACAAATTCATTGCTAAGATCCTTGCCAATCGTCTTCAACTGGTTATTGACTCTTTGGTCAGTACAAATCAATTCGCCTTCATTGTAGGTTGAAGTATTGCATTCAATGTTATTCTCTGCCATAAATTGTGAGGGGGTTTGACAAAAAATCCCACTCTCCTGCAGCCCTTCTTAAAATTAATATCCATAAGGCTTTCGATTCCATCATATGGGACTTCATCTCCAAAGACCTCCTTGCCATGTCCTTCCCTCCCAACTTCGTAAATTGGATTCTTTCTTACATCTCCTCCCCTAGATGCTCTGTCCTTGTTAACGGGTGTCCGGCTGGTCATTCTTCCTCCACTGTAAGAATTTGCCAAGGTTGCCCCTTTCCCCTTCCTCTTCTACCTTGCCCTAGAGGTGCTCTCCAGATCCATCCAAATTAACATTGATAATCATCTCATCTCCACAATCCCTAAGTGCAGAGCTATTAATCTTTGTCATATCACTTTTGTTGATGATCTTATGATCTTCTCCAAAGCAGACCCAATTTCCATCCAAACCATTATATCTTCTCTTCGCCTCATTAAATCTCTTTATGGACTCCAAATCAACCTCCCCAAATCTCTTCTCTTTTTGGCTGAGGTGTTTGATTCTTCCGAAGCACGTCTCCTTGAGCTCACAGGCTTCCAGCTCGGGTCCCTCCTAGTCATATCTCTTGGGCTTCCCCTCATCTCCTCTAGGCTATTTGCTCACCATTGCTCCCCCATGCTCAACCAAATCCGTAAAAGGCTCCAGCTTTGGAAAGGAAAGCTCCTCTCCTACGCCGGTCACCTCGAACTCATCTATTTTATCCTCCAATTATCGTACATCTATTGGTGTGGAGTCTTCTAGCTCCCCAAATCCATCATCAAATCCATTGAGACCCTTTTCCACACCTTATGGAAAGAGACTAAAAATGTCAAATTCCTCCACCCTATTCGTTGGTCCTTTGTTTGCCTTCCCAAATTTGAAGGTGGTCTAGGTCTTAAGAGAATCAAGGATGTGAACTCTACTAGTATCCTTAAGCTTATTTGGAATCTTGTTTCTAAACCCCATAATATCTGATTCTCATGGGCATACTCCACCATCCTCCATTTTAACTCCCTTTGGACCTCTTCCCTCGGCCCGAACTCTTCTTAGGTTTTGGCATAACATCCTTCTCCACGGGCCTCTTGCTATGTCTGCAATTCACTCCATTATTGGTGATGGCAACTCCACCTCTCCCTAGTTAGACAATTGGCATCCTTTTCATCTAGTCGGTCCCAGATCAGCTTACTCTTCAGGGTTCCTGAAAGACTGCCTTGCCTCCTCCATCATCTTCTATGATTCCTAGGCTCTCCCTTTTGATATCCCTGCCTCTCCCCCTTCTGGTCTTCTCTCCCCACTTCCTCCCCCCAGCATTCTAGTTCTTGGTGATAAGGTCATTTGCTCTCCCTCCTCCTCTGGCCAATTCTTCTCCTCTTCTGCTTGGAATTTAGTCAGATCTTCCAGTCATAAGGCTCCTTGGTATAAGGCTGTTTGGTTCAAATCCCATATCACCTATCATAACTTCATGGTTTGGAGAGCACTCTCCAACTACCACCCCACCCAATCCTTCCTAACCTACCGCCACATCCCTGTCCCTCCTACCCGCTGCCTATGTTGGAATGGCACTGAAGATACCAGCCATCTTTTCTTTGACTACCCATTCTCCTCCTCTGTCTAGAAATGTGTCCTTGCCAAATGTTAGCCAGCTAGAAGACCCCTTCCGCTTCATAGAGAATGGGATTGGATCAACACGACTTTTGCTAGAAGATCTATTTGTGACACAGTATGGAAACTTGCTTTATGTGCTACCATCAACCACCTCTGGATGGACCGTAATCTTCGTAAATGAACTTCCAACTCCAAATCCTTCGATATGATTTGGAAAGCCATCTACTCTCTTGTGTCCTCCAAGCTCAGTAGTTCCCCCCACGGTTTTATTTCTGAAACCCCAAGGAACATACATATTGTTGTCTCCTGGGGTTTACCTATATCTATCTTGTCTCCTCCTCCCCTTGCCCTACACTCGGCCTTTGTATGTCCCCCACCTTTCCCTTGTTATTGATTTATTTATCCACCCAAAAAAATATAAAATCAACAGAAAAATTGAAATAGCTTCTACAAATCAAGAGAGAACATTTGAGAGATGGAATAGAGCAAAAGCAACATCTAGCAATCGAACCAAAGGGGAAAATCCATAAAGGGAAAACATGTTCTTAGGATATTTCATTGTAGCAACATAAGCAGCTGCTAAGTAAAAAAAAAAAAAAAATGTTCAAGGGTCAATGAGGTATCAGATTGAAACACACAGCCCAAAAATTCTGAGACAGAAAAAAGATCCAAGCAAAGTAAACAATTATTACATTAATGACAACAAAACATGGGATGAATAAATTAGTTCAGAGGAGATATGAACACATATGAATCAAAACAGATTTCTAATCAACAACAAAAGGCGCAATAGCATCCACTGATCAAAAGACTAAAGAGAAGTGTGGAAAATTGTCAAACCATTTCACAGCCAATGCAGAAACATCGCCAGCTGCATCATTAAGCTGCTGTAAGACAATATTGGTCAATTTGATCTCCATGTCCGAATCAGCTTTAAATCCATCTTTGCTCAACTCATTCAGTAAATCAGAAGTTGCCATGTATCTGTAATCTTTATCCTTACCCGTCATCTGCAAATATATTCAAGAAGCTCAAAACACACCCACTATAACCCCAACCACACCTAGGGATACAACAATAACTAGACAAAGAAGGGGGGGGGGGCGAGAGAGACAGAGAGCAGGACATTTGTCAGTATCCTATACAAGAACATAATTGCCGCGAGGATTACCTTTTCCAAGATACTGTTCATAGTTATATTTGCCATTTTTGCGACTATTATCAGAGTGACTTGTATCCAGTAAAAGGATGGAAGTGCCTTTTTTATCACCAGACCTGACAAGGAAAATATGTCATTAAAACAGAAACAAAATAATTACAGAGAGCATATGATGCAATCCCAAGTTCAATAACCCTGTTTGTAGATTGCTATGGGCCCACAAATTTATAAATAACTCAGTTTAAGAGCTCAGTGGCAAAACTTTAAGTATTGGAAAGTTCAGGACCAACAAAGGAAGAGAAATAGAATAAGGATCTAAATGGAAATCAATGTTTAAGTAGAGGGTATTTCTGGAAGTTAACAAAAGAGAGGGGAATGAATGAAATATTCTAAGGACAAGAGGGACTTTTAGGTAAATAAAGGTTATAGGACTTTACCCCTTTTTTTGGGGGGTGTGAATAATAAATTCATTACCAAGATGAGAAAAAGGAAGGGGAATATACAAGGCCCTGAGGGGAAAAGAAAACTAAAACAAGACAAAAGGAAAACGAACTCATTAAAGAGGGGGAGGGGGGGAAAGAATGATGGAGGTGGAAAGGCCCCAGGAGACAATAATAAGCCTATTCCCTAGGAAATCCCCAACAGTCCTATGGGGAAGCATGTGTGGCTTAGAACTAACACTAAAGAAGATAGCCTTCCAAATCTTGTCAAAAGATCAGGAGTTGGTATCCATTTTCTAAAATTCCATTCCATCCAGATATGGTTGAAGGCGGTGCAAAAGGAGAACTTTCCATCAATATCACAGATAGTTTACATTATTACAATGAGAGGACAAACTCCCAACCCAAGACCAGGCAGTGAACTAGAGCTGAATCCAATGTGGACAATTCACAAAACCACGAATTGGCCTGATATGTCAGGCTAAGAATCCTCACTACTAACACCTTTTAATGCCGGTGGCAACCAGCTCAAAGCCCCAAACAGTACCTGAAGGCAGAGATTTGGGGAACTTGACTTAGCAGTAGAAGGATACTCAGTTCTGATTACAGTGTTACAGCTTGCACTGATAAAGAATTCGGGAGACAAGATCCTCAGGTCGCCCAAGGATTGTAATCCTTTACCCCAAAACTTAGGTCCAATGGATTAAACATACGAGAGTTCTACCCAGATCTTCATGACCCACTATTAACTCTAGTCGCAGGATCAGAAAGGATGAACACAATCAGTAAACAATAAGAACAAAAAGAAGGGAAGAACAAAGACAGGAAGATAAAGAAGAGGAACGGAATTACGAAACAGAGAAATCAAACCTGAGAGAAGGAAGAGGAAGTCACAGACCAGAATTGACTGGTCGTGGATACCACTGGTAGCCGAGCAGGTGAAGCAGAAGGAGGAGGAGGAGAGAGAAGGGAGGTCGAACAAGCACAAGTCGTCCAGGTTTCAACCAAAAACAAACTCAATTCATCATTCTCTATTATCTCCATTAAAACTTACAGGCTTGAATAAAAGAGGAATCCCAACTGAAAAAGAAACTTGTTTTGTGTTGGAAACTCAAAACAACTAGAAACTGAATCCTACATAGTGTTAACCCTATTAAACTGTTGAACTGGAAATCTATGAAATCTACAAAGGTTTTTTTTTTCTTTCTATCTTTCGGATCAGTCTTGCTGTGGTAAGATCATTGGTGCGCTTGTGTTGGATTGACATTATCCCTGACACCTGGTTCCGGTTTAAAAAAATTGAATATGGGATAACAGAAGTTGGTTTTGTGCTTAGTGGGACTGTTAAGAATTCGTTATCTCACTCCTCCTTTCATGAAAGTAGGTTGGGTGATGGATTATCTTGGTGGTGGACATGTAATGCATATAGGACGCTTTGGCTTGACTGATCTATATGGTACATCAGGTAAACAACCAGTACCTTATTATAGTCTGTCGTTATAAGCTTGTGGTTGATTTGTAGTGGTGCATCAGTTTGAAAGCCAGCATTTATTATAATTAGCCATGACCCATCAATCTTTTTGCATGGATCCTCGCACTCGTCCTTACATGGAATCTTCATGTAGCCAACCCCATTAAGTTGGGATAAGGTTTTGGATGTTTTTGTTATTGCTGTAAATAAAAGAATACATAATTATCACAAAATATAGATAAAAATACTAAATATCCTACAAGACCCAAAGTCCAAATTGACCTCGGTTCATCTCCGTTTGGGCTCCTAAACGAGTTCGTGCCAATCCATGGAAGCGATAATGCATCAGTACTTAGAGAATAAAACCTTTGAAATGGTTATTGATTCATGATGAACAAAACATATTTAAGAATGATAAAAACACTGAAAGGTTTCTCAGCCTTTTTTCCAGATTAAAAAAAAAATGAATACATAAATTCAAAAGGAGAAAATGCATGATCGCTCAACATGCATTCAAGAGAACAGTCTCAACCATCAAAACAGTATGTCATAATTGAGTACAATTTCCTTCTTTCCTTCTTTTTTATGTTTAGATAACAGATTGCAATGTAAATAGCAGTGCAATCTGAGAAGTGTTGTTTTCATTTTCTTTCGTATTTTCAAACATCATTTGACGAAAACTGTGATCAATTGAGATTAAAATAGTCAACACAATACCGTAATCCCAAGAGAAAACCCTAACAGAGCAGAAGACCACCAAAAACAAACAAAAAAGACAAGTGGCTAGTCAGCAGAGTATAAATTAAATGGGCAAGTTTAAGTAACCAAATCAAAAAAGTAGAAAATATCAAATGTAGACAATGATCAAGAACCCTACTTGACTACTCCATCACAACACATTGCGAGCAGAAATCTTAACCAACAGAAAAAAAACTAATCAGAAAAGCTAACCTAGAAGCCAAACCAATAAGAAAATCTAATGAAAAAAGAGACAAGGATAACGTATGAGAAGAACTTACGAGGATTGCGAACTGCGAATTACTGAAGAATGAAGAACAGATGAAGAAAAGCCCTAGCTTTGCCTCCCACATCCGCGAGGGTAGAGACAGTAGAAGGGCGTGGACGTATCGTCTCTGTTTTCTCTGATCGATGTAGTTGGAGACCACTTCAACTAGTAGTCTGGTTGAAGGTGGAAAATGCCAGGGAAGATGAAACAACCCTCCAGATACAAAAGGGACAATGTCAATTAAAAAAGAATTACTTTATATAGGAAGGGATAAAAAAAAAAATGCATTGTCTTGCGAGACATCAGACAAGTGACGGATCAGGAATCAGGAGACGAAAATCACTTGGAGGCTTTAGTTCGGTGAGATGAGCTCAATTAACCATTGTATGGGTTTTGACCGTTCTAGCTTTTTTTTTTTTTTTTTTTGACTTTTTTGTTTTTCAATAAAAAGTGAATATGGCCCACTAAAGGAAAGGTTACACAAGTGATCTGGATCCGGACCCTCTCCAACGATTGTGACATCCAATCAATCTCCAACTGCCTTCCTTTGGATGAGCTTGGACATGCATCCCAACATCTAAGAATTCATGTTCAAGCCCATCTAACGGAAATCATTGGACAAGAATCAAATCTAATAGACCCACAATGGAAAGAGAGAGAGAGACTCGATTAAGAGCCAATAAAACAGCCCGTATAGGGGTTGGTAGGTGCTCACAAGGGATCACACTTACTAAGAGTAGAAAAGGATAAAGGGCACATCTCCTCCAAGGATTGCAAATGTGGGGTGGGGGTCTCGAACTCTTGATTTTACAATTAATGCCCAAAAATGGATACTATTCTCCTAGGCTATGTTTGGTTGTAAGGGGAATTAAAAATAATGGAAGTGAAATTTTCATACTTAAATAAAAGAAATATATGGAATCATACCCATGTGACTTTAACAATCACTTCAAATCATTCAATATTTGGTTATAAAATTTTACTTTACTTTGCATCCAAAAGCCTTTGCTATAATATGCAAGATAAAAATTACATATAAAATATATCATTACTAAATATGGTTAAAAAAATTAAGTAGTTTATACAATTATATGGGGTAATGATTATAAACATTTATTTTTAAAGTACGAAAATTTCACTTCCTTTCCCTTTAAATTATCATTACAACCAAACAGAGCCATAAGGAAGCAGATACTTTCATGCATATAAGCTGGAATAAGATAGAGCGCCAGATATATAGGCTTGGGATTTTTTATGGTCCACAAATGTGGAATTGTTTTGTCGAAGCAATGCATATAGTCTTATTTATTAAGATGCATGCCTTTGCAATTTTAACCCACATGTAGGTTGTAGCGAATATTGATTTGTCGTTTAAAGATTAGGATTTTTTAATCCTAACATAAAGTTTTTTGTTTTAGCCTATAAACATGTTGTGATAAGCTTAGTTTAGGACTGAATGTTATTGTTAATTAGTTTTAGTATAGATTTTTTAATACATTATGACAATCTGATTTTTAAGGTTACAGATTGTTTTTGAGCTACAATTTCAACTCACAAGTAAGTTGTAATAAGTTTTAGTTTGTTGATCAAAATTAGTATGAGTTAATTCAGCATAAATATTTTAGTATAGAATCTGAGACTATCAATTTTTTGCTTGTCTTTCATGAGGGTCATCTTATGAACTGTTACCTCACGGGGATGAAATTGTGAACCTATCGTTCTTCATGAGGATATCAGAAATTAAAAAATAGGCTTAAAAGAGACCCTCGGAAGCTAAAAAGTGTTTCGATAAAAATATTCCTTACGAATCCTTATAACACTGGTAACTTGTTTTGATATTGAGAAACATAAGGTGTGTGTCAAAATGGCAACCATATTGAGGAATATTCCATATACATCTATAGTATGCAATTTAATGCATTCTTTGGTTTGTACAAGACCTGATATTGCATCGTAGAAAAGCAATGGAAAGCAGAGCCTTGTTTCAGGATCCTCTCGAATTCATCGAAATTAGACAGCCCAGATTATTTTGACCTCTCTCTAAAATTCCTACGAGGTTGCATCACTACTAGTGGTGATAGTAGTATGAGTAAATTTCAAGCTCTACTTTCTCCCACCACAGTAAGAGCACACCACAACTTTAACATCCATTTTTCTTTCAACATCAAAACCCAAGCTCTGTTATTTTTTCATCAGCGGGAGTTCCGCTTGGGGATATGATAAACCTAATACTAGCCTTCAATGGACCAGTACTTCACTTCACCCATTAAATTCAATTTGGTTTCCACGGTTTCCACTGTGAAAGCATTAATTTGAGTAACAGAGGGAAGTGATACTTTAGCATTATTGGAGAGAGAGAGAGAGAGAGAATAACGGGGATCGAGGCGAAGGGGCTAAGGGGAGAAAAAGCAACAAGAGAGAAGTCTTGTTCCGAAATGGAGAGGCCATTGAAAGGCAAACTAGAGGCCCCTGAGACTCGAGCAGCAACATAGGACAGTTGCAGGGTTGGGCCATTGGGGAAGAAACAAGGTGTATCTATGATGGATTGAAGATGACCAAATCCTACGATTCTATTACTTTCCCCTAACCAGGGATTGTGCCACCTCTTTTGGATTCTAGGCTCTAAATGGATTTTAATCAAGTGAGTCAAGTAATAGTAATGACCAAATCCTAAGATTAAAATCCATTTAGCATATAAGGTTCTAAAATCAATTTAATAAAATCAACAATTGTTGTTGCTTTAAATTTGATATTTCACCCCTCCTCCCTAATCAAGGAAAAACGTTGCATTTGTTTTAATAAAAGGAAGTTTTAAAATCCTTTTAACACTAATCACCATTGTTGTTTTGTTCATGTTTTTTTCTTTGTCCCCCTCCCCCAAGCTTTGCGTTATTTAAAGCAACTAGCTTATAGTTCTTTAGTCGTTGCCTCACATGAAAAGTGGGAAAACACTTTAATTGGTATATATGAATTGGGACAGGGATAGGTATGCTAGCACAGTACCTAGGAATTAGGTATTAGGTATGCTAGCGAATAGTGGCCGTCAGATGAAAGATAAAAGATCTCATCCGTTTGTAATTTTTGTTGTACAAAATTTACTCAATACTACCGCTCCACGGTCTTCCTTCCCCTTTTCCTCACCAGCTCCGACTCCGGCAGCACTGCACTCTTTTTTTTTTGGTTTTTTCTGTTACTCCCTCTCTCCCCCGACCAGGTTGAG
The DNA here is from genome assembly GCF_013358625.1 of Macadamia integrifolia. Taxonomy (NCBI): domain Eukaryota; kingdom Viridiplantae; phylum Streptophyta; class Magnoliopsida; order Proteales; family Proteaceae; genus Macadamia; species Macadamia integrifolia. Next base: position 27,921,098 of record NC_056559.1, read on the forward strand.
CTCAGTTCTCTTCTTCTTCTTCTTCTTCTTCTTTTTTTCTGGTTTTTACTGTTCCTCTCTCTCTCCCCCTCCCTCTGAGCTTTCTTCGACCTCGGCAGCGGCAGCGGCTGCGGCTACGGCTACGGCTGCGGTTCCTCTCTCTCTCCCTCCTCTCCCTTCCCTCCTCACCTCTCCCTCCTCCCTCTGAGCTTTCTTTGACCTTGGCACCGGCTGCGGCAGTGGCTGCGGTTCCTCTCTCTCTCCCCCTCCTTCTGAGCTTTCTTCGACCTCGGCAGCGGCTGTGGCTGCGGCATATCCCCTTTCCTTTGGCCCTTTGGTGAGAGAAGCGAAAGAGAGAGAGAGAAAGAGCACCAAACAAGTCAGCAGCAGCAGCGTTCGGTGTGAGTTTTAGCACCGAACAGGCCCAGGTTGAGCTCAGTTCTCTTCTTCTTCTTCTTCTTCTTTTTTTGGTTTTTGTTGTTCCTCTCTCTCTCTCTCTCCCCCTCCCTCTGAGCTTTCTTCGACCTCGGTAGCGGCTGCGGCAGCAGCTGCGGTCCATCAACAGAGGCGGTGCCAACTACTTTGCTTTCTCTGGCTGGATCCGGTGAATGAATGATTTTTTCCGACGAGGAGAGAGAGAGAGAGAGAGAGAGAGTAAAGGTGTTCAACCGTGCATTGAAAATTTGTTTATCTTCTCTCTATCCAACAATTCAATTCATGTTGATCAAATCCTATGGTCAAAATACCGCTAGCATTCCTAATTCCTAGATACTACACTAGTATACCTGTCCTTTTCCCATATGAATTATAAGAACTATTTTACCAAAAAAAAAAGAACTATAAGGACTATAAAGGATAACTGATTCAAGACGGAAGTATCCTTCCTTGAGAGGTCTAGGGGAGGGTCCATATAAAGGATAACTAATTCAAGATGGAAGTATCCCTCCTTGAGAGGTCTAGGGGAGGGTCCAAATAAGGGTGTGAATTTCAAATCGAAATTGAATATCGAATCCAAAACCGAGTTGAATTAATTGGATCGAAGCAAACTGAATTAATTCGGTTAAAATTCGGTTTGAGTATGTGAGTATGGACCCTAGTTCTACTCGGTTTCGGTTTAGGGTGTAAGAACCGTCGGTTCAAATTAAAACCGAACTGAATTGCTCTTAAAACCAAAAAAATGAAAAAAAAAAACCTAGTATTAGTAAGAGAGATTTTTTAGATGGTAAGGGTTTTTTGCAATTTATCATTACATATTTACATGCTAAGACAATTTTGGAGCTAGCAATGGCTATAAGGCCCATAACTTGAGCCAATTATGGCCTTTAGTCCATCACAGTCATAACCGAATTAAATTGAGGTACAAAACCGAATTAAAACTGCATATTAGAACCGAATTGGAACCAAAACCAAACCAAGCTGAATTGAATTTTCTTGAGTACCTAATATGGAACCGAGTCAGTTCTCTATTCAATTCTGATCCACCTTATCATCATTCAGAACCAAATTAAAACCGAACCAAATAACCATAACCAAACCGATTGACACCTTAGGTCCAAAGGTGTTTCACACACACACCCACACACCAAGCTGGACTGGGTTGGTACGGTGCAGTGTGGTTAAATGGGCTTGGGTCTAGGCCCATTAAATACTTTTTTGGACAAAAGGCTTGATGCATTTTAGGCTCATGAATGACTTTAATTTTAAACCATGGGCTTGTGAATTTGGGCCTAGTATTAGGCCCAATTCAAATTAAGCATTCATTGTCTTAAGACATACCCACTTAATTGGGATGCACCCATATGTAGGGAATCACAGATCGTGGATTTGGAATATATAAGGAAGATTGAATCCTAACAATATGTTTTTGGGGCAAACCCCTTTGTAGAGACCACCAGAAGGGGCACCTCCACATCTATTAATAGGGATGGTGGTTGCCATTCTCTTTATTTATTCCAAACTCATTTTAGGTGAAGCCAACTCTTTCACTTTCTCTCTTTCTTATCGAATTGATTTTCTTTCTCTGTTTTTGGATTGAGCATAGACTTTATCATCTTGGAGTATTATAGATTGTGACACAAATCAGTGAATTAAGAACGTTGTTTCATCTTGGAAGTAGACTTACAAAGTTCTCGGAGTACATCTATAAGGCACACTCCACCATATTTGAAGAGTTTATCAAAAAAAAAAAAAAAAAAAATTATATTATTGAAGACTGGTTTATTAGCTCGAAGAAAGTTCACCTACTTGGAGATTGGTTCATTCACTTGAAGCTTGGTGCGTTACTTTCATTAGTGGACACAATATTTTCGACATAAAATCATAAGTCTTATATTCTCATTATTTTACCATTCAAACATATTAGTTACTACAAATAAAAAATAAAAAAATGTATCATACTGGGAATATAGCTCCATCTCATTGTTTCCAATTGGTTGATTTTATAAATCTATTATTTTAAGTTATTTGGTAGGAGAGAGAGAGAGAGTTTTCGAAATGCTAAATGGATGAATTATATTGGTATAAGTGGCATGCATATATTTTCTCTTCTTAGTTCTTACAGCTAATAGTAAGCAAAAATTTATTTAAAAAAGAAATAATAAAAAAGAACAAATGAACTAAAATAAACAGTGAAGTGAATATGGTTACTCAGTATAACATTTCGTTTCGACCACTTGGTTGCAAGAGGAATTAAAGATAAGGAAGCTGAAAATTTTAAATTTAAAAAGTAGCTTTTATAATTATTATCTTATGTGACTATATCACAAACTCTAGGGATGTCAAAATGTAGTTTAAATCGGCATAATCAATTGAACCAATTCAAAAGTAAATCAAATTGATATGAGCTTACTGGATCATGTTTCGGTCTGAGGTTTCGTGAGACCAAAACCAAGCAAATCACACTGAAATTGATAAGACACCGACTCGAACTTAGAAATCTGGACCAAAACTGATATAACTCGATAAGAAACCGAGGCCAACCCAAAATTCATTTAAAAAAAAAAAAACACATTTTCCCCATACTTTTCAATATGTTTACGTGCTAAATTGAAACCAAACCAAGGCCAAATCGATAGTAAACCAAGAAGAAAAACCAATAATGAATTGAAACCAAACCAAAACCAATGCCCTTATTAGTTCATATTTCGGTTTCACTCATTCTTATATGAAAACCAATGAAACTGAATCAAACTGGTCCAAACCTACCAATTGACACCCTTAATTATCTCCAAATCATTTCATATTTGATTTTTTAACTTTCACATTACTTTGCATCCAATCTCTTTGGTTTTTCACCAGGAAAAAAAATATATATATATTTCTCTTCAATTCATTGGATTTCATCACATTTGGATTCAAATGAAATAAAATGAAGAACGAAATCGATAATAGGAGAGAAAAATATGGGAAAGAGAAAGAGAGAGTGACACAAAATCCTCATTGATACCTCTCCAACACTCCTATCCTATATTTGACTCTAGGATTCGATGTGAGGCTTGTTTAGTATATGGTTTAAAAACTTAGGCTTGGATTGGAAATCGATTTAGATTAATCCCGATTCTAAGCATAGTCTAATCGAGTTACACTAAGTTTAGGCGAGTCCATTCAATTCCGATCCAATGCGACAATCCAAGACAAATCGAATCAGAATTGGTGGAGACTGATCCTATCACCGATTCCCGAGTTTCTAAATTAATCACCTAGTTCAAATTACCATGTTGTCTTCTGTCAAATGGTGGGAATTACTGCATTATCATTTTGTGAGAGGTGCAAATAAAGATTTTGTTTGATATTCATTCTTGAAAGACATTCTAGGTCGATAATGTATTATATAGAAATAATATCAAATACAACCTTAGTTTTTCACTCATGATCTTAAACATATGAGTTTTTCACCCATGATCTTAAACATATGACCCACTATTTATTTATGTATATCTGTTATCTCTTCTTCTCAACTTCAACATTTTGCAAGTCCCGGGCACCTGATCCCTGAAGAAAAATCAATTCTAAATCGGTGTTAAAGAGTGAATAATCCAACTATACTTTGAAAGTGTTTGGAATTGTATTGTGGACTTTTTAGAAATGAGGATGGTTTGGTATGATTTCTCGAAATATATTATCAACCTAGAATGTATTCCAAGTATGCATACCAAAAACCATACCAAAACTTTTGCAATTTCATTGGATAGGTAAAGGAGTTGATCCATTGTTGTAAGAACATGAGGGATGAAGATGGAAGTTGATCACAAGTATGTAGTATGTTGAATTAGGGGTGTCAATTCTACTGTTAGCTCATCAAGCCTGACCGATTTGGAATCAACCCAATTATCACATATTAACATAGTAAGACAATTTTAGAATTAAAAATGGCCATAAGGCCCATTACTTGAGCCCATTATGGATCGAAATACTTTGAGCTAAAAACTATGGCCTTTGATCCATCACAATCATGGTCCAAGAGTGGAATCGTATATATTATTGAAACAAACCAAGCTACAAAAACAATATTAAAACCTTAGTCTAGAATAGAATTGGAACTGAAGCCAAGCCAAAATGAATTTAATCAGCTTGAGTATCCAAATACAGTATTGAGTCGGTTTCTGATTTGATTTTGGTTCACCTCCTCATCCCTCTGAACCAAATCAAAATTGAACCAAAAAACCAGAACCGAGCCAATTGACACCCTTATACCCAAAATACCATTTTTAAAGGGCCCATGTGTAGCATATGAGGACCAGTTACTTAAACTAACCGATCATAGTACAAGGTCCTAAAGTGGGGAAACTCGATTTTAGGCCCGACAAATGAATGTTTATAAACAAGTCCATGCCTAATATATGAGAATCGATTAATTAAATAGGCTAATCTTGATGTAAAATCATAAAGTGGGAAAGATCAATTAAACCCACCAACTAAAACCAACCTGACTTGACCGATTGACACCCCTAGCTAAATGATACAAGGTGGTCCTTCCATGAGACTACCATGGCAACAATAACTATTTCAAATTGCCTTTTCCCATGCATCCATGAATCACTGAAGAAGAGGAGAGAAATTAACAGAAATCAAGGAAAACGCGTATCTCAGTCTAAGTAAATTAATCTGGAACCCTCTGATCAAAGTCGTCCCCACATGCCCAAGCTCAAGGTATGGCGGCTGCGTCTCCAACTGTTCTTATTATTACAGAAAAAAATCAATTTTTTTTTCATATTTATTTGAGCTATATATTCTAATTTATTAAAATTATTTCGTCCTTCCAACTTGAAATGAAAATCCCAATAAGGGACTTATAGCTGTTTCCAATCCTTGCTTTAAGAACAATCAAATTCCCCATAATTATATTAATTTTTATTTTCTTGGGATCATTTATTCCTTTAAATATTTCAAATTAAACTAACCTTAAACTAATCCGAAAAATCACTTAATCATCTTCTTAGTCTCATTCCTTTCACTTGATTTCTACGTTATCTTTAACCTGACCCGCCGGCGTAGTCACCGGCATCAACTTTTGACATCACTGCCTTCTGTGACACACAATGATATATATATATACACACTCTCCATAGAAATTCTTGTTCAAGTCTTCTAAGGATTAGCTGATTCACAGGGAAGAGTAAAGGATGGCAGCAGCTTCGAATGGTGGAGTTCCACCGGGGTTTCGGTTTCATCCTACAGATGAAGAGCTACTTCACTACTATCTTAAGAAGAAGATTTCCTTTGAGAAGTTTGATTTGGAGGTGATTAGAGAGGTGGATTTGAATAAGATGGAGCCATGGGACCTGCAAGGTAATGTGAATAGCTTATCAAGTGTGTTGGATATCCCTATGGAGATGAGTTCTTTGCTGTCTTGAGCTTGGGGTTCAATTCTAACTTAAATAAATTTTTTTTTTCTTTTGAATAAGGGGATTGTTCTATGCTTCTGTTTATTTTCAATTACTACTTGTGAAGTCTCTCTCACTGGCTTTGGCAGTTTGAGAGAGCATATGAGTTACAATTTTAGTTCTTTAGACAGGTTATTAACACAAAGGAATGTGTTTAGGTTGCACCAAATTCATGCAAAATTAGTTGAAATCTCTCTCTCTCTCTCTCTCTCTCTCTCTCAATAATTAAAGAAGATTAATTGATCAACTATTCTCAGTTTAAAGACATTTTCATCGTCAAGTTGTTGGGGTATCACATCTGAAATTTCTTCGTTGTTACGATTTCTGACCTGTTGATTATTGGATACTCGAAGTTTTAAGAGCATTTTAGTTACAAAGGTTGCTTGTTTGACTCTCTCCCCCCATTGGATGCTTGACATCCTCTATTTCCCCCTTGCCCCTACCAACCTCGTCCTTCCTTGAGTTGGGACGCTAACCCTTAGTGGCTTTTGGGCCTCGACAGGATTGACCACAAAAAAAAAAAAAAAAAAAAATCTGAATTAATACAAATTTTTTTTTTTGAAAATTTAAACTTTTGGGAGTGTAGTTTATATACAATACTGGAGACATCTTATAAAAGATATTAGTCTTAAATGTCAAATATTAGTTCTAAAATCTCATTCATTGAAGAACTACTTTCCTTGGCACATTGACTGTAGGAAAAATATAATCAGATTAAAAAAAAAAAAAAAAAAGAAGAGAAAAGAAAAGGAAAACCATTTAATAGTCAAACTTAAGTAGATATGTTTGCGTAAGCAATATTGGTTTCTCTCTTGAATATGTCTAACTGTATAAAACAGAATAATATTGTCTCAAAATAAAGATGCTTATAATTACTATTTTTTGTTGATGGAGTACTTCCACTAGATATTTTTTGGTAGACTCCACTAGAAGTTAAAATGAAGATTTAACAAAGACCATAAACTGAATTATAAATTTTAGCAAATTATGGGCAGCCCTCAAATTTTGTCCATGACAATATTATCAAACAATGCTTTGTTAGTGCATTAAATTAAGGATTAACGCAATAGTAAAAACACTCTAATAAGTTTGCATTGTTTGTTTTCATATAGAGAGGTGCAGGATAGGATCTGCTCCACAGAATGAGTGGTACTTCTTCAGTCACAAGGACAGGAAATACCCAACTGGTTCAAGGACGAATAGAGCAACAAGTGCAGGGTTTTGGAAGGCAACCGGGAGAGATAAATGCATCAGGACCAGCTACAAGAAAATTGGTATGAGGAAAACCCTAGTCTTCTACAGAGGGAGAGCTCCTCATGGCCAAAAGACAGATTGGATCATGCATGAGTACCGGCTGGAAGACACTGATGATCCTCAAGGCAACCCCAATGTAAGACACCCAATAATCTAATAACTAATTACTGCCATTGATACTTGAACTCAAAATCACTCACAGTATATAAGGGAACTACTAATTAATCTCTCTCTCTCCAATCAAATGAGGCCAGATTAAAGGGTATGTCTTATGAATCCCATCAAAGGGTTACCTGTTGGTGAATAACCCTATGTTCTGAATCTTGTCGTCATTTAATCATTAATAATCAGAAGATAACTGGTAGTTCAATTGGTTGGTGCTTTTCTGGTAGTATAGAGGTTTAGGAGGTCATGGATTTGACTCTCTTATTTTCACTTTGTGCCGTAAAGCACCCTCACTTTCCCCTTTTCCCTTTTCACTCTTAATCTTTTTTTTTTTTTTTGAAACTCACTCTCCTTACTCTCCTTACCACAATTAAAGTCCCATGAGACAGTTAGATAGGTAGAACAAGAAAAAAAAAGAAGAAGTAACTCATAAGCTGGGCCACTACATATGCACCAAGAGTATAGCATCTGTTGTGGTCCAGCCCTATTCATGTGATAAGATCTCATCTTAAGGTGGGCTGATGAGTTTGACTGGCGGGTCCTTTATTCTTGCACGTGTACATGTGAAGCAAGTCAACCTCACAATAAATTGGAGATACTAGGTTAAGTAAGAATGAAGCCATGGAATGGAATTAAGGTTATTCATTATAAAGTGGTCCAAAGTGTAACACGTGAGACAGAATAGGAAAGTATATGCGTCCTTTAGACCAAAGGATCAAGCCAATCAAGATGTCCTTTAATGCCCAGCAAATATGTATCCTTTTGGGAAAGGTTGAAATCTTCCCATGTCACCACATAGAGAGAGAGAGAGAGAGAGAGAGAGAGAGAGAGAGAGAGAGAGAGAGAGATGGTAACAAGACTTTTCCTTCTCATTGTTGCATTATTATTTTATGTAGGAGGATGGCTGGGTAGTTTGCCGAGTTTTCAAGAAGAAGCATTTTTTCAAGGTTGAGAATGAAGGTGGTGGTGGTAGCCTCAGCTCATCAGATCATCACCAACTCAACAACACATTGAGCTCCAACCAGCCTTGCACTCTAACTCTCAGAAACACTGAATACCTCTACAAGCCCAACCTTGCCCTTCACTACTCCCATATCCCAGCCCCTCCTTACTCCAACATGCATCCTCAACCCATTCTCCATGACTTCTCCACTCTTCTTCCTTCAGACACCACCAACCACCCATCGATGGTCATCAAAAACCTCTTGTCAAACCAGAGAGATTGCGACAGCAGCGGCGGCAGCGAGAGTATCACCGGACAAGTACATTATCAACCTCATCATCAAGCCTGTGAAGGAGGACTAGAGGTTGGGACATGTGAACCAACTCAACCACACATGATGGGAGGAAGAGAGGAGGGCCTCAATGAATGGGTCATGCTAGTAAATTCCCATCTTGGTCAGGAGGATTCATCTAAAGGGGTGAGGTATGAGGATGCAAATCATTTATCAGTACACCAAATTAATCAGCTTTCACTCCGTGGAGAGATGGACTTTTGGGGCTATGGGAAGTAGAAATAATGGAATTTTTGGATGTAAATTAATCCAAAAGTATTTCTTCAAATTTATCAAGAATTTGTTGAGCTAATATTTATTCTTAAATGTTACTGAAATATTGTTGGTGGGGAAAGAAGTAAAACTTAAGTGAGTTTAAGCTTCTTTTCCCATGGCTAGACTCATTTTGTTGTACTAATTATTTGTTCTAGTGTTTGTTTCTGTTTCCTTTGATTCTAATTTCAATGTGCAACAAAGAATTAGTTTTTTCTTACCTGTTAGGATGATACCTCTCTCTCTCTCTCTCTTTCTCTCTCTCTCCCCTTGTGAGTGTTTTGTCTTGGAGATGTATATGGATATTGGGAATCCTATTTGTTTATTTGGATATTGATTCAGATATTGGATACGAATTCGGATAGCTTTTAATATCTGAATGATAAACAAATATGGATTTGGATATTGATGTATCCATTTCGATAATATCTAATCTGATTATAACTGAATATTTTCTATGATTTTGGACAAATTAATTAGGCTTTATATATATTATATGGGAAAATAAACTTTGTCCAAGAGGGCAACATGCGTTAAAACTTTTTCAAATCTATCTCTCTCTTCCTCCAATGAAATGACATATCTATCCTTCTATAGTGGGAAGAGAAAGATACTCTTGTAGTTGTAGGTTTGTAGCGCTAGTGTCTGCTATACTCTTAGATAGAAAATTATTTCTCATATTATACATGAGAAAAAGAATGCTACACTGCCAGTGTACAGTTTCCCTCTCTCATTCATTTTTTTTTCTTTCTCTTATTCTAAATTGTGGGCTCTACATAATGATTTTTTTTCATAACATCCATTGATGTGGCATTTAGATTCCTCCCCATGCTAGTAGCATATGAAATCTCTCTCATTATATATTTTATGGTTCTTTACATTCTCATCAAGTAAAAATAATTCTGCACCATATTTATACTACTTTTATTTATATTTATAGATTAAAATGTTTACTCATATATTATAAGATTCAAATTTGAATACCCAAATTTTTTGAAGAAGAAAAAACAAAACTCCTTACATCATTAGAAGAAACGACATAGATATTCATACCCAATTCTTTTGGTGGATACAAATTTGGATATTGATGTATCCTTTCCGAATTCTCCATTTAAGTCCTCACTTTGTCTCCACTTGTTTGCCCTTGTTTTAACTTTTAGAGTTTCAGTCTTGTCCCTATGGAATGGAGTGGAGTCTTTAGACCTAAGGGTAGACCTTTACTTGTACTGGAATACTCCTCATGACCCATGAGATAATATAAGAATAATTAATAGGTTATGTTCTCTACCACAAAGTACCCTAACATATACCCCCTTCAGTCTCTTGATCGAGATGCTGCTTCTCTCTAAATAAACCTCACCCCAAGTCTGTGAAACATTGGATCCTTTTCTTCCAGTGTAACCAAAGTAAGTTTATTTAAGTTTTCTGATGGATTAATAGAGATTGTTATTGCAAGTTTTGTAGGGTAAAAAGGAATGTTCTAAAACTTAACAGTACCTATCAGCCTAATTGTTGAAAGCTCTAGTGATTATTTTGCTTCTCTTCAAAGCCATAATTAATTATTTTAACGGTAAAGAAATTTTAGTCAATTTCTTTCTTTATTGAGAATATCAAGGTAAATTTCCCTTTTATAACTTTTTAGTTATTTTGCTTATATGCGAAGTCACCCATGTAGGGTTATTTTTTCTACCTTAAGTTGCTGCCAACATAACCATTAAAATATGTAAAACGCATTCCCTCTTTACGGATGGTTTTCATCTTCTAGACTTTCAACCCATAAAGAAACCTTTCCTAGCAATTGGGAGGAGGGGGTGTTGAATGTGGTTGCACACTACCCCAGGTCAAAAGAAACTGCTAATCTGATAATTATTCTTAGCTAGGAAAATTGCCTGCCATCAATGATTTATCTGTAAAGAAATTTCATCTTCATTTTCCCTCCCCCTATTTTACTGGTTTTCCATGTGGAGCTGTCTCAAGCTGGGTTTTTAAATAGGATGGCCAAGCCTGACTGTTCAGGGGCATTACCTAGAAAACCTAAGTTAAATACGTTTTGGGCTATTGTCATTGGAGCAAATTCCTTTTATTACTAAATTCATAGAGGAATAGTTACCCCCTTCACACACACACCCACCTCCCCCTCACCCACGGCCCCACCAACCCCCCCCCCAAAAAAAATTTAAAAAAATAAAATAAAGAAGAATGAATAGATTTAGATGTCATGGAAGTTTTTCATTTGAAAGTTCCATTTTTCAGTTAAATAAGATGTTTGAACTTATAGTGGTGAATCTCAAATGGGCAAATTTTTGGGAGAAAAAAATTTCCCTTGTAAATTATTGATATGAAACAGTTCTGATTTAGATCTTATGTTTAAGGGATTCATTGGGTTCTTCTTCTCCCAGGGAAGCTAAGTAAAATAAAGTACTGCATGTTAGAAGTTTTCTTATTGGTCCAATTGTCAACATTATTAGCACATAGACACAAGATTTTATTCTTGGGTTCAATAAGATAATCCGTACGTAAGGTAAATCTTTAAATTTGGTTTACGGTATATTTTGGGTATATCACAAGTTCTACGAAAATTGTTTGAGGTGGTATGACCATATTCAAAGAGAGCTTGAGGATGCTTGATAAAGAGGAATAGTGATTTGATTCAGATTGAAAGAGATAAAAAAGCTAGAGGCAGGGCTCAAATGACGATAGGTGAATTGATGAGGAATGACATGCATAATCTCGGTCTCATCTCAAGTATGACCTTTGATCGAGCCTATGGAAGGTAAGAATCTATGTTGCCAACTCCATTTAGTTAAGATTTTCATGATTTGGTGGGCTATTCCCATTTCCTCTTATTCTCCTTTTTTTTTTTTTTATGAACCATATAATTGACCCTATTAAGTTGGGATAAGACTTAATTGTTATTGTATTCAAAGATCATTTCAAAGATTTCCTTTCTATAATGGGTTACGGGGCTTGAGACTATACATAAGACTGGTCTCTACCTTAGTAGCAACACTGCAATACCGAGGTACCATCACTCTTACAACCAGGGTTGCATAGGGTAAAAGTTCCAGTTACAATGCTTGGCTTATCAGCGTTCGCCCCAATGATTTTGGTTACGCATTGTGTTTATTAATTATTTATATGTATCAGAGCTTGAAAGCTCAAAAGTTAAAATATTAAAAAAAAAATAAATAAATAAATAAATTGCAGCCCCTGGCAGCAGGCTTGTGGAGATTGCCCCCAAATTCTCGGCAGCAATAGTAGGTGAAGATTTCTCATTGTTCAGTATTTCTCCAAAATTGAGATTTGTTGTTTTTAATTTCAGAGGTTAGTTCTCTGGTATTTCAAACTTGAAATGTCGCTCTAATTAAGGAGGCCATGATTGAATTATTCAATATCTTAAATCTCCACATAAGGGCGAAGGTTTGTCTTTGTTTTAGTTTTGCATTCTAGGCTGCGTTTGATAGTCATTTAGAAAAATGTTTTTGACGTTTTTTCTTTTTATGGAAACAAAAAAATGAAATAAAGCTTTTGGTGTCAATTTGGCATTTTTCGGTTTTTTTTTTGAACGAAAAGGAAAAAATAAATGCTAGAAACGCAAAGTGATGGAATGACAAACCTTGTTTTGTCATTTTGATTTGTTCCAAAAAAAAAAAAAAAAAAAAAATGAACAACTAGGGTAATCGTTCCTAAAACAGGCTCACCAAATACTATTATTATTATTATTTTTTTAAACAGCATTTTGACATAGAAACTGAAAATTCTGTTTTTAACATGAAATGTCGTTTTTGGAAATGAATGACTACCAAACACAGCCTTAGTGTTTTTCGTGACGGCCAATGCGAACGTGGGTCAATGTGAGCGCAAGAGTAGATATGTCATTTTCTATTTTATGAGGGTAGGATGGTCATTTTGCTCCCATGTGTCTAAGTGCGTGGACCATACTTCCACACAGAAAACATTTTCCCCTTCTATTATATTGTGATATTTTTAACGTTTTGAACTTGTATCCATCCATGGATTGTCCAGATGGTTGGGGCGAATTAGGGATTGTGTGGATAGGCGCATAGTCCATGATAGGTTGCTACGTTAGTCTCTCTAAAGATTAGTTGAGATGTGCGTAAGTTGAGCCAAACCCCTTGGTTAACAAAAATAAAATAACAAATTGAACTTGTGAATCACCTCACTTTTCTTAGTTTTTAAATTTGCAATTGTGAGTCTAGGACGATGATGATCGTTGTCATTTCATCTCCTTCTCACATGTGGAACTCTCTTCCTGTTCCTGAAACCGGTGTATGAGATCACCAATTCCTTGAAAAACACTGAACTGGATGTCAAGAGTCAAGACGCCAAAGGCAACACCCCCAAAAATTCCTGTGACCGCCCAACACTCACATGCTCCTTTGCAGCTCATTTGAACGAGATACTGAAACTGGAAGTCAATAAGTTCACCTTTGGTCTTACACAACAACTCCCAAGGCCCAAGGGTGGTGTATGTGTTCATCTATGTCTTTATTCTATTCCCTAATGGGCTTATTTGTCAAACTGAAGTAGCGGTGCCAATGGTGCCGATATATATATTTTGGTAAAGTGTCTACATATATTGAAGACAAGGTATAAATGGGTTTTATTTCATCGAATGTAGTGAGCTTTATTAAATTTGAGTAATGGACCTATATAATAAAAGCAAAAAAGAAACCTATCCATCCGCTTGCATGTATCCACGTCTAGATATGGTGTTTTTTCACAGTCCGCCCCATGTGCTTTGGGCATGGAGTGGATAAATGCAAGTGAACAGGGTTCTTTCACCCTAAAAATAAAGGGTAAGTTTTTTTTTTGTTCGGGAGTGGCCTTTGCGTCAAACACAAGGGTGCGTCCCATGAGGGCACAATGGTTATTTCATGCTTCTGTGTCTATGAGGCAAGGGCGTCCTCCAGATAGAAATCTTTATTTCATAAAACAATTAGGAGAAAAGAACTCTACCAGGGTAGTGTTCCCTAAGCCCTTCACACAACTATGGGTATTTTCATGCCCAACTATGTTGCCTGGGCATTGAAACATGGGATAGTTCTGTCAACATAAATTAGTTTTTGTTTTTCGTTACAAAATAAAAAGAATTGGGGAAGATGAAGAAGCCCAAAACCAAGAGCATAAATGCAAAAATTCCAAAATCTAATAGGTGTAGCCATCTCTGAATGAGAGGAGCTGCTTGATTCTGAACATTTAACTAACAAAGCCACCCGTCAAACAGAAAATGGCAGAAAATAAATGTCTATTCTAAATGGTACTTTAATCTACGTTTAGAGATGGATAATTACTCATTTTATCCCAATTTTGTAATTAAATCAATAGACTTTTAGGGGTGCTTAAGTATATAGCCAAAGAGGCTATAGAAAGAAAACAATATACATATATATATATTGCTATGGTCTCTATGAACAGTTAAATTTATTTTTTCTTCCTAGCTTTTGTTAAAAAAAAAAAAAAAAGTCTATTATCTCTTCTTCTTCTTTTTCTAGAAATCAGTAAAATTGCCTTGGATTAATCTTATGAAAAATATTTTTGAAAAGATGGATCGTAATCGAGTACTTGGGTGGTCATTTGACTAAAGTAGCTTGACAATAATCCCTGATCAAGGATTAAATACAAATAATTATAAGGGCAAGTGTTTTTTACATGGGACATAAGGACCCCACACAAACACAAAGGGTGTGCCCCAGGAGGCAACGGCATATAGGGGTCATTCATGCCTCCATGTGTCTAGATGTGGCCCTATACTCACATCGAATACCTACAATTTTATGGACACACTGAACCCAGTGAATATTAAAATACAGCCATGAAGTTGGATTGTTGCTATCACTTATTGAAATATTTTAATTCTAGTGAGTAGCAAGAATACATTTCTTCACAAATTCAAATGTCAATCGAGTCCCAATGAGTTGGGGCACAAGCATATGACCATGGACATTCTTATCCAAGAGAGACCTATGGGTTTGCATTTTCCATGACCTTTTGAGAAAGGGGGGGGGGGGGAAGTTCTTGACGACGGACCAGTTAATTAATGGGATACCTATTAGGAAGCAAAAATACCATCTTTTTCAAGAGTTTCCACAAAATACCATGTTTTTCCAAGACTTTCTGTGGAAAGTCTTGAGTGAGAGGCTTCAATTTTCTTTAGAATCTCTGAATTGTAGAGATCAAGTTCCCGCTTGTGGGCATCCATGTGAGGGGAGGCAAGATCCTTCACTTGTGACACATCCATCAGGATATCATGAGGAGATCCATGCAGACCTTGGAGCTGCAGTTTTCTTCTTGTTCTTCATCTTGAATGAGAGGCTTCACCTTCCTTGAGAACGTAATGATAAGGGTTGTGATAAGAAGCATCAAGCTACAACGACACGTCTGTGGAACCTAGATGATCAGCTCTACCTATGAAGTATTGTGACAACACATGTTCTTTGGCTTTCATAAATGCTTCTCCATACTACTATTATGATTGTTTACATGGGCATTTATTAAAGAAAAAAGGACATGTGTTGTCACAAAACCGTAAGTGCAGACTTGTTACCATGGTTCTAAAATTCGGATAAGATTAGTTATTGGTCAAATCGAAATAGTATCATCCTTGATCGATCCCCGATCTTGACTTTTCTGATCCTAATACACATGTATGGTCCAGGGGTAAAATTATAATAAAAACTCATTTCTAAAAAAAATAGGGGTAGATTTGTCTGATCCAGGCTGATCCAGATTGGTATTGGAACAATATCTGCATTGACCGATCCCATGACCGTCCCCTAGTTTTAGAATCTTAATTGTTACACTCCATGTATGAGGAGGTGATCCGGATTCATATGCAACTTACTAGCTACGAAGGTCACCTTAGACATGGATACCAAAGGAGACTCCCCCAACAATTCACTTTGGGTCTGCCTCAATAGATCCCATCGGAGGTGCTTCACATGTCATCATATGCGTAATTGAATTTGAAGAATTGAGTCCTCTTCTATAACTCTTCATCTGAAAGTTGAAGATTGAAATATTAACTATTATAAGCAAGTTTGATGAGCAGTTCTTTTTGAAACATGGGGTGGTTAGTATATAGTTTAAGGAAGAGGATTCCTACAATGCTAACATGGGGAGGAATCTGAACACTATACCAATGACAATACAAAGAATGATATCATCCACATGAGATCCACATGGTCAGATAAATAGAGAAAATATAATAAAAAAACTTAATGTAAGAGGGAAAAGGAAAATTAGCCATTGCATTTTCCCCTCTCTCTCTTTCTCTCCAAATTGAGGAGATGGCAAACAAGAGTTTCTCTCTCCCCCCACCAATTGGCAGCTTCTAAGGTCCAATATAAAATGGAGAAACATAATGACTTCAACAATATGAATACAAATTACGTAAAGAAAGAAAAAGAATGAAAAGAATGGATGTAGATGACTCATTGGAAAGAAATTGCCACTTCCTTATTAGTAGCATGTAAAATTACATAAATAACTTAACCCAAAAAAATTACAAAGAAAATAACAAGAACATAAATCCACTTAGCACATATCTACATCTTGAAAAAAATGCTAAGATTATTAAACAAAAAAGAAAGAAACATAATTGGGATTATATTTTACGTATTGGATTTCTCTACCAAGAGAATGAGCTTGCATCTATTTGAGTACTCCTCCCCCATGCAACAATTCTCCTAATGTGATTGTGCAAAGTGATTCAATAGAAAATGGCTTGTGAGATGATAATTTCTGAGACACATGTTTCATGGTTGGGCGAGATTGGGGATCAACATTCAAGCATGTAAATGGAATTTCTACAATAGAAACCATTACTCCATAAACTTCAGTTGTAGGAAGAGGGAGCCGTTGGTCTAAAACATCTTTCAACATCATGGTTTGCACAGTAGATGACAATGCTAACAATGATAACGATGATAGTGATAAAGATGAAAGAAGCTCACCAGGGTGCCTTCCCATTAATGTTTCAATTGTTACCACACCAAAGTTGTACACATCACACTTTTATGTGACCCTCATTGTATAAGCAAACTCTACGAAAAAGAAAGCTAGTCAATCTTTGTTGTCAATGTTTCTCAAACACCATATTTAAATTGTAAAGTACATTAATTGCTGATGACTTGGAATAAACGATTGAACTAAAGTCCCATTTGGTAGACTTGTAATATTTCGGTCAACCCTTTGAAATGAAACTGTAGAAATTATAAGCCGAGATATCTTTGTATCATTTATATTATATAGAAGTTTTAAAAAAGTTGTATTATAATAAATCAGTGCTAAATTTTTTCTATCAAAAAATTGGTTCAGGAAAAAAAGGTATTAAAACATATCAATGCTAAACATTTTCTAAAACAAATATTCGCACAGAAAAAAAAAAAGAGTCAAAATAAAAGTCATATTTTTGCAAAGTAAATATGATAACCTTAATAAAGAAAACCAAGGGATCCAACTATAATATTATTAATTAAAATGAAAACATTGAGAAATCCTATTATAGGATTTGGTGCCACAGGTAAAAGAAAGAAATACATTGCCTGGAGCAAGATAGTCATAAGTGCTTGCAAGATAAGTCCAATTGCTTGAATCAGGCATTAGAAGTCTTGCAATGCCAAAGTCTCACATGAGCATTATACTCCGAATCCAACAAAACATTGCTACCAGATATATCTCTATGAATTATTGGTGGGAAGCAATCATGATGCATATAAGATAGAGCATTGGCCACACTTTTAATTACACTTATTCTTTTGATCAAATCCAACTCCGTTGCCCTCTCCACATCTCCTAGGATCTTCGCCAAACTTCCCTTTTGGAAATATTCATAAACCAAAAAGGAGTGTCGCACATGTGAACAAAACCCAAAACATTTCACAGTGTTTCGGTGTCGTATTTCAGTTAATGCACGAATCTCATTTGTAAAATGGTTTTTGTTAACCATGTCAGCATCTTCTGCTAATGGATGAAGCTTCTTCACAGCTATCAATTGACCAGTTGATAAAGTTGCTTTGTAAACACTTCCATATCCTCCCTTCCCAATGCAATGCTTGTCATCAAAGTTCTCTGTGGCTTCAATATATTTTCATGCACAATTCTACCATCATAGTTACATATTGCGAATAGATCTCCCTGATCAATTCTTTCCGTTTGTCCCATTTCTATCATTTTCTTTGCCTTTCTTTTAAGAACCCAAGCAATTCCTATAACTACGGATAGTAGAAGCATTGCACTCAAAATAGGAACTAAGCTATAAATGATGAACATGTGCTTCTTTCCAGTATTCCTCTTTTCTATCATTGAAGAATTGCAAGAGAGTAAACCTTTTGCAGCACTACCACACAATGCTTTATTGTTTGTGAAAGCCTCTCTAGGAGCATCTTCAAAGGCTTTAATTTTGGGGATCGGACCTTCCAACTCATTGTATGATATGTCAATGGATGTCAAACTCAACATCTCTTCTAGTGATGAGGGAATGGAACTTGAGAGCATGTTGTGTGAGAGGTTTAAAGTTTCCAGACTATGCAACTGCCCAATCTATGATGGTATTGCTCCCAAGAGTTGATTATGACTAAGATCCATTCAAATTTGTAGTGAAATCAGGTTACCCATTTGGTTTGGGATGTTTCCATTAAATCTGTTCTTACAGAAGTGTAAGTAAATCATTTTGAAGCAATCACCTAGCTGCTCAGGAATATGCCCAGATAGATTGTTGGTTGACAAATCAAGATCTTCTTAGTTAGACAACTTTCCAATTTCCAAGGGCAACCTACCAGAAAGCTGGTTATGGCTCAAATTCAGGATTAACAAATCCTTCATTTGACCTAAATCCCTTGGAATCTCTCTAATCAAACAGTTGGAAGAAAGGTCAAGTCTTTGTAGTTGAGATGAATTCACAAGCTCTGGAGGTATCTTACAAGTAATCTCATTTCTTGACAACTGCATGCTTGTAAGATTTGGGCACTTTCCCCAATTTGATGAAATCTCACCAAAGAGTTTGTTATTACTAACATCAATGTAATACAAATGTGGATACAAACCAAAAGCTTTTGGTATATTTCCCTTCAGTTGGCTGTTATCTAGTTGGACTGTCAATAAGCTTGTGCAATTTTTCAGGCGTTTCGAGATGGGACCAGTGAAACTATTGTCACTTGCAGAGAAATAAGAAAGTGATCCACCACCGCATAATTGGTGTGGTAAATTTCCCGAAAATTGTTGTCAGAAATTTGTAGTTCATATAATTGTTTCAGATTTCCTATTTCTTCAGGAATAGAACCAAAAAGTGCATTAGTAGCTAGTGATAACCTAGTAAGATTGTACACATTACCCAAAGATGCAGGGATTGGGCCACTGAGATTGTTTAAAGCCACCACTAGTTCTTCAAGGGATGCCAAGTTTTCCAATTTCTAAAGGAATAGGTCCAGAAAGATTATTCTCAAATAGAAACAAAATGGACAGCTTGGTTAAGTTTCCAAACTGCGAGGGGATGGATCCTGTTAGAGAATTTCTATCCATATATAACAAAATTAGATTTTCCAAGTTTCCTATTTCTATAGGAATAGAACCAGAAAGTGCATTATCCATAAGTGCTAAATAAGTAAGATTGTACAAATCACCCAAAGATGCAGGTATTGAACCACTGAGATTGTTGTAACTCGCATCTAATTCTAAAAGGGATGCCAAGTTTCCTATTTCTAAAGGAATAGGACCTGAAAGATTATTCTCATACAGAAACAACTTGGTCAGCTTGGTTACATTTCCTAATGTGGATGGGATGGATCCTGTTAGAGAATTGCTGTACATATATAACACAGTTAGATTTTTCAAGTTTCCTATTTCTAATGGAATAGAACCAGAAAGTGCATTATCCATAAGTGCTAAATAAGTAAGACTCTACAAATCACCTAAAGATGCAGGGATTGAACCATTGAGATTGTTGTAACTCACACTCAGTTCTATAAGATGATTTATCTTTCCTAGACCCAATGGTATGGAACCACTGAGATGATTACCACCAAGATACAAGAACTGAAGACTTGTAAGCATAGCGATCTCTGATGGAATTTCACCGTAGAGTTGATTGTCAAACAAAGATAGGAATCTAAGTTTGGAAAGGCTACTTATCTGAAATGGAATGGTGCCAGAGAGAGTAAATTTGTACAGTTCAAGATGAAGAAGGTCGGGGAAAGAAGTGAAATTGAAGCTTTTGAGCGTACCTTGCAAACCCATATCCCCTAGTACTATGTGGGAGACACTGCCGTGCTGATTGCAAACAATACCAACCCAATTAATGCAAGGGTGGGAATGGGTAGAAGAAGAAGAATTGGTGAGTGTCCAGGAAGGCAGAAGTTCAGAGTGGTGGTTTGGTTCTGGTGGAGGCTGGATTTCCACTTCAACAGAGCCTCTGCTTGTTCATCAGAAGCAGTAGAAGAAGTTGAAATGGGTGAAATAGGGAGTAACATGACGAGTAACAAGAAAGCAAAGGATGAGAGGGAGAAGAAAAGGGTTGTCATGAAGAGAAATGGAGAAAAGCAAGTCATGCTTTTGGATTTCTGCAATGGTTAGTTTCAATCTGGTGGCCGTGAAGAAATGAAGAAGGGGTTAGGGATATTTATAGTAAAATTTTGATTGTAAGATGGACAAGAAAGGAGAGGACTTGAATGATACCCTATCATATGTCGCCATTGATAGTGTTGTCCATAACTTATCGGTGGTACACTTATCTCTCTCCCATTGTAATTGTGATTTACTATTTTCTCCCTTTTTTTTTTTCCTTGACTACACCATGCATTTCAAGGTCTTTTAGTTGTAATTATGATTTACTATTTTCTCTCTTCTTTTTTTTCCCCTCAGACTTCTCCTCACTACACCGTGTATTTCATGGTCTTGTTAGCAAGTCTCCAACGACCGCCAAGCCGAAACCCTATGCCTGATCCGACTAAGGCCTCTTTCTCCATCTTTCTTTCTTTTTCCTGCTATAATACGTCAATATTTATCCACCTAAACTGCCATTGGCCGCTTTTATAAAAGGCTATATGGCCTTTCTAATATGAACCACAAGTTGTTCATATACTAAGTCTAAGGACTGAGGAGAAGCCATTTTTCCTTTGGTAAGTTAAAGGAGGAACCACTTCAGGCTGCAGTTTCTATCGCTTTGCCCAAATTTCCAACGACCAAGTTGTTGAACTTGGCCCTCACACACCATTGGCCAGGCTTGATTGACACAACAAATGAGTCAATCTCTGACTCTCACACACACAGTCAGTCCACTTTTCTTTTCTTCTTATTTCTAATGAAGTGCCCATTGAAATTTTACTCACTCGCACTTCAGTTTCCATCCCTCTACACAAATTTCCAACGACCCAGACTAGCTTCTAGTTATTAAACTTGGCACACACCACTGGCCAAGCATGACTGATACAACCAATGAATCAATTTCTCTCTCTCTCAACCAATTTACCTTTTTCTTTCTTTCCTTATCCCTAATGGACTACCCAATGGAAATTTATCACGCACAGTGGAGGGGTCAACAGAATGATAGGGAAGAGGACTACACCCTAAATACAAACTCATGACATTACCCATGTAATAAGAGTTAATCCATTGACCTCTTGGCACCTAATTTGCAAGAAGAAATTATAAGTTAGTGAGCTCAGTACTGGATTCACCCTAAATCCACTTATCCACATCCAGATTAGGTACAAAAATCTTGTTGGATTTAATTATGTTGTGTTAGTTTTATTGTTTTTTATTTTTAAAGTTTCAAAAATTTCTCGTGCTGAGTTGGATCATGACTAAGGTTGGGTGTGGGTGTAGGCGTGAGTGTGGGTCCATATCTATATATGGTTGTACAGACACATTCGTATGTGTACAAGAACACTTGTACATGTACATGCACGTGTGCAAAGACACTTGTACATGTACAAACACATCTGTTTATGTACAGAATAAGTAAGAGGTGCTCATTGGATACAAGTTTCGATGATGTCGTAGACCTTCTTGGAAGTACCAATCCCAAAAATTTGAACAATTTACCCACGAATCAGGAAAGGGAAAGATAAGAGAGAGTCTCACTCCGATAGTTAGCTGAGCTTAATCTTAAACTATCTTCTCCAATGAATACTGTGCTCCTTGCAAAAAAAGGTTGGCAACTTCTGCGTCCTTCCCAATTACTATGGGGCCGGTTAATGAAAGCTAGGTATTTTCCGCGCACTTCGTTTCTCAAAACTAACTATCCATCCTTAGCTTCTTGGGGATGGAAATCCATCATTAGCGCTTGTCCATTACCCAGTCAAGGTTTATTCTATAGGGTTGGTGATGGGACTGAAATTCTTACCTGATTAGACCATTGGATACCCAATGGTCCACCTTTGTAGGCCCCTTTACCTCTACCCTTACATGCCCCTACCACAGTTTCACAGTTCATTTGCCCCATCAATAAATGTTGGAAGCAACAAATGGTGCTTTACTGGTGGCCTCTGGAGGTTGCTTGGCGGATTCTATCTATTCCATTACCCCAACGTCATACACGTGATACCATTATCTTGCTTGGTACAAGCGTGCAACATCAGGCTCCTTCACAGTCTCGTTCTCTTATCGCATTGCTTTAGGTCCCGTGTGTAATAACCCGGATCCTGTTTGGTTAAGGCTTTGGCACTCTAATACTATACCTAAAATCCAATTCTTCGCGTGGAAATTACTCCTACGCAAGCTCCCTACACCAGATTTACTTTGTCATCGTGGTTTCAACATTCCAAATATCTGTTCCTCGTGCTTCCAACCAGGCGTCACTGCTCAACATATTCTTTTTGAGTGCCAATTCCCATCTTCCATCTAGATGACCTCAGCTATTACTTCCACTTCATTGCAGCCTCTTACCATGGACACATTAACTCTATTCTTGCAGAAGTCTCGCAAATCAAGAGATGATCATCTCCAAGTTGCTTATCTTCTCAACACTTTATGGAATATTTGGATTACTTTTTTGGACAAATTTTTCCGGAATGCAAATACATCAATATGGAGCAACATTTGGAAATCTACAGATTTGGTTAAGCACTTTCTTCCTTTAGTTCCGCAATGTTGCTCAAGGACCACCTTTGTTCGTTGGCTTCCTCCCTCACCTCCAATTCTCAAAATCAATATTGATGGCGCTTCTCAAGGTAACTTTGGACCTATGGGGGTTGGTGGTGTGTTTCGTGACCATAATGGTTTTTTCCTCCTTGGCTTCTCCATTGGTATTGGCTACGCTCCAGCTTGTGTGGCTAAGGCCCCAGCTGTTTTCCATGCTTTGAGACTGGCTCTGGAGGCTGAATACGTCAATCTTCATATTGAAGGGGATAATCTTACCATCATCAATATGCTACAATCTCATATACTCATAATCTTCGTGAAGGCAATTCCGTTGTGGACTGTCTGGCCGCTCATGAAGAATTTACACAGTGTCACACTATTTGGACTTCTCCCCCTCCTTTACTTTATTCTATATTATTTTCAGATAGATGTAGATGTAATGTAGTTTTTTCTCGCTTTTCTCATCTTGGTTGTACTGGTTAATTTTCTATTTATCAAAAAAAAAAAAAAAAAGGAAAAAAAAGGAAAGATAAAAGAACTTGTTTTCTAATTATTCTGATACCAAAAAGGTTGAAGATGATCTTCCAGAAGATAATGCCCAAGCCGAGAGAGAAACCAATCACGTATTCTTTGTCTTCACTTTGTCGATGGTTTTGACTACATGAAAGGAGGATGAGTTATAGACTCTTAATCAACCCAAATCTTATAATATATGAGGGGAGGAGGAGAGTTAATTGTAGTGCACACTATGAGCTAACCTAAGTGGATGTAGGAGGTGAAGCCGCCTATCGATGAGAATTTCGAAGGAAAATTCTCTAAACATTCATGCGAACAATATAGGGAACATGACCGATAAAAAAGTCCAATTTTATCATAAAGGGATATTACGAATGACTGATAGGATATGGATGGTAAGCCAGTTTGTCACACAGATGAGGAAGGATTCAAGAAGTCTAACTTCACCCGTACTACGTAGTGCAGTTCATCAAACCTAGTATAGGTTCAAGTCCTGTAGACATATGCAAAAATGTGTTATACTATGTTTAATATACTCATTATTTATATTTTGTTCTTTCAATATTTTGAATCTTGTGGGAGAATTGTTGGATTTTGTGTGTGTCAAAGTTACAAAATATTTTCCACTGTGCCTGCCAAGATAAGCCATTGCCGATGTTGGGTATGGATGTGAGTGTGGGTGTGGGTCTATACTTATATATGGGTGTACATATACATTCATGCGTACAAGGATGCTTGTACATGTACAAGCATATGTATAAGGACGCTTGTACAAGTACAAACACATCTATTTATGCATGGATGCACCCATATGTGAAAGGGTACACTGTATATATATTCTGTAGACAATCTGAAAATTTGAAAGTGAGTTATGAACAAGTGTTTTTGTTCTTCCCAACTCTGTGTTTTATTCTGTTGAGTCTCTTTGGATATCCAATGTTCTAAGTGTTTAATATTAAGTATAGCCCTTAGGCTTCCCTATGTAATCAGATTTAGGGGTGGTTCTTGCATGATTAGGGAGTAGTTTCATCTTGGAGGTAAAACACATTGATCAACCTGGTTGCTCTATTAAGGGTGTTTAAAATTCTTAAGGAAAATATTGTTCTAATACGACTTGACTCCAAAGTCTATTCCTAATTCAGAAAGAAGAAGAAGAAGATTTACTTTGTTGCTGTGTGTTCCTACATCCTATACAGAGTTATCTTTATCACCTATTACTATAATTTTCAGTAAGTCTTATACTATGCCCGTCATTATTTTCTTACAAACCTAAAGGAGAAGTTACGGCTATTTTCTAACATTTTAATTATTTTGGTTAGGAATATTTACAATATCACCCCTTAGAGAATGCCATTATTAACAAAACAACCTTTTCATTACTAACAACTAGAACTAGACCCCTTATCGTTAGTCTCTAATCTCTATAAAGTGTGGATTTGAATAGACTATTTCACCTTAGGCCAAAAACACATGAACCAAACCCTTTTGAACAGACTATTGTACCTAACCCGACGAATCGAGCTGCAAATCAATGACCAGATTCTGGTGACGAGCAGCGAGGACTCCTTTCTTCTTTCCCCAAATCGAAGAACTGTACCCTTAAAATCATTTTCCATCTTCCATGTGCTCAAATTGAAGAACAAGGCGAGACCCTCTCTCCTTCCTTCTTGCTCCAAAACCCCAACCTCTCTCCGACGATGAGCAGCAAGGATCGACGAAGGTTTATCAAGCCCTGAAGACCATCGTTCATACCTCACTGACGTCCCACATAGCTTCTCCAACATCCTCACTCAATTCGATCTTTTTCCCCTATTGAGGTGATCAATTCTGAAAATGGAGGATAAAACCAGATGGATTCTATCAGAATCTACCTTGGATGTTTATTTTTCTTTCAGATTATTCTTTGCTCCAGGATCGCAATTATACATACAGATTCTTATAAGCACTCCTCAAATTAAATCTGAAAATTTTTCAAAAACTGCAGCTAAGAAGAATTTGATGCTCAAAATTTTTAAATTGAAAAATCTTGAGATGGGTCTCGAAGACCATCAATGGCTAGAGTATCTATTACTCGTCTTTTAGGGAGTCTTGACACTTTGACACATCCTGGAAAGAAAGATATGGTATTAACGGAAAAAAAAATGGACGTCGTTGCTCAGTTGAAACGAGGAATTTCACGTAAGCAACGCTTATGTAAGACCAACAAGCGATAGTGGGGTGTGCCAACTTGAATCTACAACTAGTCGACTCAAGCAATGATGGGGCAAGGGGCTACCAACCCTATTGGTACAGCCGGCCAAGTAATGACAACCAATGTACAAAGTCAAATGAAAGATACAATTCAACCGATGAATGAACTAAAAGTACTCTTTCTTCAATTATATCTGGAAATTGCAGTATATGGTCTTCTGCAGCCTTGTGAAATTTTTTGTTGTAGAAGCAGACACGGTTGAAAACCTAGAATAAATTCCAACAATTAGTATTTGCATTACCCAAGATATTGAGCAGCTGAAACAGAGTAAAGGACCTTCCCACCTCCCTTAGTGTTTGTCGTGAGATGTCCTCCTAGAAAAGTAATTTGCAAAAGAACATAGAGAGATCAATGATGGAGATCGGTATTTCTCATCACATCAACTTAGAATTCATTTTCTACAACAACTCTCCGTACGTGAAGTATTGCAACAACACATGTTTCTTTGCTTCCATAAATATTTCTCGATGCTACTATTAGGATTGTTTACTGAAGCATTTATGCAAGAAAAAGGACTTGTGTTGTCACAAAATCGTATGTGAACAGTTATTACCATGGTTCTAAAACTTGGATCAGATTAATTATCAGTCCGATCGAAACACAGTATCATCCTTGTCCGATCCCTGATCCTAACCTTTTTACTCCCGATACACATGTATGGTCCAAGGTAAAATAATCTTAGAAAAAAACATGGGTAGATTTGTCTAATACGATCCAATCTAAGCTAATTCAGATTGATATCGAAATGGTATCGGCATCAACATTGGCTGATCTCATGACTGTTCCCTAGTCTTGGAACCTTGGTTGTTACACTCCATGTATGAGGCATTGATTCTGATTCATATGCAACATTATTAACTATGGAGGTCACCTTAGACATGGATACTAAAGGAGACTCCCTCAACAGTTCACTTTGGGTCCGCCTTAACAGATCCCACTGGAGGTGCTTCACATGTCGTCATATGGGTAATTAAATTCGAAGAATTGAGTCTTCTTCTATCCTAAACATTTCATCTGAAAGTTGAAGATTGAAATATTAAATATTAATTGCAAGTTTGATAAGCAGTTTCTTTTAAAACGTGTGGTGACTAGCATATGGTTTAATGGAGAGGATTCCTACGATGCCAACATGGGGAGGAATCTGAACACTATACCAATGACAATACGAAGAATGATATCATCCACATGAGACCCACATGGTAAAGAAAATAGCTGAAAAAAGTAACAGAAAAACTTAATGTTAGAGGGAAAATTAGTCAATGCATGCATTGTCCACTCTCTTTCTCAATCCAAATTGAGAAGATGGCAAACAAGAGTTTTTTCTCTCCCTGTCAATTAAGGTCCAATACGAAGTGGAGAAACAGAAAGACTTCAACAATATGAATAAACATTACGTAAAGAAAGAAAAAGAAGGAAAATAGTGGATATAAAAGACTCATTGGAAAGTGATTTCCACCTTCTTATTAGTAGCATGTAAAACTATAAAGAAGACGCTACCCAAAAAAAAATATTACAAAGAAAACAACAAGAAACCAAATCCACTTAGCACATATCTTCCTTGAAAAAATCATCATTGGGATTATATCTTACATATTGGATTTCTCTACCAAGAGAGATGATGAGTTTGCATCTAACTGAGTACTCTTCCCCCATGCAAGGTTTCTCCTAATGTGATTGTGTGAAATGACTCAATAGAAAATGGGTTGTGAGATGATAGCTTCTGAGACACATGTTTCATGGTTGGGCGAGATTGTGGATCAATAATCAAACATGTAAATGACATGTTTACAATAGAAACCACTGCTCCATAAACTTCAATTGTGGGAGGAGGGAGCCGTTGATCTAAAACATCTTTCAACATCATGGTTTGCACAGTAGATGATGTTGCCAACAATGATAACGATGATAGTGACAAAGATGAAAGAAGTTCACCAGGGTGCCTTTCGATTAATGTTTCAATCGTTACCACACCAAAGCTGTACATATCACACTTTTCTGCAAACTCATTGTATAAGCAAACTCTGCGAAAAAGAAAGCTAGTCAATCTTTATTATCTATGTTTCTCAAACACTATTTAAATTGTAAGACATATTTCTGGAGAATACACTAATTGTTGATGACTTTGAATAAATGATTGAGCGAAAGTCCCATTTGGAAGACTTGTAATATATCGGTAATCCATTTGAAATTAAGCTGTAAAAATCACAAGCTGACATATTTTATATCATTTAAATTATATAGAATTTTTTTAAAAATTTTATTATAATAAATCAGTGCTAAAAATTTTCTATCAAAAAATTAGTTCAATAAAAAAGAAAGACATTGTAACATATCAATGCTAAAAAATTTCTAAAACAAATATTCGCACAAAACAAAAGAATCAAATTAAAAGTCATAGTTTTGCAAAATAAATCAAATTATGATACCATTAATAGAGAAAACCAAGGAATCCAACTGTTAGAATATTAAATAAAATGACATTATTGAGAAATATAGGATTTGGTGTCACAAGTAAAAGAAAGAAATACATTACCCGGAGCAAGATAGCCATAAGTGCCTGCAAGAGAAGTTCAATTGCTTGAATCACGCATTAGAAGCCTTGCAATGCTGAAGTTTGACACACGAGCCTCATACTCTGAATCCAACAAAATATTGCGACTAGATATATCTCTATGAATTATTGGTGGGGAGCAATCATGGTGCATGTAAGATAGAGCATTGGCCACACCTTTAATTACAGTTATTCTCTTGATCCAATCGAACTCTGTTGCCCTCTCCACATCTCCTAGGATCTTCAACAAACTTCCCCTTTCCAAATATTCATAAACTAAAAATGAGTGTCACACATGTGAACAAAACCCAAAAAATTTCATAATGTTACGGTGTCATATTTCGGTTAATGCACGAATCTCATTTATAAAATGGTTTTTGTTAACCATATTGGCATCTTCTGCTAATGGATGAAGCTTCTTCACAACTGTCAATTGACCGGTTGATAAAGTTGCTTTGTAACCACTTCCATATCCTCCCTTCCCAATGCAATGCTTGTCATCAAAGTTCTCTGTGGCTTCAATTATATTTATGCACAATTCTACCATCATAGTTACATATTGCAAATAGATATCCCTGATCAATTCTTTCTATTTGTCCCATTTCTCTATTTTTCTTTGCCTTTCTTGTAAAAACCAAAGCAATTCCTATAACTATGGATAGTAGAAGCATTACACTCAAAAGCGGAAGTAAGCTATAAATGATAAACATGTGCTTCTTTCCATTATTCACCTTTTCTATCATTGAAGAATTGCAAGAGGGCAAACCCTTTGTAGCATTGCCACACAATGCTTTATTGTTTGTGAAAGCCTCTCTAGGAGCATTTTCAAAGGCTTTAATTTTGGGAATCAGACCTTCCAACTCATTGTATGATATGTCATGGATGTCAAACTCAACTGGAGAGCATGTTGTGTGAGAGGTTTAAAGTTTCCAGATTATGCAATTGCCCAATCTGTGATGGTATCTCTCCTAAGAGTTGATTATGTCTAAGATCCATTAGAATTTGTAGTGAAATCAGGTTACCCATTTGGTTTGGGATGTTTCCATTAAATCTGTTCTTACCCAAGTGTAGGTAAATCATTTTGAAGCAATCCCCTAGCTGCTCGGGAATAGGCCCAGATAGATTGTTGGCTGACAAGTCAAGATCTTCTAATTTAACCAACTTTCCAATTTTCGAAGGCAACCTACCTGAAAGCTGGTTATGGCTCAAATTCAGGGTTAACAAATCCTTCATTTGACCTTAATTTCTTGGAATCTCTCTAATTAAACGGTTGGAAGAAAGGTGAAGTCTTTGTAGTTGAGATGAATTCACAAGCTCTGGAGGTATCTTACAAGTAATCTCATTTCTTGACAACCGCAAGCTTGTAAGATTTGGATACTTTCCCCAATTTGATGAAACCTCACCAAAGAGTTTGTTATTGCTCATATCAATGTAATTCAAATATGGATCCGAACCAAAAGCTTCTAATATATTTCCCTTCAATTGGTTGTTATCTAGTTGGACTCTCACTAAGCTTGTGCAATTTCTCAAGTCCTTCGAGATGGGACCAGTGAAACTATTGTCATTTGCAGAGAAATAAGAAAGTGATCCATCAGTGCATAATCGGTGTGGTAAATTTCCAGAAAAATTGTTGTTAGATAATTGTAGGAGATATAATTGTTTCAGATTTCCTATTTCTTCAGGAATAGAACCAAAAAGTGCATTAGCAGCTAGTGATAACCTAGTAAGATTGTGCAAATCACCCAAAGATGCAGGGATTGGACCACTGAGATAGTTGAAAGACGCATCTAGGTTCGTAAGGGATTGATTCCAAGTTCCCTATTTCTAAAGGAATAGAACCAGAAAGTGCATTAGCAAAGAGTGTTAAATATTTAAGATTGTACAAATCACCCAAAGATGCAGGGATTGAACCATTGAGATTGTTGAAACTCATACCTGATTCGATAAGGTGATTTCTTTCCTAGACCCGATGGAATGGAACCACTGAGAAGATTACCACCAAGATACAAGAACTGAAGACTTGTAAGCATAGCGATCTCTGATGGAATTTCACCGTAGAGGTCACTGTAAAACAGAGATAGGAATCTAAGTTTGGAAAGGCTACTTATCTGAAATGGAATGGTGCCTGAGAGAGTAAAGTTGAAGAGTTCAAGATGAACAAGGTCGGGGAAAGAAGTGAAATTGAAGCTTTTGAGCGTACCTTGCAAACCCATATCCCGTAGTGTTATGTTGGAGACGCTGCCATGCTGATTGCAAACAATACCAACCCAATTAATGCAAGGGTGGGAATGAGTAGAAGAAGAAGAAGAATTGGAGAGTTTTCAGGAAGGTAGAAGTTCAGAGTGGGTGGTTTGGTTGTGGAGGAGGCTGGATTTCCACTTCAACAGAGCCTCTGCTTGTTCATCAGAAGCAGTAGAACAAGTTGAAACGGGTGAAATAGGGAGCAACATGAAAGTAACAAGAAAGCAAAGGATGAGAGGGAGAAGAAAAGGGTTCTCAGGAAGAGAAGGGGAGAAAAGGAGGTCATGCTTTCGGATTTATGCAACGGTTGGTTTCTATCGGGTGGCTGTGAAAAAATGAAGAAGGGGTTAGGGATATTTATGGTAAAATTTTGACCGTGAGATGGGCAAGAAAGGAGATATGAGGACTGTTTACGTCGACTAAGACCCTTAACAGTTACCAGTATGTGCCATTAGGATATGTTTGGTAGCCTAGAAAAAAGCGGAAAAAAATTGAATTTAAAAAGAAACACATATAAAATTCATCCGACCAAGGCCTCTCTCTTTCACTATCTCACAAGCATGGATTTAAGTGATGGAATCGGTATTGGGATCGGTAAGAATCCGACAAAAGTAGAAAGGGCGCGTAAAGGTTGTCATCAATCTAGTCTCTTTGTTGGTTTGTTGTTTAGGTATTAGTAGTCAAAAGTGCTGCTAGCTTAGTTTATGATTTTCCTGGCTTCTAGTAGGACTCAAGTTAGAGTTTGTATTGTAGTGTAAATCTTTCAATGAGGATTGGATTGGATTGATATGTATCGATTAGTTTTGCCTTTGTTTTTTCTTTTTAAATAATACAATTTTTTTACTGTTTTACTCCCTAAACAATATAGGTAACTGATCTAGATTGATCAAGGATTGGGGATTGATCTCTGTTGATACTAATATAATACAGCTAATATTGTTGATATGATACTGATACTTAAAATCATGCTCATAATACGTCAATCTTTATCCAACTAAACGTAGGCTGTGTTAGTTAAAAAAAAAACAGAAATTGAATTTAAAAAGACCACATAAAAAAGTCATTGCATAATTATGATTTCCTATTTCCTATTTTCTTTTCTGTTCTCAACTACCAAACATAACCTAAGTTTGCATGCTTTTCACGGTCTTTACTCCAAGTCTCCAACGACCGCCAAGTCCAGACTCCATACTCCAGACCCTACGCCCGATGCCCACCCGACAAAGGCCTCTTTCTTTCTTTGTCTCACAAGTCACGAGACTCCCGACTTCACTTTTTCTTTTTCGTCCTATAATACGTCAATCTTTATCTAGCTAAACTGCAATTGGCCGCTTTTATAAAAGACTATTTTTACCCCAAAAAAAAATTGGACCCCAATTCTTTTTTTGTAAAGCAGAGGTGGAAGAACCACTTCACAAGAAAAACGGATCAGTTGCTCGTACGATCACTTGGTCAAGCATTCAACACTTGTCTTTCTTATTTTTAAATATACCCTTCTTTATCCTTGTAATGACAAAAGATGAGACAAATGTTAGATGCTGACTTGTATGACCAAATGATCATACAAGTAGTGGATCCTATCTCTTTCTCATAACTCTAGAGCTGTAGTTTCCATAGCTTTACACTAATTTCCAAAGACCCAGTTGTTAAACGAGAGCGGATCAAGTTTATTCTTGTACCTCCTTGGTGAATATGAAATTCATTTTCTCTTTCTTCAATTAATGGTTTTCATACCTACAGATCAGGGATGTACGAGAATATGTTAACCTAATCCGCTTTCTTGCTAAACCTGGCCCACATCATGACTTGACAGACACAAGAGTCAATCTCTCTCTCTCTCTCACACACACACACACACAATCAATCAGTCCACCTTCTTATTTCTAATTAGCTGCCCAATGAAATATTACTCGCTCACACTTGCCGATTCCATCCCTCGACACACATTTCCAACGACCCAGACTTCCAGGTGTTAAACTTGGCCCACACCAGTGGCCAGGCTTGACTGATACAACCAATGAATCTCTCTCTCTCTCAACCAATTCACCTTTTTTCTTTCCTTATTCCTAATAAACGGTCCAATGGGATTTTACTCATGCACACTGGATTTTACTCATTTCTTAATCGCCACCGCTTGGTATAGAGACACGGCTGCAAGCTAAGCAATGAATAAATTAATGGTGATCTCCCTTTGTGATGCAATAATTCAAGGCCAAAGTCTTGTAGGTAACAATGTATATACCTTGAAAACGTGTTTCCATTGATGCTTAACTTTCTAATATCTCTCTCTCTCTCTTTTCGTTTCAATGGAGGAAAAACAAGGATTATATGGATAGGATTGGGTTTCCCTTCACCTACAGTGAAGATGGAATCTCTCTTCTAGCCATCATATAGAATCTTGGGGATAATGAAAGAAATTTTGACCCTTCAGTACTTAGTACGAGTAGGGTGCATAATGAGTAGGGTGCATAATTATTATGATTCTCCACCCATGGTGCAAGAAAAGCTGCCAGCTATACCTTCCCCCCACTACCCTTGTGTGATAACATCATCCGAACCCCTCGGTCAAGAGATGGAAAACTTTGTCCTATCTAACGCGTGCAATTTAATCTGATGAAAAGTTTTCTCACACAATTGGTTTAGAAATGATTTCTTAACGAGTACACCTAGTTTTACTCACTATAAAGCAAAATAGTCAGTTTAACAGTTGGATATCTAGGAAATGATCTGAATAGACTGCGTGTTAAATTTCATCTCTCAAGTTCAATTATTTAACCTCTCATCTAATGCCATATCCATCTATATATGTCGATGCTACTCACTAGAATCCTATGCACCCCTCTGGTTGTTTGATTTTACAATATCTTATTTTCATTGGGCATACTTGGATTAATATGAAATTTGACATATGAGCAAGGGATATTATTTTCGCAATAGTTTTCCTAAATAGAGGTTAAATTTTCAAATTGTCTACCTAATATATTTATATACAAGAATGCTTATACACATACAAACACATCTATTTATGTACAGAGACGGTAAATTGTGCTCACTTGTTAAAGGTTTCGATGATGTTGTAGACCCTCCTAGAAGTACCAATCCCAAAAATTGAAAATTTTACTCAGGAATCAGGAAAAAGGGAAAGAAAAGAGAACTTGTTTTATAGCGATTCTGACACCGAACAGATTAAAGATGATCTTGTGGAAGATAATGCCCAAGCCAAGGGAGAAACCGATCATGTGTTCTTTGTCTTCACTTTGTCAAGGGTTTTGACTATGTGAAAGGAGGATGAGTTATAGACTCTTAATCAGCTTGAATCTCATTAAATGTTGGGGGGTGTTAACTATGGTGCACACTATGGGCTAATCTAAGTGGATGTAGGAGGTGAAGCCGCCTACCAACGAGAATTTTAAAGGAAAATTCTCTAAACATTCATTAGACCAATATAAGGGACAAGGCCAGAAAAAAAATGTCCAAATTTGTCATAAAGGGATATCACGAATGATTGATAGGTTATGGATGGTGAGCTACTCAGTTACACAGATGAGGAAAGATTCAAGACGTCTAACTTCACATGTACTATATAGTGTAGTTCATCAAACCTAGTGTAGGTTCAAGTCCTGAAGACATCTGCAAAGATGTGTCCTACTATATTTTGAATCTTGTAGGGGAATTATTGGATTTTATGTGTGTCAAAGTTTCAAAATATTTTCCATGTGCCTACCAAGCTAGGCCATTGCCGATGTTGGGTATGGGTGTGGGTGTGGGTGCGGGTGCGGGTGCAGGTGTGGGTCTATATTTAGATACGGGTGTACATACACATTCATGTGTACAGAGATGCTTGTACATGTACAAGCCCATGCACAAGGGCACTACATACAGACACATCTATTTATTTACAGATTCACCCATACATGAAAGGGTAGATGTATATATATATATATATATATATATATTCTATAGATGATTTGAAATTTTGAAAAGGGGTTATGAACAAGTATTTTTATTCTTCTCAACTCCGTGTTCTATTCTTTTGAGTCTCTTTCGATATCCAGTTTTCTAAGTGTTTAATAATGAATATAGTCTTCAAACTTCTCTCCGTACTCAGATTTAGGGATGCACCTTGCATGATTAGGGAGTAGTTTAATCTTGGAGGTAAAACACATTGATCAATCCAGTTGCACTATTAAGGGTGTTGAGAAACCTTACGGAAAGTATGGTTATAATACGGCTAGACTCCAAACTATGTTCCTAATTCAAAAAGAAGAAGAACATTTACTTCGTAGTTATGTGTTCCTACATCGTCCGCTACAAAGTTATCCTTATCACATATCACTATAATTTCCAGATAAGTCTTATACTATGCCCGCCATTATTTTCTAACAGACGCAAAGGAGAAGTTACGTCTGTTTTCTAACATTTTATTACATAAGAATTTGTTGTTATAGTAGATAGTTTTCATATAGGCTTTCAACTCATGAAGAACCACTTACCAGCAATTGGGGGGAGGGGATTGAATGTGGTTGCACACTATCCCAGGTCAAAAGGAACTGCTTATCTGATAATTACCGTTAAGAAAATTGCCTGCCCTCAATGATTTGTCTATAAATAAATTTCATCTCCATTTTCCCTCCCCCTCTTTTACTACTGGTTTTCCATGTGGAGCTATCCCAAGTTGGACTTTTAAATAGGATGGCCAAGCCTGACCGTTCAGGGCCATTATCCTAGCAAATCTAAGTTAAATATGTTTTGGGTTATTGTCATTGGAGCAAGTTCCTTTTATTACTAGATTCATAGAAGAATGAAGGACTTATTATATTTAAAACTCATGAAAGCTTTTGATTTAAAATTTCCAATTTTTCAGTCAGATAAGTTATTTGAACTTATAGTGGTGAACCTCAAATAGGCAAAGTTTTGGGGAGATAAAATTTCCCCTTTTAATTATTGATATGAAACAATTTTGATTAGATCATATGTTTAAGGCTGCGTTTGGTTGCGAGGGAAATGAGAAAGGGAAGTGAAGGGAAGTAAAGGAATTTTTTTCCCTTTTGAGTCGTTTGGTTGCAATAGAAGTGAAGTGAAATTAATTTACCAAAGTCGTTTGGTTGGATGTAATTTTAAAAAACTAGTAATCCAACCAAACTTGCTAAATTGTAATGCAACCATGAAGAGCTAAAAAACTGTTTTCCCCTTCATCATTCAATCATTGTGGAAGCAACCTGATCTGCAAATGTCACTGTTTTACGCCTGATGTCCATGCATGACACTGGCTTGTATGGTTGTGGCAAGTTAACATTGGCTGTAGGATGCTTCTAAGCCAATAAGATAGTACTGTCATTGCAATGTAAAGAATCCTCTTAATTCTAGCAACGGGAAGACAAATGTGTAGGAATCTTATGCCAGATTGATTAGATGACAACTTCTGTGTAGTCATGTTAAAAAGAAGAGAAAAGCAAAAAAACAAAGGGGAGAGAGGACCATTTAAAATAAACAATGACGGAAAAAACAGAGTTGCTGAATTAGGTGTATAAAAAGAATGAATAACTTTTCCTTGTTAATTTTTTATTGTCAATTTCATTGGACTATGTCAACCCGACGGTAGCCCGATTCCCAAAGCATCTCTCACTTCATTCATTCCTCTTATTCAATTAGCAACATGTTATTCTCTCTCTCATGTGAAAATCTTGAACAAGATAACAGAAATGTCATTTTTTGGATCTCTCAGTCATCAACTTTATAACTATTTCCTTTTCTTCAACTTTTATTAAATTAAGCTTCATTTAATCCATCTTGGTCTGGCTAATCTTGAAAGCCTTTCTGAATTTTTTTTTTTTTTTTTTTTTTTAACAGCAACTCTCTGCAGTTGTAGTTTGGCATTCATTCCCTCAAATCTTCAATCAATACTTAATTGTCAACAAACAACATGCAACATAGGACCTCCTACACCAATGACAAGAGATAGGGGCTTAATATACAGATCCTTGGTGTTGGTGGAGAACAATTTTATCTGTTGTGGTTCATCTGACCATGTCCTAGACTTGCCATTTACACATATAGCAGTCTTCATATTTCTTGAGTGATTTATGGCCTTAAAGCTAGCAGCAGTTAGTTACATGGACCTAGAATCGAATTCCTCAAATACTCAAACTAATGGCATATGATCATTCATAATAATCTCTGTTGGTAATGCATGGTTCTTTTGCAAAAAATAGCCTTCATGACCAAACAAGATACAACAAAGGGGTACACAGAGGAGAAATGGCAAGGGCATTACACAACACTAGTTTGTCAAAGGGGGAGATGTTCTTGGGCTACTGTTCCATGGTCAATTTCACACATGGGTCAAAAATATTTTTGTGCTTCTTGTGTACAGCAATTTGAGTTATACCCATTGATCATTTCATTACAAGTATCACTGGTTATCTCACTTGGTTAGCTAATCTATAATATAGTTATTTTAGAGGTATAAATACAAAGATTGTTTACACCAAAGGCATTGAGAAATAAATCATAACTCTTCTAGTGCACAACTGAGGGAGATGAGAATTGGGCTTCAGAACTATTTCTCTTATTTGGCCTTTCCATATTGTATATCACCATCTCTTCACCTTTCCACTGCAAAACCAGAATCAGATGAGGATTTTAGAAACATAAACGCAGCATTAGCATCAAGCAGCTGCAACATATACCAAGGGAGTTGGGTGACTACAGCTTCATCACCACCTTTCTACGACACTTCAAGCTGCCCCCTTCATTATCAAAGAATTTGGTTGCCAGAAGAATGGATGCCCAGATAAATTCTATCTCAAATACACATGGAAACCAACTTCCTGTGACTTGCCAAGGTGGGTACTGGATTCCATTTCCACCTTTACATTTCCTGTAAGTCCTCCCATCTAACCTTTCATTTCATAAATCAATGTATCAGAATTGGAATCCTCATTTTTCCTGT
Source organism: Macadamia integrifolia (assembly GCF_013358625.1). NCBI lineage: Eukaryota > Viridiplantae > Streptophyta > Magnoliopsida > Proteales > Proteaceae > Macadamia > Macadamia integrifolia. The sequence goes on from NC_056559.1 coordinate 27,958,536, forward strand.
ATCTATGGAACAAAGTGTTCAGTTAATGGTCCCAAAGTCCCAAGATTAGAATCTCTTGCTCTTCTGCTATAGCTTCTAGGTTCTAGCTTCACCACCACTTTTCTGGCCGGGTTGTATGTACAAGACTAAATAGGGTCGTTATAGGTTTCTTACAGGCAATTAATAGAACACTATTTACAGGTCTGCACAATTAGTAGATGTATGCTAGTTGTATGAGTTGGTGCAGCAATGGCAATGGTAAACACTGTTGTCCAATTGATTATCTGCCTAATTCCCCCCATGAGAGAACATATTGATTAGGGAGTTTACAATGAGGGCTTCATTATAGAACCCAAGATGATAAGCGGCAAAATAAAACTGAAGTCCAAGCACAAACATTTAACAGCCCCACATAGCCTAAACATAATTGAGAAAGTAACATGGTTCGGTTTCAAACCAGATGACTGCATTCTAGAGAACGAGCTTCCAACTTCTCCAGCATTCTCATCTAGAAATAAGCTAGTAAATACAATATTCCAAGATATAATATCTCTATGACACATTTCATCAAGCAATTGAGGGGAGTTCTGTGCTCGTTGGGGACTAAGGAAGTGAAGCGAACAAAATGAAATGGAAAAAAATGGAGAAAGAAATCAAACCTGATATTTAAAGGTTCCTTATCTGACGAGAATGAAGAGAAATTTTGGCCGTAAAAATCCTCCCAACTCGAAAACAAATTCAAATCTGTGTTATGTGCTTGTTGAGGACTAAAGAACTGAAGCGAGTCTTCACAGTAGGAGTCAGAAAGAAGAACGTTGAGAAGCTATCATGGAGTCATCTCCAATTGTCACTCTCTCAGATCTCTTTCTTCCCTCCTAAACCTAATGGAACCAGAGAGGTTTTGACTCTCCTACTAGGCCATGGAAAGTGAGTCGCGAGCAGGGCAGGGTGAGAGAGAAAGAGATCGTGAGAGTGGGTTTTTATTCTTCTTCCTATTTTGGTTTGGAAATAAAAGGGAAATTTCAATGTATAAGTGAAATTTTTTTCACATGTAAAATATATTTCTCTTGCAATCAAACATCTAAATTTATTTCCCCTAGGAAAAAAATTTCACTTTACATCAAAAATTTGCATTCCCCTTGCAAACAAACGTAGCCTAAGGGATTAGTTGGGTTCTTTCCCTAGTGAAGCTAAGCAAGATAAAGCACTCTAGTCCCTGCTACTATGGTCTCAACATCAATATGGTTTTTATGTGCATTATATAGTGAATGCATGAGTGATTTTTAATAACTGAAGCAAATTATGAAATCATAGAGGGGGAACATACCCAAGTTGAAAAGTACAGAAAAACTGTGTAATTTCAATCAGCTTCAGGTTATGTTTGGATAGATGGAGTTAGAACCCCTATGTATCATTCCTCCATGTGATTTGATCAGGTGAGCTAATGCTCATGGGTGATGTTATTATTGCCCAATTCAAAACCCATGAACTAGGGAGAGATGGGGTTCATAGTGTTCATAGACCTGCCTTATTGTTGTTCAAGTACTTTTAGAACTATGGTTTGATCAACTAAACCAGTCTTGTCTACAGAAATGGGGCTTTTATATAATCCTGCAAGTTTGCAACTGCTGTGTATATGCTACACTTCATGAAAATAAAGGGTTTATAATCTACCTCCAATTCAACACATAGAGTTTCATATCCTTATCTATTCCTAGTGTTTCTCAGTTCTAAAGAAAAGATTAGACTGGTTGGTCAAATAAGCTGAAACTAGGTTGATTGTTTTTCCTTAAGCCTTCTCTGGTTTTCATTATCTTCACCTAAACAAAGAATCAGTCCACTTTCCAGTTTGTTATTCTGTCCAGATTTCTAAACTATGTGAAAAATGCTGAACCCACACACCCGACTACTATTTCTTGATCGTGTACCAATGGTGGAGTAGGTCAAAAACTCAAGATCAGGAACAATGTCTCATGCAAAGAGGTTCAGACTTCTTATTCTGCCTTTCCTGGACAAGACCCATTCAGACTCTTGTCATTTACCTACAATCTTATGGTCACATTGAACCACATGAAAATCAAATATGGCCATGAAGTGAAACATATATCTTAAAAACCAAATTCATGTCAATATCTAGATAATGGAAGAAATTTGGGCTAAATTAGAAGGATAGGATTAAGGGTTGAGCTATTAGATAATAAGTATTTGAAGTGAGAAAAAGGCAAAATTTTGAATTTTAAAAACTAAAAGAGAAAAAAGGTGCCTCTTCAAATGTCTATTGAGTCCCAAGAAGCCGGGCACAAGCATATGACCATGGGCATTTCTTATCCATACCAGGTGTATGTGTGTCTTTTTTTCTTCTTCTTTTTTTTTTTTTTGGGGGGGGGGGGGGGTTTGGTGGGGTGCAGGAGTTCTTAACCAGTTCAGTTAGTTAATGCGATACCTGTTAGGGAGCAAGACTGCCATCTTCTATTTATAAGGATTTCACAAATGATTCACCAAACAATGCTGTTGGCAGAGCCACAAAGTAGAATCAGTGGTACATCCCCATATGTATAGTGTGGTGGCAGAGGGCCAAGTAATGACAATCGATATACAAAGCCAAACGAAAAATACTCCTACCAGGCTACCATGGAATGCAATTCAATCGATGAATGAACTAAAACTCTTTCTTCAATTATATCTGGAATTGGCAGTATATGGTCTTCTGCAGCCTTGTGAAATTTTTTGTTGTCGGAGCAGAACACAGTTGAAAACCTAGAATAAATTCCAACAATCAGTAATTTCCCTTACCCAAGATATTGAGCAGCTGAAACAGAGTGAAAGACCTTCTCACCTTCCCTAGTGTTATGTGATTGAGTAACCACTTCGTAGTGCTTCAATGGCTTTTTCCAGGGATTTCTTAAGATCAGGAATTGACTTTTGGTTCACTGAATCTTGCTTGACTCCCTTAATGGACTCTTTAAGATGTTTGGGTTTGCATTCTTCATGATCTGAATATTATAAACAAAGTTAACAATCTAAACTAGTACTTATCCTGCACAACACAAATTGGTATAATATAAAAAATCAATCATAGGTAGGATACAGAGTATCTTGGTGGCATATGCTTAACCAAGATAATGACACAGTTGTATGAGCCTTCTTAGACTTGTTGAGACATGAACTTTAAACCATCAAATTCCCAATTCCCTGGTAGGACTCCATCGATTGGCAAGTTCAGTTGAACCCAAGGCCCAGGGAGCCAATTCAAGCTAATAACTCCATGGTGACATCATCTTGAGAAATTCAACAACTTGATTACAATGACTCTTTTGGCATCCAAGGCTCCAAACAGTTGATTCAGCTGAGTCATGTACACAAATAAAATGAATTGTGGCTCTCTACATGTTCAAATTCCATGTGAAAACAATCATTATACTTTTTTGAAGCCAGTAGTGATTACAATATCATTCCACGGCAGTAGATTACTTGATTTACATACATTATTTTAAAAGTCCAAAGAAAAAGTTAAAAGAACAGGTAAAAAAAATACCATCTAAACTAGAGAAGAATGTAGCAAACATCGACAACATCTCAGGCCAAAGTGTTGTAGCACATACTTTAGCTGGTACATGTTGGATCCTTGGAGGCCCCTTCCCCTATATGTGCTATTGGTTTATCATTTAAGCCAAAGATCTCCATGATAGTCTTTGTCATCAGAAAGAATATATAAAAAAATTCACAACTCCACTGTCCATCAAAGTTCAGAATTAAAACAAATAAACAAATACAATGCTACAAACCATAAGAGGCAGTGCCCTGTGCTTCCGTGATAAGTTCCTCAAAAGAAGCCTGACAGATAAACCACAAGATCACAGTTGTCATATTCATGAGGGACATGAAAGAAAGGACTGTTACTTATGGTGTATAAAAGGGCCATGGAAACACCTTCATTGCTTCCATAGTTTCAGAAATCCAATCACACATCTTCTTAAATTCCTTCTCAGATTCATCCATTAGCTGTTGGCATGCCTCTATCTGTGTCTGCAGTGATAAAACACATGGAGTAAGAACAAGTTGAAGGACCAGCATAGTTTCATTTGTCAATCACCTTTTTTTTTCCTCCTAAGTGAATATCAACACCTTAGTTCTTTGATAATCTAATAACGGCAACTCCAAAAGGATGGGAAGGAGGAGAAGAAATAGGAAAGAACTAAGGCTATTCTCTCGGTATATAACATGGTGACTGCACATTTAAAGAAAACCAGGAACTTTGAATTGTAGTCATGCATAAATCAGAGTAAAGTTGTGTACCATGCAAGAGAAGCTATAGCTGAGGGAGAAGACCATTAAATCATATTAAATTATTTCTGCAACCGATTATGTGCACTTACCTATTATCGTGTGTGGAAAAGAATTACGAACATTTATAGCATAGAATGAGATATTGATCCAAGCTGATGAAGATAATAAACATCTCACTTGACAATAGATTATTGCTTACATCCCCACAATGTGTGCCAAAAATTCTATCTAGCTTCAAAAGAAGTTCAGCCACTTAAAGCTCATTTGATTTGGTGTCACCATATCTTTCCATGTATTCATTTTGCTTCATCGGACATATAGACATGAAACCTTTCTGAATCATTATATCAATTGATATTAAGTCAAAATTTTTAATTTTAGCATCTGTTTTAGAAAATCTTAAAAGAAAATAATAAAAAGGAATATATTCACGGTTGTACACATCCATTTCCAAGACAACTCTAATGAAGTTACTGGAAAAGTGCAAATATTTGAAATCCATACAGCGATCATAAATATGTCAGGGTGAAGCACCAAAACAGTACAGGTATATGCAGACAAGAAGAGAGAGAGAAAGAGAGAGAGAGACTGTAGATATTGGATCTATACAAAGAAACTAAAACAGAATAGTTATAACACATAATTTTTTTTTTTATTTTACAGCAGTAATACTACCTTAACATTAGAAATCGATCAAAGCAATTACGAGATGAATAACTAGATCTCCATCCTAATTCAGTAATTCTGCTGAAACATCTGATAAATTCCGATCTGCAAATGACAGGGGCGAGAAATTGCAAAATTACCTTGAATCTTTTAGAAAGTCTCGAATGAGAAGCTCCAATTTCCTTAAGAATCTCCAAATTGTAGAGGTCAAGTTCCCGCTTGATGGCATCGGCACGAGAGAAGGCGAGATTCTTCACATGTGACACATCCGTCAGGATTTTCTGAGGAGATCCATTCAGTTGAACCGTAGCAGACCTTGGAGCTGCAGTTTTCTTCTTGCTCCTCTTCTTAGACTGGAAACTCTGAAGATTGAAACCAAAATGCTTGGCACAATCGCCCGATAACTGAAGAGCTAGAGGAGAAATCTCGAAATCCGGGCTTGAATCCTCTACTACTTTCTTCTTCATCTTTGCGTTCGTGCCTTTGCCTCGCTGCATTGCGTTTCGTTGAAATTTGAATTCTCTCTGCGACTGGAGGAACTCAAAGCGGTATTTGATCTTTGAGGTTCGTCCTTCGTACTCCACTATTTATACCAGGGGTGGAGATCGGATGGCCGAATAGAGTTCTTCGCGCGCCATTTTGAAATGCTAATTTTCGGAAAGAATATATATGTCGCAATACCTCGTGACATACACTTATCACCACTTCTTATGTAACAAATATGTGCAAATGTTTTCCATTCACGAGAAACCCTTGCGCCCACACACAGGGCGTGCAACCCCAATCAAGGTCACGCCCTTGTATGTTGCACAGGGGCATCTCACAAATATAAAACTTTGACCGTCAAATATGTAAAAATGATTTTTATGGGATAGAGTGGCCCTCTGCGCCTAGACATATAGAACGGAATGATAAGTTGGTTCCCTTTTGACTTTTGTGGATGCTTTATTGTGCGCTATGCGTTATTATTAACCCTTGCGCATTTGCAGGACCACACTCCCCCAACAAGAAACATTTTCTTATAAAGAGAATCTCAAGAAGATAACGGGCCTTATAGTTATATGTTTTGCTATGTGGGGTTGTTGGATGGTCACAACTGTGGATTGAAAGAGTGCATGGTATTGGTCGAGGAATAATACACATGCAGGAACATACATAGGATGCATGTAATACAATAAGTGTATATGGTTAAATTTTCCAGACTCTTCAACAAGTTGAAATTATCAGAAAATGGAATTTTTATCTTTTTTTGATAAAGAAAAATTTATTATCTAAGGAACATAGTTCCAAAGAAGTCATCATACAAGTTATGGAAAATAACAGAAGGGGAATGCCTTCCAAAAAACAAGAGTTTGGTTTTAGCACTAACAATGACTAAAGCATCAGCTACACTATTGGCTTCTCTAAGACAATGTTTAAAACAAAAAAAGTTGGAAGTTACATCGAAGCATGAGGCAGTCCTTGATGATAGATTGGATTCTCCAAGGGGTAGCGTTGATTCTCTAATTGAGAAGATTCACAATCAAGAGATTATCATTCTCAGTGACAATATTTTGAAACCCCCATTGATAAGCAACCTTCATAGCTATCATAACGGCCAGAACTTCAGTAGCAAGAGCATAACTCCAGCTAATATCAATAGAAAATCCAAAGAGGAATTGAGAAGATAACTTTCACAAATTTAGATTGTAGAGGAAGCCATCTAACCAACCTTAGGTGCTTGTGGTGGTTACTGTTTTCATTATGGAGAGAAATTAGCTGGAATCAGATCGATTCCTAAACCGATTCCAGATTCCCGATTCCCGATTCCCGATTCCCGATTTCCCAATAGCTCAGAACTAACTGGATCGGACGATTCAATTTTTAAAACCATGTTCCTCTCTTTCCCAGAGTCCCAGTCCCCACGGCCTTCAAGCTCACCTCCTTCCCTGCGCAACCTTTTCTCTTGGCCCCAGCCTGCTCCTGCAAACCCGCCTCCGCTACTGCTCGCAACCTCTCGCTCCCCCTCCCTGCCTTACCATCTCTCCCGCCCCAACGTGCAAACCCGCCTCCACACCTGTCGCAGTTCCTCTCCCTCTCCCTCTCCCAGGTGTCCCAGCCTTGCCTTCTCCCCCGCCCCACCCTGCTCTCTTCAAACCCGCCTCCAACTACTGTCGCAATTCCCCTCCCATCCTTGAGTCTCCGTCGCCCCACCTCTGCTCGACCTCCACAAACCCCGTAGAGATTGAAATCTCCACTGATAAGCAGCGGGAACAATTTGGAAGCGCCGCTCATAATGAGTGGATGAGCATTCGAAAATGGCTGGAAAATTTCAGAGAGAGAGAGAGAGGGAGTCGGACTATAAGGGAGATGAGTCGTCGGTGTCAAAAACCCTACAAAAACTTAATGGGTCTATGCTCGTCGTCAGTCGCCACCGGGAAGCTGTTCTTCCGTTGTAGATAAGAAGAACATCATCCAGGGCGAAGGGGAGTTGGCTTTCCGATAACTTGATTCCGTCATTCTTACCAAATAATTTTAGTTTCTTAACCGAAAACCCATTCGTTGAATTTTAGAAAATCAATCTGTGAGATTGAAATCGAACATTCGAATCAAAGAGAGCCACACCGTTGATACGGTTTCTCACAGGCACTCCTATTCTGGTTACAATCTGCTGAGCGTCTCGATTTTAATGGGGGAAGAGAAGGCTGAAACCAGTGGTTTGCAAGAAGCGGAGGTTTCAGTATCCGCCTCTGGAATGAACCTTGAACGAGATGCAGAGGTAGTGGAGGAAGAAGAAGATGGAGAAGAGGAGGAGGAGGAAGAAGAAGACAACGATGAAGAGGGTGAAGAAGATATAGAAGATGGGGAGTACACGCTGAGGTTCGAAGGTGAGATGGATCCTTTGGACTTCACGGAGGATGATGCCTATGGAATCCAGCCTTATCAGCAATTTGAGCGCCTCGAGTATGAAGCTCTGGCTGAGAAAAAGAGAAAAGCGCTTGCCCAGTCCCAACGGTAATACCATTTCCTCCTGATACAGAACTTAAAAGAGTCCATTACGCATTATTTTATTTTATTTTTTTTTGCGATCAATTCCTGGAAGCTGAAAAACTTACGGACATTAAGCTCCTTGATTGTTTTTCTTGTTATGTTAGGCAGTGAAATTTTATGTGGTTATTTCTTTTACTCATGCTAAATAAAACTCAAATACCGTCTATTGTGTAGAAAATGATTTTTTTTTTATGGTGATTAGTTGCAACCCAATCTTATCTTTTTCATAGCTCAGGAAGAGGGTGGTTCTGTCTTTCATGTATCTACTAGTTTCAGCTTTTTCAGCTTTTTAATTGAAAAAATATTACCTCTTTTTTGATAGAAAGACTATCATGATAGGCTTAAAGTAGTATCATCAAATACTTTTTTTTTTTTTTGGTTTCTGTGGAGTGATAATTTAAGTGCCTGTATTGGCTTGCAACTAATATTAAGTTGCTTTGACAGAGATGGATCTGCAAAGAAGCCTAGGCAAGAGATGCTTGGTGCGAGTATTGCTGAAATTATGGAAGTAATGAACTACGGTATGAGAAGAAAGTCGAGGAAGGTACAAACTTCTCTATTTGGGACTTGTAGATTTTCTTTAGACGTCTTGTGTTTTATAGTTGCGATTCTGCAGACCTGTGTGTATGGCCTGTGTCGATGGGCAATGGTTTTCTACCACGTGCATAGCTGATTTGGCTGGTCAATATTTTTGGGTACATCTTAAGCATGTGCTTCACCATGTATTTTCAATGGTCATTCTGTTTCTAAAGTTGCAAAATTTTTATGCCTTTTTCTCCAAGCTTTACTTCTGATGGGAAATGAATTCTAGCTGAAACTTGTCATATGACTATGGGTTGACTTGGGTCATAGGTCCATAAAGTTCTTGTTGTAGAAACGCAACCCTAAAACGATGCAGAAGATAATGGAAAAACAAAACAAACAATGCACACAGATTTTACGAGGTTCGGCAAGGTTGCCTACGTCCCCGGTGAGATGAGATCCTGCTTTACTATCAATGGAGAATAGGGTTACAGCGCTCGTCCTCACACCTCTCAGTATTGCTTGCATTACAGAGAAAGAAACCCTCGCTACAAATATATAGCGAATAAACCCTAATCCGGATTAAACTACAATTGCACTCAAATAAAAAAAAATTCGAGCGGGGGGCTGTGCCCCCCTACACCCCCTGCCCCCCTTGCAACCCCCACGGCCCGCTAACCGGCTAGCGGGACCGCTGTCCTGCCTGTCTAGGTGCTGCACCAGTACTCCCTGGACTAAACTACGACGGAATACAAGACATCATACACCAACACTTGTGCCAGCTGGGTTGCCATGTGGCAGAAAAACAAGGCCAATGGACACAGCCCATGTACTCATATATCTGTTTCCCTTTGTAATCTCACTGGCAAAGGAGCAAAGATGTGTACAGAAGAGACAGGAGCGGAAGCCCATATGTAACTTTTTAATTTTATTACATAAATAAGTAGGAAGAAAATGCAACAGTGTTTTGGAAGACAGAAAGAATGAAAGAGCCAACTACTCTGAAGGCAATAAAATCTCACAGCACAACTTAAACGACACTAGCTTCCTGAAGTAATCTGCTGATTCTGGTCCTTATCTATGAATTTTTTTTTTGGGGGGGGGGGGGGGGTACTCCTAAATGCTGGGTGGAGTGGGTATCCGAACTTACACATATGGTGGGTCTATTCTAAAATTAAATGCCAAAGAAATTGTAGGTTGAATAACACTAGCCGTTGGAATTCGTCTTAGAGCTATATGTGAACAACTTCAAAATGCAGGGCTTATGTTGAAACCCAAACTAATTATTAAAGTGTACCGTGAGGGGGAGTGTTGTGTACTGTGGGATAATGGGATAATGTTGAGTTGTAATCTGTCTTAGTTATTTACCTTTATTGTAACTTACTCTTGGTAGGTTAGTAATTTACTTAATACAATATAAGAATAGGACTAGGCCGCAATAGACTAATATTGAATCCTATTGTGGCCTAGGATACTCTCCCTTTTCTCCTGTTTCCATCTGTGTTCTTGTCTTCTTCTTCTTCACTGGTTCTGGTTTTTGAGAATTGGACTAGACCGCAATAGACTAATTCTGAATCCTATTGTGGCCTAGGATACTCTCCCCTTGTCTCCTATCGTTTCACTCTGTGTTCTTGTCTTCTTCTTCTTCACAGGTTCTGGTTGTTGAGATCAGGTTTTGTCACATGGTATCAGAGCTATGAAGAAGAAAAAGAGGGAAAAAAATGCTATGAAACCGTAGTTGGAAAAATAAAAAACTAGGCTTTCTATTTGTTATTGTTGTTCGTACTATTATTGCTTCTGCTACCTTGCGTGGAGGTCTGCTGCCATATGAGTTTTTCTGATGTGTTGATCTGCTGAGATTGATCTCTCTTTCTCCCATTACTTTACTCTTCTCAAGTCCTCACAATTAGGTCGGTGTCTTGGGGGTTGAATCACGACTCTGACTTTAGAGTGACCAAACTCCAAAACCCTGGCTATGAAAGGGAAAAAATTTAAGATGTATACCCTCTGCCTGATGGTGTGTGGTATATCTTTGGCTGCTACTGATGTTCTCTCACATGCTTACTTGCTAATGGCCCCTATGTGAAGTCTTGGTCTCGAACCTTTTTTATTATTTCGGTTTTTGTTTTGTGGATGATCTTATCTGTTCAGGCAGAACCTGCAGTCAAATTAGAGTGGGTTGAATCTTACTAAACCCCTTTGGTTCATTCTGAAATTATGGGCATCGACTCCCTAGAACCCCTTCCACAAATGACCTCCATGCTGTGATTGAAACTTCCTGAAATTGGACCTGCCCTGAACCACCGCCTGGGAGAAGTTACAAACCTTGAGTTGTTTTTCTTTCTATTCAGTTTTGAGTATTTAATGGTGTGCAACCAGTAGAATCTTTCAATGTCGACTTCTTCTTGCAATTTCTGCTCCGTTGGAGATTTCCTCAGAGAGATTTACCATCACATATCTCTTTCTGTCCGCTGGATTCTCATGCAGGTTAGAGGTTGAAGACAACTATGATATTGAGTAAGCTAGAACTGTTACGGAAGGGCAGCATCAATGTATATACATCAACACTCCCCTGCTCTTTCAGGCCAAGATCCCATGGTCGTTGCATGTGTAGCTCATGCAGCATTTCTTTGTGCGGCATCGAGGGGGAAGAAGTGTCGACCCTTACCCGAATTTGCACTTCCCAGGAGTCGAACACTTGACTTCCCTAGTCTAATACCATATTTGCTACTGTTTCACCTAAAAGCTTGAACTGTTAGGGAAAGGCACCATCAATTTATAAATAAACAATTAGCCCTTCTCACTTTCACTTTTCGTTCACGGTATTGCCTTCTAGGTTTTTTATTTTATTTCCAGATCTGCCCTTTCGCTTAAAGTTGATCCCAGTTCTCCCTTCTATTAGGACTTTCTCAATCTACCCTATTTGTTTTGTTCACTTTCATTTGAGTCCACTTTTATTTCTTATTAGCTTTTGAAGTTTTGACCAAATTTTGTTTTCATACCCAAGGGGTCCTAAACTGTTGCCAGAATTTATAGAATTGCCATTGGTCTTGTATATTTGCAATTTTATTGCTTTGGTGGGCCCTAGATCACATCAGTTTGGGACTTGCATAAACTGATGTTTGCTGCTGTTATTATTGGAGATTATTTGCTCAGATTTGGTTAAATCTGGTATATCTTGGATTTTATTTGCTACCACTGTTTTTGGTATGGGGTAAAATTGCGGCTGCTCTTGATTATGGGTTTTATGTTTCTCATCCTTCGTGATGATGGTTATTGCTGCCATATGATGGTTTGTCCTTTGGTATTCTCCCCTACATTATTTGTCCATATGTAATGCTACATGTGAGGGGGAGATTGGAGTCATTCTGATATTTGAAGGTTATTGTCTACTCATGTCATCAGCACAGTATCATCTATTTATTCGAAGATTATTATTACCTGTTTGTGTCATCTACTTGTGTCCTAAACAACAAATTTATCTTCTAAAGATTGTTACTAGTCTGCATCAACAAGATTGTTACTTGTGGTTCAAAACAACCTTATGCTGTTACTTGTGATTTGCTGCGACCTTTTTTTCCCTCTCTCTTTTCTTCTTCACAGATTCTGATGGTTGAGATCACGTTTTGTCACACTGATAAAGAAGTATCTTTAATAAAATGGAAGTGCCTTGTGGTCCTTATGGAAATTATTACCTTGTGCATTTGTCTAGGGTTTGTGGAAAAAGTGCAATTGGAGGAAATTTGAATACAATTCCAGGTGTTAGAATTTGTGCTGATATTGACCCATCTCTCATAGACTGCGCGTTGGTTAATAAACAGTTTGTTGACGGTGATAGGATATATATATTTTTTCCTTTGATTTGGTATTCCTTGCTTTATGGTTGATGTTTTATGCAAGTTATATATAAATTATAGTTTTGATACCAGGGGTGGGGAGATGAATGTCGTATCATGTGTAATTAAAATTAAAACTACTTTATGAAAGGATTTTATGGTTTCTTGTTAATGTTTAACCAAAAAAGGGAGGTAGAACAAGAAAAGAAAAAGCTTCTGGAAATGCTGTTGAGATGGATGAGAGAACTCAAAATATGCCAAGGGAGATCAATTCTTAGGTCTATGTGATTTCTAGAAGAAAAAGGAATAAAGGAAAAACAAAGAAAATCATCTCCAGGTTGCAGCTGAATGAGAATTGGTTTCTTTCAGCTAACAACAATGATCTCTTCAATGAAATAGGAGATGGGACTGGATGTGATTATAAACCTGTCAAGCATTGACAAAAGAAATAGTATTTATTTTCTTTCAGCTAACAGAATCATGGTTTCTTTGGTCTGTATATTCTTTATTTATACCTGTCCCATTCCCTTATCTCTGTCTTTTTTTTATCTTTATTTTAGTGCTTCCCATTGGCTTCAGGTTTACTCCTTTTTCCCCCCCTTTAGTGTAAAACTTTTATTTGAACAATTTGCAAAAACCCAACCTTCAATACCTTTAGGGCTTTAACTGTTTAACATAAGATGTATGTCATGTTTCAAATGTTATTTGGAGGATGAAGACTAACTTCCTTTAATTTATGCAGCCTAGGAAAAGGGGAAGGCGGAAGGGATCAAAAAATAAGCTTAGCCCTGAAGTCACTAGGAAACTTGGAGATGCTACTCTTCATTATGCATTTGGTCGTTATGAAGAGGTAAGCTGTTTGACCATTGGTTTCCCATTTCGGTGCTTCATGATTCTGTGCAAGCCAAACTCTGATGGTTGAAGTTGCGTGGGTTGTTCACACATTCAATTTTGCTAAATGCTAATATAGTTTTATTTACTTTCCTTTTTTTTTTTTCTTTAAATGGTGATTAGGAACTGTAGATTTTATTAATTGAGAGAATTGGAGATATTAAAGACAGGAAATGAAGGTAAAAATGGAAAAAAAATAAAATAACATAAATAAATAACTAGTTTCCCTCTTAATTCATCAAAGAAAGGAAATTTGCAGAAATATTTGATGATGCCCGAGTTGAGTATATATGGTTAGAATGAGGGTAAGTTGAGTTGAGTTTTAATTCTGAGAATATGATTAGGTTGTAAGGCTCCATTCATGTTCCAAGCTTACACTCAGAGATGTAGACTTTGAAAAATTATTTTGTTCTTTATTACAAGCCCCTTCTTATTTTATTTTTGGGTGAATAAGAAGAAATTCAACACCAAGGGGAAGAGAAAAAGGGGGGGGGGTGTGTAGAACCCTGGGGGGAAAATAAAAATGCAGCAAGCGATGCTACAACCCCTAAGGGGTGGGGGAGCAAAATAGAAGAGGATAAACCCCAGGAAGCAACACTGAGACTGTTCCTTGGGGAGTTTACAACAGGAAGACAAGGGATCGGAGAAAGTTTGGAGGAGACCTTAAAGTAGATGGCATTCCAAGTTTTGTCGAATGACCGAGAGTTGGAGGTCCATCTACGAAGGTTGATTTTGAATAATTATGCCATATGTTACCTCAATATAACTTAACATGAAGGTGCCAAATCTGAAACTGACCCTTAGCCAGCCTGGTTTTTACAGGTCTAGGTGTGTCCAATCCCAACCTGGTCTAGATTCCATCCAGGCTGGTATTGGGTGTTCCCAACTTGACCTGAATGCGACAATACAGAACTCAATCTTTCTTTATTTTTATTCTATGTTTAAAGGATGTGATAAACTGTTTGTTTTTCCCAAGCTTGTTATCACTGAATCTTAATCAGCTTAATGCTCTGGTTGAGTTTTGGGTTCACATTTCCTTACCCACCAATTTTACCCGTCTAGGTCTAAAACCGGCATATATACTGGTCTTCTAATTGTTAATGGTATAGACATTAAGGTGTTTGATGTTGTCTGAAAGGACCTTGTGCTGATTGTTTTGTGCTGTAGGCCATTAGCGTACTCAAAGAGGTTGTTCGGCTTGCACCCAATTTGCCTGATTCATACCATACACTTGGCCTTGTTTATAATGCAATTGGGGACAAAAAGAAAGCATTGAACTTCTACATGATTTCTGCACATTTGACACCAAAGGATCCCTCTCTCTGGAAACTGCTTTTCACCTGGTCCATGTGAGTGTTGGTTTGATTTGCATCATTGATTTGCATCATGCAAAACTAGCTCATACATGCTGAAATTTGTCTTAGATGTATATGTTCTGGATCTTACTTCCTTAAATGTTCTTTTGTATACATTTTTGAATATATTAGTACTGCTTCTGTTTGTAATATGGGGAAAAATGGTATATCTTCTGAGATAGTATTCTTTCTGTTGTAGAGAGCAAGGAAATACCGGTCAGGCAAGGTACTGCCTTTCTAAAGCTATAACAGCAGATCCAGAGGATATCAATCTTAGGTTTGATCGTGCATTGCTTCATATAGAGCTTGGGGATTATCAAAAAGCTGCAGAATCATATGAGCAAATATTAAAGCGACGACCTGAGAATGTTGAAGCGCTCAAGATGGCTGCAAAGGTTTTGCATTTTAGTTTATTCAACTCTTTTTCTCTCAGTTATGATGCCCAAAGTTTGAACCTGCACATTTTATGCACTTAACTACAGGACTTGACTTTGCTTTCTTTCTTTCCCTTTCTCTCCAGATGTACCAAAAATGTGGTCAGGATGAACGAGCTGTTCGAATTTTGGAGGATTATTTGAAGGATCATCAGACTCAAATTGATTTGGATGTGGCTAATCTGCTAGTTGCCATACACATGAAAAATAATGCACATGCTGAAGCTCTTCAGCAGATTGAGCATGCACGCTTGGTTTACAACCGTGGAGAGGAATTCCCATTATATCTAAATGTTAAGGCTGGAATTTGTGAAGTTCATCTGGGTAATTTGGACAAGGCCGAGGTTTGTTGCATCCCATTTGTAACTTAGCTAACTGCTTATCCATTGGGATCTAAAGCTCGAAAAAGATGTCTATTTGCGTCCTAGATTCACTCATTTCTACTGTTTCACTTAATTATGGACTTCTAGCATTTATATACATCTTGCTTATAGTGGTTGCATTGGCATGCATCTCTGCATATGTGACATTTGGACTTTCGCTTCAAGTATTAATCAAGGCTCAGATGCATTGATACTGTATATGTCTTTGATAATATGGTTACAAATACTTCCATCCTCTTACTGAACATTGTTAAATGCTTTCTAGATTATTTTCAGGGATTTGCAAAAGGAGCATACTGATGATCATCCTAAGTTGATTAGTGATGTTGCTGATTCCTTTATGAATCTTGGTCAGTATGAATCTGCGTTGAAGTATTATTTCTTGCTTGAAGCGAATGGTGGCAATGACCATGTAAGTAGAACCACAAGATGATTACTTTATTTATTTATTTATTTTTTTGGGGGGGGGTAATGTAGGATTAGATTTGACAAACCAAACTAGACCCAATACTATAGGAACTTATAAACCAAAGAACAACCAAAATTCACCAAGTTACCCAATAGCAGTATACTAACAAATCTGGACAGCAGGTTCTAAAACCTTGCAGTTGATTCCAATAGCTTCAAGAAAACCTCAATAGTAGAATATTAAACATCATATGATAATTTCCAATTACTATTAGGTGAATCAGTCCATTCAGGAACAAGGGCAGCAACTAACTTCATCACAGATTACGTAAAACCAGAATCGACTCCACAAAATAGCAACACAGTGAACTTAGAACTCAGAATTGCAGAAATCAGTTATCACCAGTTGTAGGACTAAATAGTAGCAGAACTGGGATATTAAATAGACAACAGATTTCAGCAAGGCAAAACAGAAACAGAATTCAGATCTGGACAGACTTAGCATTCGGCCAGAATTGAGAGAAACTTCATAACTCAAAATCCCCCCCGGTCTGATTGGTCCCAAATTAAGATCGAGCCTCCCTCTTAATAAACCCAACAATCGATCAAAAGGGGAGGGCCATCGGCTGGTTGGATCTTTCAGAACAGAGTAGGGGCAGTAGGAAGAAATCTGGAGATTTCCAGAACCAGAATTCAATCACAGTTTCAGATCTCTTACCTGATTTGAAGAACCTTGCAATTAACTTTGAAAAGAAGGAAATAATAGTTGAAGAGACCTCTTGGACTTCACGCTGCAAAGAGTCAATTGGATCAAACACCAATTCCTTCAGCCTTGATCAAACATAAGACAACTCTTCATGAAGAAGACAATAACAACCATTATTATTTTTTTTTATCAAAATCATTTTAGGCTTTTAGGAGCCTCCTCTTTTTTATTTATAATGTTAATGGGGGAGGGAATTACAAAATAGAAGGTTCCTCAAAAAAGAAACCAAATATTCTCCTAATGTGATAGTTACTAAAAACTGAAATTAGAAACTACTTGAAAAAGGAAACTAACTACTAATGACTTGACTCAATTAACAACTTGACTCCTAAGGAAACAAATATAACTCAAATCAAACCTAACTAAAAAGGAAACTAATGGAAAAAGGAAACTAACTAGTAATCCCGTACTCAATCTTAGAGCCCCCCTTTTAGACCCATCAAAGTGGTCTATTACACTCAAAATACATGGGATCGAAGGCCTAACATGTATAGAACCCAACCCTAGGCTTATTCCTAATAAAACAAACCTATTTTGATAATTAATCTGCATCAGGGGGTGGTTGGTACTCGGAGTGGAGATTCTACAGTAATGAGATATAGTTACACTATCTTTTTTGCTTTTACATTTATATTTTGTTAAAGTTGTTTAACTTGTACTTGTCATGAATTGCATTTTTTGGAGTCTCTTTGCTCGGGTTCATAGGGATGTGTTCTTCTCAATCATCAACAACAAAATCCCATTCATTCTTTCATAACTATAAGTCCATAACATAAGTTCTTAGGTTGTAAGTGATGTGTTCTAGGGTAAATAAAGTAATATTAACAGAACACAATACCCACTGGACACTACAAAACCTTCTTCCTTGAACTGCATCAGTAAGCTTTTACAATGTATCCCTAAGGAACAAAAGCAAGAAAGAGAATCTGCAAAACCCCTCTACGCAAATGTCTAATCAGTCACCAGTTAAGGAAAAGCAACTGTGACCAAAGAAATCTCTGAAACATTTCCGAATCCCTTAGTTTCTGGAGACCAATTAAATTGTAATATCCAATATCAGCACAAAATTCTATGGAAAGATCCTTGAGTGGTCTTTAAACAGCTTCCACTGAAGAGCACCTTTATCACTAGGAGGACTTCTGAAGTTCTGACTGATCCAGATTTGTCATCGAAATGGGCTTGTTTTATTAGGAATAAGCTTTGGGATGGGTTACATATGTGTTGAACATTAGTTCCATGGGTTTTCCTTAAATGGGCCTTTAATATGGTATAGGCTAGGCATACAAGATTAGGTAAGTAAAAATTTTTATTTCTTTGTTTTACTTGCTATTAAGTGTTTAAGTTAGGCTGAAATAGTATTCATTGCTCTGAAATCCTGGGATCACCTCTCAAAAACAAATAGCAAGTATGACAGGTACTGGTTATAGCTCTGATCAAACCCAGAATCTGGAAACAGTACCTGCCAAAGAGGTGAAAGAGGAGTGGAGAAAATGAGGGAACTAGGTCAGCAATAGAAACAGTGTTTGAGTCTATCGCTGGACTACATGCTTTATCTATAATGTACAAAATAGAAAGAGTTACAGCCAAAACAGCAAACATAAGTCCAATAGGAAACTACCTAAGCAATATACAAACCAAATCTAACTAATCTTCCTTACTCACGATAGGGACAGACTACCATCATGAGTACGACCTTATAGCAGTACTGTCAAATAACTTGACAGTTCTCTCATCTTTATCTTCTCTAAAAGTGGCCATTGCTTGGTCCTATGGTTTCCAGTGTGAAGACGGGGGTTCGGGTCTGAGAGTGGGCACTTCATGCAAAAATAGGCCGAAAGTTGGACTGGCCCCATTGTACTCTCTCTAGATGCTGTAAAAGCGAGACTTATACCCCTTTATGGCCTTTTCTTTATTTAGTTCTTCTTTTGAGTACCTAAGGGATTAGGGTTTAGAACCAAAGGAAAAATTCAGGATTGCAGAGGGTAGAGATCTGAAATTAGAACTGGTCTTTGGCAATGGAAGATCTGAAATAGCAACTCTCAGATTAGTAACTCAGAAAATAAGAAAACAGATTTGAAACCAGATTTAGAAACTTTCAGAAATAGAAACAAACAATAAATTAGTACTCAATGAAAGAGAAACCTTTAGTAGGCTGTAAAATACTCTTCCCACCTCTTCATAATGTTCTTGACTTCTCATCCCTTATTTGCACTCTACTATCGTCACTTTTAGCACATCTGACATAGTCGAAATCTCTACTTTTCTTTTCCCTTATTTTAGTTATCTTATAGATAGTGTTTTCTCCTTCTTTTGTGCTCAGGTGGTTATAAAGATCTTCATACTTCTTTGTGCTTTCTTTCCCCACAATCTTCTTAGCTTCATTTCTGGCAGACTTGCAAATTCTTAGATCTTCTACGTCTTTAGCCATTTACCAAGTGTTAAAGTTAGCTTTCTTAGTCTTAATGGCTGTTTGAACCTTATCATCCCACCACCAAGTCTCCCTAGTAGGATGTTGTTTTCCCTAGGACATCTTTAGAAATTTTCTTGTTACGTGTTGTATTGTTCCACATCATGTTAGTGCCCCCCTAAAAGTCCCTACTTTCCTTGGTTGACCATTTTATCAATGAATGCATTCAAGGTGACACATATATCCATGACCACTAATCTATGTTGAATGGATATGTTCTCCCTACGTATCACCTTGAAGTCCTTACGTAGTGATCTGTCAGATCTTCTAATGAAGGAGAAATCTATTTGGCTACTATGGTGCCCACCTTTAATGGTAACTATATACTCCTCTCTTTTCAAAATAAGTGTTTACAATGGATAAATTATATACAACAGAAAAATTTAAAACTGATATCCCCTCTTCATTCCTCTCGCCAAAACCATAGCCTCCATGTACACCCTCATAGCTTCTACTGTCTCTCCCAACATGTCCATTCAGATCACCGCTATAATAATCTTTTATCATTGGCCAAAACCTTGCAATAAACCATGCATGTGTTCCCGGAAATGTGACTTACTATTTTCATCCAATCCTACTTGGGGTGCATATGCACTAACAATGGTGACGAGTGTGAGAACCGTGGGAGGTCAAGGTAATGAGTTTCCAATCACTCTTGGGTTACATCAGGAATCCGCTTTAAGTACTTATTTTTTATGCTTATCATGGATGATTTAACCAAGAACATTCAAGGGGAGGTTCTGTGGTGTATGCTTTTCGCCAATGATATTGTGCTAGTGACGGAAACAGTAGCAGAGATCAACGATAGGTTGGAGTTATGGAGATTTACCCTAGAATCTAAGGGTCTTAAGATAAGTAGAACAAAGATGGAGTATATGGTGTTTAATTTTAGTCACTCAAGGACAAATAACGATGTGGTGAAACTTGAGGAAAGAGATGTCCCACAAAGCGACTTTTCAGATATTTGGGGTCAATTATAAACCAAGAAGGTGATATAGGCAATAATGTGTCATATAATTAAAGTAGGATGGATGAAGTAGAGAAGTGCATCTGGAGTATTGTATGATCAATGCATACCTCTAAGCTTAAAGGAAAATTCCACTGGATAGTCATAAGACCGGCTATGATGTAGGGGGTGGAATGTTGAGCCGTTAAGAAACATAACATTGATAAGTTGAGTGTGGCAGAGATGGGGATGTTAAGATGGATGTGGGGCAGAACGAGGAGAATAGAGTGGGGAATGACTGAGTTAGAGTTGATTTAGGGGTTGCTCTGATTCAGGACAAGCTCAAAGAATGTCGCTTAAGGTGCTTTGGGCATGTTCAACTTAGACCTTTGAATACTTCTACAGATCCAGTTGGAAGGAGCTAAAAGAGCTAAGGGTAGGCCTAAAATGACCATTGATTAGTGGTAAGGAAAGACATGTAGAAGCTAGGTTTGGATCTTAGTATGACATCAAACAGAGCTGTTTGGAGGGCAAGGATCCATGTTTCCGATTGCATTTAGGTGGGATGTCCCGGAGGTGTTGCTTTGCTATGTTTCTTTTCTTTTTCTTTCTTTTGCTTTTTATTTTGCCCTCTTGCTGATCCATGTAGCTGACCCCATTTAGTTGGGAAAAGGCTTTGTTGTTGTTGTTGTGTTGTGTATGCACTAATAATATTGATAACCCCTTTTCCAACACAAGCTTGATGTTTATAATCCTATCTCCAAGTCTTTAAACATCCGTTGCATCATTGTTTAAGTCTTTATCCAAAACTATTCTCACTCCATTTCTATTAAACTCTTATCCCCGTATACCAAGTGCATAGTCGTCCAACTCCTTAGATTTGTTACCCTTCCATCTAGTCACTTGAATACAGGCTATATTAATCCTCCTCCTCCTCATGACATCTATTAATTCTAAACATTTAGCCGATAAAGATCCAATGTTCCAAGATGCTAATCAAATCCCACACTTTTGCTTTTGGACTAGCTTCTTTACTTGCATGCGCCCACCATGCAAGAACCTTTGCCTACTTGACACCGCATCCGAGTGCCGACGCAACACATCGCTTACAGGGTATACCCTAGCATAAGGTCGATAGGACATAATACTAAATAATTAAAGAACTCTAGGATCCATGCAAAAGGTGATTGGCTGAATATATTAAGGTGCCAGTTGCCTACCTGATGCACCAATAAAAGATACAAAAAATAATAAAATAAAATGTAATGAAAGGAGCACTTACTGCTTTAAACAGCCAAACTCAACATTTTAAATAGGGCACATAATCAAGCAAAGCAAGATGATGATAGTGCATTACGGGGCATAAATATGATAGTGCATTACAGGGCATAAATATCCCAAGACTCCATGCACGTAACTCAAATAAAAAGCTAGATAGTAGATACAAGGAGCGGTGCAGGAGGGGGGGGGGAACAAACCCACAAGCAACAAGGAGCACATGCTTATAGGGGGGGTTCCTGCCAAACTGAGTCGAGAAAGATCTTACCACAAAGGAGAAAAGGGTAACTGGCGAGATGCACCAAGCTATGCCGAGGGAATCTTACCGCAGTGGTGTAGCTGGACATCCTGAAAACAATGCTGGGAACACTAGGGCCTGAACTGATGTGTTCCGCTCTTCTGCACTGGACCTAGACTGACTGGGTGAATAGAGGCTGCGTGTTTAGGGATGGGGACTTGGGGAATGGGAGATGGTCTGCCGTTACAGTTTTTTTTTTTTTTTTTTTTTTAGCATTGTACTTTTGGTGTGATGTGGGGGTAGGGTGGGGTGAGGAGAGAGAGTGAGATTCAGGGCTGTGGTGGGTGGGCACGCAAATTAAGCTCAACTTAAACCAACTTGAACCATAAGTTCAGCTGATCCCAACAAACTACAGGGCTGTGGTGGGTGGACACTCAAATTAAGCCCAACTTAAACCGACTTGAACCATAAGTTCAGCTGAACCCAACAAACTAAACCAAGCTCAAAACAACAGGCCTATCTTCTCTTCTTGCTGGAATTCTGCATCAGGTTGGGTGATCATTTCCTGCTTCATCGCTCTTGATCAATCCATTTTTTACCTTCTACTCATGAAAATTTCCTACTTGGCCTTCCATCCTGTAATTTTTTCAGCTCAAAACCTCATGTCCGAGTTTTTCATTTTTACTTGCATTTTGATTGACTTGATTTATTTTTCATTTTTCTTGTACCTTCCATCATCTATAACTGTCTAACCTTGCTGAGTTTCTTGTTGGTTCATTGCATTATTTTAGGTTGATGAGCACTACTTAAGAGAACTTATTTGATATCAAACTTTTCAGGGGTTCTTACATTTTAAAATTGCTCAATGTTACTTGTCATTGAACAAGAGAGTACAAGCTATTCCATTCTTCCAAAGAGGTGAGTCAGACTTTAATTTTAGTAGTCTTGATGAAAACAAATTTTTGGCAATGGAATTATGTAATTTTAATCTCAAGATATTATAACTCATGTCGCAAACAAGGTCCCAAATTTCAGTTTTGACCCTGATTGAAACCAAAATATGCCGTTGAAATCTGTGAAATGGGATTGAAATTTGCATAGTTATTAAGGCGAGAGGAGACCAAAGAGATGGAGGATGGTAAAAAAAATAAGGTGACACATTGTTACCTAGGCGACCAAGGAGCCAGTCTAGGTTGAGCTGTCTGATCTCCTAGGTGCCGCCTAGGCGTTGCCTTGATAACTATGGAATTTGGTCTATTTTGCAGGTCAGCTCGGTGATGCAGATACGGCTGCCCTTTCTTGGTTGGACCATCATGACTGACTTTGGAAGCCAAGAGCCAAGAAGAACCGGTCCAGCCTAGGGTTTTGGTCCAACAAGGGTTGGAAATAAAATTAGTAGTTTACTTAGTATTTTATTTCATGCTTTTATTTTTCAGATTTGAACGTAGGAGTAGGATTTACTTCCTTGCTTTGGTTTCCTTTTTATAGTTGTTTCTTAGTTTAGGCTAGTTTTCATTCCAGTTAAGTTTCTAATTTCATGTTCCTATTTTCCTATATATTAGTTGTAATCGATTGAAGATTTAGAGAGTGATTTTGATTATTGAATGAATGTGTTGAGTGTGATTTCCCTTTCCCCCTCTCTACTCTGATTTTCCCTCCCTTCCCTAAGGGTTCTCCATCAACTTGGTATCAGAGCCGAAGGATCCTAATCCTTCCCCATCTTTCTTCTTCCTTTCCCATTCTCTGTGTCGGCTTCCACCGATACTGAGAACACAAAAAAAAAAAAAAAAAAAAAAAAAAAAAGAAGAGCAGCAAGAGGAGAGAGTCGACGAAGAAGAAGAACAGAAGAGAAGGAGCAAAGAAGAAAAGAAGAAGCAAGGAGACGGGAACATACCTGTTCCAGATTTCCTCCATCACCGCCTGTTATGCTCGAACATCTTGCCGGCCTGAAATCTTGCATCAACCTTCTCGTAAGCCGCTGTTCCCATCGTTGGAAGCGACCGGTGTTCATTCCATCTCTGAGTAAGAGATCCCCTTCCTCTCCTTTGTCGGCGGTGAAACCCCAACCCACAGTCTTATTTTCTTCCTTCTTTTAATTTAAATTCTTTTGACTTGCCAGAAATACCCCTCCCTTTCTCCTTTATTCCCCTTTTTGTCCCATATATTTTTTATTTCCAAATCAAACCCCTGTCCCACACGTGACTGACACACCCTTTTGTGGTTTAACTTGAACTTCCAAAAAAAAATATTATTTACTATTCTGTCCCTGCCCTTTAAGCCTCCAGTTATTTACTATTCTACCATTATTCTTTGAGTGCTATTTTGTTATTCATCACCATGGTAGCCAATAGTGAAGTTGTTTAACAGCTGAATTCCTATAAAGGAGAAACTGATACAAAATTTGATGTTCTCACTAACATGGTCACATCCCTAAAAACAATGGTGGAATCTATGCAAGTTTCCATGGGATCCATGCAAGTTTCTATTGATCGTTTGATAGCAGCAGATAAAGGAAAGAGTCCCATTCAATCTGGGGATTCTTCCAACACCACTCCACAGGATCCGTCAGTAACACTACCACCACCACCACCACCTCCACCACTATATAGGACTGGCAGACATGATGATGGAGCAGAAAGAGCAGCAAAACTGAATCTCCTTGCTTTTTATGGAGACAATAATCCAGAATTGTACCTTGACTGGATTCACAGTTTAGATACATTTTTCAGATGGTACGGGTTGACTGAGGCTCGAAAGATCCTATTTGCAGAGGCCAAACTGAAAGGCACGGCTCGAGTCTGGTGGATCAAGCAACAACAACAGAACCGAACCCGAGGCATTGGTTTGGTCACTACTTGGGCTGAAATGTATGAAGTCATGAATCGGCGATTCTTGCCTTCTGATTACAAGCAACACATGCATATCAGATTTGCACAGTTGAAACAAGAGAATTTGACCGTTGAGGAGTATGTTGCTAGATTTTATTATTTGGCCACTCGTTCTGACTTTGAGTGGGATGAAGAAGTATTAGTGGCACAATTTCGCAATGGTTTGCACCCTCAACTTAGTGCTGCCCTTGCATCTAGTCGATTGCCTACCATGGAAGACGCCGTACAAGTAGCATATCAGGTTGAGGAAAGTCTGAAACGCCCATACAACCGGAGAAATTTTGCAGATACTTTTTCTCGAGGTACTAGTTCCATTTGGCAACAGTCTCCTACCCAAGAGAGGTCACCTAGCAAACCACAGGCAAGTGCTACATCTATGGCCTCTTCACGACCTAGTCGGCCGTATTCTCCACCTTGACATGTCTCTGAAATGTCATCTTCATGGCCTACTCGCTCATACTCACCTCCTCGGCGTGGTTCAAATAAACCTTCTGATTCTTCAAGATTTACAGTTCGGTGCTACTCATGCCATGGATTTGGACATATCAGTGCCCAATGTCCCAGCCGTTTGGTTGCTTTTATTGATAAGGATTCTCCTATACCATATATTCCCGAAGAGCAACTTGGTTCTGACACAGTTGATTTAAGAGAAGAGCGTGCAACAGGTGAAGTCAATGACACTCTCAGTGACGATGACCAACATCCTTTTTATGTCATTCGTCATGTGTTGACCACTCAGAAGGCCACTGAAAATGAAGATTGACGCCGCAGTAGTATTTTTCAGACTCGTGTGAAGTGCAATGATCAGTTGCTAACCTTGGTCATTGATGGAGGCAGTTGCACTAATGTTGTCTCTGAAGACGCTGTTCGTAAGCTGGGATTGAATACAAAACCACATCCTAATCCTTGCAAGGTTGCTTGGGTGAACAACACTAATCTCAAAATCACAGATAGGTGCTTAGTCACATATTCTATTGGTGGATTTAAGGATACAGTCCAATGTGATGTTCTCCCTTTGAAGGTGTGCCATATCCTTCTTGGTCGACCTTGGTTGTTTGATAAGAAAGTACAGCATTGTGGCTATGCCAATACCTATGCCTTCAAGCATGCCAACAAGACTATGAAGTTTCATCTTGCCAAAGATCTCCCTGAAATTAAGCTCAAGAAGATGGTGGGATCATTCCTCATTCAGCGTATTCTTTCAGACGGTCTCCTCGGTCCTTTCCCTAACTCGACGGAGTCGAGTTCTTTTCAGAGGAGGAGAGTTGATGTAGATACGGCTGCCCTTTCTTGGTTGGACCAGCATGACCGACTTTGGAAGCCAAGAGCCAAGAAGAACCGGTCCAGCTTAGGGTTTTGGTCCAACAAGGGTTGGAAATAAAATTAGTAGTTTACTTAGTATTTTATTTCATGCTTTTATTTTTCAGATTTGAACGTAGGAGTAGGATTTACTTCCTTGCTTTGGTTTCTTTTTTATAGTTGTTTCCTAGTTTAGGCTAGTTTCCATTCCAGTTAAGTTTCTAATTTCATGTTCCTATTTTCCTATATATTAGTTGTAATCGATTGAAGATTTAGAGAGTGATTTTGATTATTGAATGAATGTGTTGAGTGTGATTTCCCTTTCCCCCTCTCTACTCTGATTTCCCCTCCCTTCCCTAAGGGTTCTCCATCACTCGGTGGCCAAATGATGAAATTTTACCCTAAAACTTCTTGTAGCCCCTATTTAAGCATGTTCACAAATGTTCGAATATATTGAAAGAAAAAACCCCGAAGTGGTAGTTTTGCTTTGAATCCTGAATGAATTATAACGGCCTTGTCATCCTCTATCACAAGAATCTCTCAAAGTCCATCACAAGTTGCAACATCCTAACAGGTGAAAAATTTTAAATTTGGTAAAAATTGGTCAAATGATGTTTCAAATCCTCTTAAATGTTGAAGTGAATGCTCCATAGTTGGCTACCAAGACTTTAGCAGGAAAATGAAGGCTTTTGCCAAAAAAAAAAAAAAAAAAAAAATGAGGTTTTCTAGTCGTTCTAGAGCTCTCAAGCAATTTCATCGAAATTTGGACTTCCCTCTGTTTTGCATAAGATTTCTCTTTGACTTCTGTTGAAGCCAATATATTTTGTTGAAATTATGGTATTTTTTACCCAAATTTCAAACTATGGTTGCGAAGATGCTTAGATATGGGCAAAAGATGAATTTCACTTAAGTAAAGAAACATAATTGAGATTTGAGAAGGTTTCCAGCTGGTAAAATCTATGCCCCGTCATTGCTTGATTTTTGGATGGAGTCCCATCGTCACCTTACATGATATGCACCTCCCTTCCGTTATCATATTGTGTACCATGTATGATAGGTACCTCCCTCCCTACTTGTGATGTGGCTTTTTCTTTCTACAATCTGCAATCTCATTTTTGTTTGGGATTTGACATCCAGGAATTTTTTTTGCAGTATCTATCATAAATTAGTACTCCTAGACCATGGATCTGCAAGAATTTAAAAATAGGTCATTTCTGTCCTTGAGTTCTTTAAAATCCACATATATCTCAAAACTTCTTCATACTCTTTTAGTTGAGGAACAATTAGGATTGGGGACAGGCCGATATTTTATGGCAGCCACCCCCGGAAGGTCTGGTTTAATTGGATGTTGATGGATGCTAATTGAGAGACCCAGGGACATTGGGCATTTGAGGTGTGGTGGAGTTGTAGGGCTTTCTCAAGACTGATTTGAGAAGGGACTCAATGATAACAGAGTTGATGGCACCGAAGGTTGACGTAGAATTGCTGATTGGTGAAGGATTTCATAATGTTTTAATGTCATTAGAATATTAGATGGATGCAGAAGACATAGAGGAACCAAAGCATTATGCTCACTATATTAGACCCATTTGGTATTTGTTTTTGTTTTGATAGATGGAAAGTAATTTTATTTCAAGGGGGAAAAAAAAAAAAAGAACAAAAAGAAGAACATACTGCAGGGGATATGATACTACAACAACAAAAGCTTCTTCAATTCCATAATTCCATTAGAAACTGAGAAATGCTAATGAGGTGGCTGATGATTTGGTGAAACAACAGGCAGTAACCAGTATACCCAGGGCTCTGTTATGGGAGCAATATGCCTTTTGTGAGATTCAGTTTCTTGTATGTAGGGGTGGGCTTGTATTATAGACGGTTATATTATGAGCTGAGAGCCCTATTGGAGGGTTCCATGTTGTTGTGCTGCTATCTTGTTCTACTGTTGCCATGCATTCAATTAATGTCATTCATTAAAAAGGCATTAGAAAAAAAACTTCAGTTCTCTCCTTCAGATGTTCCAACATTTTGTGAAGGGGGGCATTTGCATGATACACTGCCATTAGCTCCAAGACAATTCAGATTTTGTGAGATGAATCTCCAGATAATGCTTCTTGTGTTACATTCTTGGAATAGGTGGCTTCAATTTCTCCACTCTCTCTCTCTCTCTTTGGAGGGAGGGGGAGGGGGTACTATATGCACCTATTTGCAACTGAAAGTCCTCCCCCGAAATGATCAACCTTAAACACTTAGATAATTAACTGCTCTGAGCCTCTGATATGGAGGCTTCATGGGCATTTTTGGCATAGAGTGAGTTCCTTCCCAGAGTTAAAGATGATTTTTACCAGCTGGCTTAACTTGAATCTCAAGACAAATGCATCTGTTTTGTGGAGATGGATTTCCTACGGTATCTTGTGACGTAGTTAGAAGGAAAGGAACAAGTGAATTTTCAAGGACAAAGCCTGGAGAAGGTATATTATGGGATGGGCCTAAGCAACGAGAGGATTTATGTAATTTGCGTTTTATTTTTATTTATCTTTTTTTCAGAGTCGTTTATTGCAAGTATAGTTTTAGTCCGTTTTTATTTCTGTTTTATAGTTAAAGAGTCAGGTATTACTTTCAGTTTCAGAATAGGTATAGGTTCTTTGTTTAATTCTATAAAAATAGCTTGTTACCCAACGATTTAGGATGGATTTTGGAAGTGAATGAAATTTGAGTGTCGTTGGCTGCCAAGAATTGGTGTGCATGTCTTGTTCTCCTTTTCTGAATCCTCTCATTTCTCCTTCTTTGATTTCTTCTTCTTCTTCCCCACATTATGTCCTACTTATTGAGTTCCCTGAAGCTCTCCTGCTGTACCTGTAACCAACCAGATTTGAATCGACTCCAACCATCCCTCAATGGTTCTACATGAAATTAGGAGCGAAGGTCCTACACCTTAGGGCGACTTACCCGTCTGAGTTCCAGACCAAAATACGAAGGGAGGGGGGTGTGAGTGTGAAGCCAGGGACTATAGCTGGTTCTTACCTTCCCGCCAGATTGTGGTTTTAGTTTCTTGAGATTATTGCTTCATGTTCTGACCTGAGGTTGGTTGGAATGAGTAGGGTTTTGAATCAGGATTTCCCTCCCAGAGTTGCACTTTGAATGGACAACCAGAAGGATTAGAAGAATCTGATTTTCCCGTTTTGTATTTGGGGTTTTCTATTCACATTGGATTTGATGAATACTGTTCACGGGAATTACAATATTTTCCCTCATATCTTAAATTGCTTTGAGTCATTTTATCTCTTTTATGGTAACTCCCTAAATACCCCAACTGGTTTATGTACCATTTAAGCCCATAATCTATTCATATTTTTTCTGTCTTGAACTTGAATCGATCTCAGGATCTGCATCAAATCCAGTTTTCCATGAATGCACGAAACATATTGAGGTCGATTGCCATTTTGTGAGAAATGCTCAAATGCTATTATGCAAAAACTGATCTCTACTCCATTTGTCACCGCAGGTGATTGAATTGGTGATATTTTCACTAAAGCGTTATTTGGGCCTGCATTTCTTAGTGGTTCCAAGATGGGTGTGGGAGATATATATACTCTAGCTTGAGGGGGAGTGCTCAAGTGTATCGTGAGGGGAAGTGTTCTCCTTGTTGAGTTGTGGGAGTTGGTCTTAGAGTTGGTTTATGTTTAGTCTATGTTAAGCAGTGTTAGTCATTGTTATTTACTTATATGCTTAGTTGTCTTTGAATGTGTAATTAGACAGTTAGTAGGACTCTAAATAATATAAGCTAAGGATCTAGGCCATGATAGGGACTATTTTGAATCATATTGTGGCTCTAGGGTTCTTCTCACTTTTCCACCGAACCCTCTCTTTTTTCTCCTTCTTTCTCTTCTCTCTTCTTCTCCTTTCCTGTTGTAGGTGCTGATTACAGGTTCTTGTACCGCTACAGTTCTTGTGGAGAGTATCAGTCCTATGGTTCACGTGTAACCAAGGATTAAAGTATTGGGATCAGTCTCCGTATCGGTCGGCCAAAATTAAGATACGTATCGGAGATACGCTAAAGATACACACATAAATGGATAGGAAACACTTTTTTATACACTTTTGCATAAAAAATAGTTAAAAAAAGCTATATATAACATTTATTATGCATAAACAGTAAACTGAGAGTATCACACTAAGAATCTAAGGTTTGTAGTTGTCCCATAAATGTAAAATCCTAGTTCCCAATTTTGATTTCCACTTTAGTTAGAGAGAAAAATGGTTGGCAGCAATTTTGGAACAAATATACCTCAAAAAATTGTGTTTTCTAAAAAATTACCCATTTTGGCCATTTTATGACCGTATCGGTACATATTGATACTGATACACACCGATACACACCGATACGTATTGATACTGATACACACCGATACGTACCGATACATACTGATACATACCGAAATGTACATTTCACTTCAATTTTGAAATTTTCATAGAATATCGGTACGTATCGGTGTGTATCGGTATTGTATCAGTGCGTATTGGTGTGTATTGTAAGATAAGTATCGATACAAAAGGGTTTTAAAAATTTCATGTATCGTATCGGTCTGTATTGTATCGGTAAGGGCTGATACGGTACGATATGGACCGATACTTTCAACCCTGCGTGTAACTGAAGTTTGGGTCTTCATTAGTCTATGTTCTGATGCATCAGTTGTTATATGACAACCCTCCTCATGTGACCTATTGCTTGAAATACTCTGGGTGATAGCCTGCAGCTGAAATCAGAGTATTTGTTTCAAAACACTTTTTCTTTTGTTATACCCCTACACTAGAAGATATGAAGATAGATTTGAAGGGTTTGGATCATTAGATCACAAAAAGGTGAGGGGGGGCTTTTTTAACTGGACACTTCTAGTTATGAGTTGTAATTGTGTTTGACACTTTATGCAAGGCAATGAGAATTGCAAGAATGGAATCTTTGCTCCACCCAAGTTATATCCTTTGCCGTGTCTGGGAAGCATAGGAGGGAAGTAACAAGTTTCCCCTCCAGGTTTTGTGAATAATTTATAATTCTGGAGGTTTTTTAAAACCCAAACTCCATATCAGTGGCTAACTTGAGAGTAGTTCTGATGTAACATGTAAGAAGAGATTCACAAGGTGGTGAGGAGACATAAAGGAGAGAATTCCCAGTTTGGATGGATTTGACTTCGCTTATCTATGGGCATGCTTTATTTTTTGGGTGGGGTGGGTGGGTTGTTGCCTTGTTGATAAAGGATGACTTGATGGAGGTATTCAATTTATTCTAGGGGTTGATTGGACCAAAGTTCTAGTAATACATTTTTTTATGACTGCTTATCCCAGAAGCTCAAGTTGTGAAGTAAGTGCAACAATAATGTAGATCAACACCGAGGGGAGAAAAGTGTCGGGGAACCCCGTTGCACTTCTAAGGGATCGAACAATTGACCTCCGTACTCTGATACCATGTTCACTGTTTATACTAAAAGCTCAAGCTGTTAAGTATAGGCAACAACCATGTATATTAACAACAATGCATGTCTTCGTGATTTAATACTCAAAAGAAAGAAAGGGTTTAGGGGAGGCTATATTGATTATATAAACTGACTAGTTTACTTCTAGTTTCTAAAGTATTTTGACTATGGTACAATGGTGCTACTGTCAAGTTTTAAAGAGGTTCTGGGGTCTGTGAGTAATAGAGGACAACGGGGAACATAAAATGCCTTGTTTGTAGAGCCCTCAATTTTCTAAACCACAATAAATACTAACCCTTGATCCCATGCATGTCATCCCACCACAATTTGGTATGTCAAGGTGGTGAGCTTATCCGTGGTGCTGATTCAACCCACTTTTAGGTTCACTAATAAGCTTCTTATCATTTGGAAATTGTATAATCGATCATATTAATAGTTCGATTATTGACTTACTATGTCGTTCATCTCAGATAAACTTATTCTGATGCTTAAATATATCTCTGAGATATTTGAGGAGGAAGTAAAATTAATGCATTTCACATTATATTGGTCGAGGCACTTTAACATTTAATTTGTTCATGGATTAAGCTTATCCATGGAATTTTAATTTTACATTCTGTAATGTGTTCCAAAACAAAGTGTCCTGTGTCTGTCACTGGCCCATACTTCCTTTTCAGGTCTGCACTCTATGGAGGGAAATATTGATGCCCGCTTAACTTTAGCTTCCCTTCTTCTTGAGGAAGAACGAGAAGATGAAGCCATTCTATTGCTTTCTCCCCCAAAAAATTCAGGTAACTTTAACTTGACGATTGATAGTCTGTTGTTTATTTGTTTTATTCTAGCTTTTCCCTTTTTCCTTTTTGGTGTTCCTTCCTTTTCTAAACATGATCAAGAGTAATATTGTATCCTTTTTGCTATTTAATGTCCGCTGTGTCTCCATGATTTCTTGCAACTTATTTTTGCAGAGTCAATAGTGGACAAAAATTCTACACAGTCTACACATTGGTGGCTTAATGGGAAAATAAAAAAGC
The DNA here is from genome assembly GCF_013358625.1 of Macadamia integrifolia. Classification (NCBI taxonomy): domain Eukaryota; kingdom Viridiplantae; phylum Streptophyta; class Magnoliopsida; order Proteales; family Proteaceae; genus Macadamia; species Macadamia integrifolia. Next base: position 27,990,708 of record NC_056559.1, read on the forward strand.
TATTAGCTCGAATTTATCATGCCAGAGGGATGCTTGAAGAGTTTGTCAATGCAATATTTTCCTCTGTTCGTGAAACATTGTTTATTGAAACTATAAACCAAAAGGTAATAATGTAAAATAATTTGTTAGAGACTAGACTACACTTTTTCTGCATAATTGAGCATATGTTGGCCTGTTGGGTAGAAATATTTATCCCATAGTTGATGATTGATAGAATAATTTTTTCTGCCCCCTCTTTGAGAGAAGAGACAAGAGGGGGGATGGGAAGAAGACCCTAGAAAGTAGAAAGACTACACCATCATGCTACACAAACCAAAAAAGGAAAAAAAAATAGTGTTCTGGCCTACGATCAGAATGAAGCATGTTAGATTTGCCTACAGTTGCTCTTAGTTTCGTATCTCACTCACGGTTTATGTTTTGCTGGTTTAAAGGAGGTGTATCTTACTTGGTGTGATTCTTTCTCCACAGTTAGGTGGGACTGTGGGAGGCTAACATTCCTTCCTTCCTTCTTCTGTTAAAGATTTAGATCATTGTTCTCCTTGGTGTCCTGCAGCAACAACATACCTGTTCTAGTTTCTACTTTCTACACCCTCTTCTTACTTTGTTTTCTTAGTTACTAATTTCATTCCCAACTTTCTATTTTGGTTTCACATGCTATTTGTCACATTACTATTTTGGTAATCCCTTGATATATACAACTTTGCTGTACTATTCATCTCAGCATATCGATCAGAACTTGGACACTGTTGGAATCACCCTGACCAGGTTGCTGATTTTGTTCTATTGGAGGGTTATTGAGTTGTTGTAGATCTTTGTAGGCTATTGGTTCCCAGCTGTGAAATTAGATAGCCATTAGAAATGTTCTTAGTTGCATTGTTATGTCAAGACAGCACAGATAATTTGTATGCTAGTATGCCATCAGTCTTATGATTCTTAGTTTGAAATCTAGTGTTCTGATTTTACTAAAATATAGAGTAATGAAGTTCATGGTTATGCATGATTCTGTGCTGCTTCTAATTATTGTTTTTTAAAATAATTTAATACTTTGTTCCCCCCACCCCCTCATAATCACCCTTGATAGGTTAGAAATAGAAAAAGGCTCCCAAGAAGTGTTCTCCTTGAAAGACTAAAAAAAGGGCTGGGTGATCGTCAAGCTGATACTGATACTGTATTTCATGGGTTTAGACCACTTGCAGCTGCATCGGATTTGTGAGTACTAGTTTCACTTTATCATATCTGACCTGGAACTTTTAGAATTTTTCCCCTCTTACTTTCTTATGTAGGTCTATTCAAATTGAAAAATGTTGTATGTTATTGCTAAAATTTAAAATGGCAATCAGAGCCCTAGAGCTGGTTCTCAGTTTTTTAAAGAAGTTATGAATGGTTGAGGAAGCAGAGAAATCCCTACTGAAAAATTTACCAAACCAATTTTTTTTTGGTAATGACTGATTTTCATCAAGTCGGTCTTCAAGTTTTTAGTCATCCCACAATGTGGCCATTGTCCTTTTATTGACCATTTGTTGCAATTCCTTGTGATATGTGCTGGTTACAGGCTCTTGGTGGCTGGACCAGTGCCCGGCACCACGTAATACTTCATTAGCCGAACTGTTTGGCCATGGACCTGTTCAGGGCCATATTGCAACTATTTACGTGGGCCTGGAACTAAATGTCCAGGTTTGCTGAGGTCTGTAGAAGTGGTAGGACCTGTTGAAGCCAATTTTGGTTTGGGCAAGGTTCACGGTATCGGGTTTCGACCTTTGGGGCGACTGAAATTTCGGTGGAAACCTGGGAAATTTTGAGGATACCGGGGAATTTTTCTCGGTATGGTGGCAACTTAGGTTTCGACCCCCAAATAGTTTTTTTTTTTATTTTTTGTGTATAGCCTATTTTAAACATTTCTAACATATTCACATCATTAGTTTCATAAAAAAACACAAAAGTCTTACTTGTATGGTGAAGCAAAGGTTCGATAATCATTATGCTGACTTGTTGACTAAAATTCTGAAACTTTACTACATAATGACTATATATAGTCTACAATCTACATCAAAACATAAGACATAATCCAAATGATCCAAAATAGATAAAAATATTACATCATTAACAGTTATCTATCAACACTGAACAGTAGTGACTCAATTACTCAACGCTCGAAAGTAGTGACTCAATTCCAAGTAGAGTGTCTAGGCGGTTCCATCCAAATAGTGACTCACTACTCTCAAGGCACGCATGTTATCTTTTTTAACATTACTTAGTAAGCTATATATACCTTATATCATAAAAAATAAACATTAAGCCACATTAAGTCGTTAAAATCAACATTTAGCCACATCAAATTATAAAAAATCAACATTAAGTTATAAAGAATCAACATTTAGAGAAATGCTTTGGTTCTATAATAAGTTTGATTGGTCAAATGATTTTTATTTTTACATGAGACTTTTTGTAATAATTATAACATAAAACCAGCTTTCCAACAAGTGTAAGATTACTTAAATCTGAGTTGTAATGACATAGTTATGCTCCGATCAAACTTATTTTAAAGTGCGCGAATGTTGTTAAAATCGCCTGAATAAAAATAATTTTTGGGATATCAAAACAAAAGATTATTTTACCGGACTTTTGATTTTTAGCAATGTTTTAACATTATAGGATTTATAAAATTTTCATAATTGAGAAAAACCCCAGCATTTAAAAGTTGAAAATCACCCCTATAACCAAAATCCAATTTTTGTTCTTGGACTGGGGGGTTGAATTTTTATCCTTTAGGAATTTGATTTTTAAACTATTTTTATTGGATTCAAATAGGGGGTATTTCCTTATTTATGAATAATATCTTAAGTAAATTACTTAAATGATATTTGGCATAAATAAGTGCCAAAAAATGAAAATCTTAGCTGTTTCCCCAAGTTTCCCACACTTGAGAGAAAAATTGCATAAGAGAAGGTCAAAATTTCCCATGTTTCTGATCGAAACCTGTCGAAACCAGGTCGAAACGGGTATTTTTTAAAATCCCCTAAGGTTTCGTTTCGACCTGGGTCGATACCTGCGAAACATGCAAAATTTTTGCATGTTTCGCTCGAGTTCTCGAACCATGGGTCTGGGTTTGTTTACACTTCAAAGGATTTCCTGTTTGTATCTCTCGTGGCTTGATAGTGTGTTGGCTTGAGATATGCCTTTAAATCATGTGAACACATAATTTATTGATAAAGTTTGTAATGGACCCACAAAATTTTCTGAATGACAGTTTTCTCACTTTTGTTATTAACCTCTGTGGGGTGTGATCCTATTGGTTGTGCAATCTATGTATTTGTCATCAGTTATATAGTGAGTTGTTTTATTCCCATAGCATATTTGTTTTGGACATCTTATGTTCTGCTTTTAAATTCCCATCTCTTTTCTTGATAGGTCAAAAGCGGCAAGAGCTAAGAAGTCACTTCAAAAGAAGGCTGCTTTGAAGGAAGAAAAGAAAGCCGCAGCATTGGCGGCTGGGCTTGATTGGCAAAGTGATGATTCAGATGACGAGCCTGTGGTAAACCAATGGTTTATATGAATTGATAAATTTTGCTTTGCATTATAAATTCTAGAATATTATTTGACACTAATTGGTTTTCCTTAATGTCTTCAGGAGCAAGCAAGAGAGCCACCGCTGCCCAACCTGCTGAAGGATGAGGAGCATTATCAGCTAATTTTAGATGTTATTCTCCTACCCTTTTCTTCATTACAACTTTTTGTTTGATTTTTTTTATGGTCATGTTATGCTGCCTTATTGCTTGCTTTTTCTATCATCTTAATTGAGGTAATTATATGTTCTAATAGTTTTAACTTACCTGTACTGTTCATAATCTTACCTTATTTTATCCTCATTTTAACACAAATAGTTAATCTTGTTTGTTTGACACATCCATCATTTTTACACTTCATTTTGTTCATCCATAGTTAAGCAGGGCACTTTCTTCATTGCGGATGTATTGGGAAGCACTGGAGATCATAAATCACACTCTAAGATTAGCATACAATACCCTGTCTGTTGAGAAGAAAGAGGAGCTTCGATCCCTTGGGGCTCGTAAGTCATGAGTATTAAAGTTTTTTTTAGTCTTTCTATATCTGTTCCTCTAGATATTGAACCACATCTGAGTCATACACAGAATCTTAAATTTGTTTCTGGATATTGAAGACAAATTTTATTGAACTTGCTGCTTATTGATTAACAGATTTGATGTGCACTGATCATGCTATAATATTTGTTTTCTCCAGAAATAGCATACAACACCACCAATCCAACACATGGCTATGACTGTGCCCGATACATTGTTCAACAACATCCTTACAGTTTTGCTGCCTGGAACTGCTACTACAAAGTGATTTCGAGGTATTGTCCTGCCATACTCACATTCTTCTGAGGTTCTTCAGGCTTCATTAGATGTATAAAATTATGGTTGCATTCTGTAATGGATGCTTTAATAAATTGGATACCACATTGTGATTGCAATCTAGTGGTGAATGTAATGTTAATAAAATGTTGTATCTATTGTTGGACTGTTGGTGCAGCATGTGACATGCCTTAAAAAATTACACAATGGAACACCTTTAAGATCGGTGGCCTTTGTTTTCCCTAACCAAAAAACCAGGATTAGAGAATTAACTTAATATATATATATATATATAAATAAATAAAGAAGAGGCCAAGGAGTACACAGAGAGACGTAAAACAAGCAAAGCTAGAGGGAACGATATAGCCAACATATGCCAACTGCCCATTATGCATGAACGATTATTGTGCTGCAGCTAATCTGATTTTGCTGAAATATGAGTTGATTGAAGCACAGAAGACTATACATTTCATGTATTTCTTGATAATGTCTTCATCAGCTTTTATGATGCTGAAGAACCGTGACTTTGTTTCCTTCCGGATAGAGAAGCATATTTTGCCGAGAGACTAGAGATTCTGCAATAACCTGCCATTTGTGGCATGTGAGGCATATTCCCCACTCAGCAATATCTCTAAATGCTGAAAGGGAAGACCCACTGGAGGACTCACTCTGGGTTGAAGGCAACATGACTTAGCTGACTGGTAAAAAGGAGGATGGAAACTTAAAACGTTGTTCTGGTAGTGAGAAGTGAGAACATATTGTTAGGTCATGGGGGGTGCATCTTCTTTTTCTTCCTGCCACCTTTTCTCTTTCTTTTCTTTGTTTTCTTCTTGGCACTGGGGTTTGCGTCTGGGTGTTGCTTATCACGGAGGAGGATAGTTTTGTTTTGTAGTTTGAGCTGGATATATATGGTGTTTTGGGGGCATAGGAGGGCAAGGTTAAAAAAGAACAAGAAAAAAGAAAAGGACTATGGGGATCAAGAGATGCTTCTGATACTTGTGCAAAAGGGCAGATGATCGACTTGTGTCATTGTATGACACCTGTTGGCTGTTGCTCCTGCTAGGATACTAAATTCATATAGATCATTTTCTATGGTAGATTCTACCTCCTACAGCCACGTTAAAATCTTTTTTTTTTTTTTGGGTGAATAATTTAATTAAAACAAACCAAAGAAGAAAGGATATACAAGCCCCAAGAATGGGGAGGAGGAAGAAGAAAGAAGACAAAAAGGATCTCAAAGGGGATCCAGAGTCCTGATCACAGAGCATGGAAGCTCCCAGGAAGCTACAATATGATCATTTCTAGGGGATGGGGAGCAAGCGGAGGAGACTTTTGAGATCTTAGCTTTGAAATAAAAAAATATGGAGCTCCAAATTTTTTCAAGAGGCCGAGAGTTGGAGGTCTATTTTCTATGATTTCTCTCCATCCAGATCTGACTGATGGTTGCACAAAAGGCAAGCTTGCCCACAAAGTCGCAGATGGACTTTCTATGGAACGTCATGTCCATCCAGATCCATTCCCTGTGGAGGGGGAGAATTCTGCTCGAAGAGGGCCAGCATTTGGAGAGTATTAGACTCCAAATGGAATGAGAGATAGGGCAAGTAAAGAAGAGGTGCTCAATGTCTTCCGGCTCCAAACCACAAAGGTAGCAAAGCAGGGAGGCAGGGATACCTCTATGGATGAGGAAGGCCCGAGTGGGAAGGCACTTTGTGAATACTCTCCATGCTGTGAAGCTTTGCCTGGAAATATGATTCTTGAACTAAATAAGGTTGTGCCAGGGGAAGGGGGAGCTTCAAGATCGAGTGTAGTCCCAAGCAGCCTTAGCATCAAAGATTCTGGATGGGGAAGGAGTCCATAAAAGAGTGTCGCATCTCGAGTGGCCGAGAGAGGGGATCCCAGACAAAGTATTCCAAACATCTTCCAACTGAGGGAAGGAGCTGATAGGGGGGGGACCAAGCTCCAGATGATATTATGTCAACAACCTTAGCAAGTCTTGGAAGACTCGAACTATAGATGCTCCTGGCACTAAGGACATGCGCAAGGATCCCCATTGGGTGCCAAGGATCAAGCCATAGGTAGGTGGAGGAGCCATCACCTATCCCAGAGGAAATAGCTCTAGAGGCCAAGGATCAGAAAGAGATCATCTTTCGCCAAACCCAAGAAGCATCTGAGGGAGGGTGCACCATCCAAAATGAGTCATTCTTCAGCATATTAGAGTAGAGCTAGTCGACCCAGATGCCTTTCCTTTTAGAGACCACTTTCCATATCAACTTTAGAGTACCCGCGCAGTTGACATCTTTGATACGCCTTAAACCCAATCCCCCTTCCTTTTTGGGAAACATATCGCAGCCCAGCTTAGGGGCCTGAGGAATCAGGAAGTTTCACATCCTTTCCAAAGGAAGGCAGCAAAGATGGTTTCAAACTTTGTAGTAATGGATTTGGGCAACCCATAGATACCAGACCAGTATATGTAGGAGGCTTGAAGAACAGATTTGATGAGCTACGTTAAAATCTTACCTTGCATGGAATCTTGACTTTCATTATTTGGTACTGACTGAATCTGTTTGATTTCCATCTCTTGTTCCAATTGATATTATATCATGTTGACATGAGTATTCTAAACAAGGTACGTATCCTCATAACACTGACTGAATCTGGTTGATATACTTAGATTTAAGCCTCTGCTGAAAATAGCTTTTGCTATTTTACCTTTTCTGGTAAGGAGGTCTGCATGCAGAGGAGGTGCTGCTGACACAATTTTAGGTTGTCTATCTTGAAATCATTTAAATTACGTAAAAAAAGAAAAAGAGAAAAAAAAGAAAGAGTGTTCATTTGAAAACCTCATCAATTACATGTTTCCGCTTCCCTTATCAGTTCTCCTGCACTCTCTGATGCACTATTACTAGTAATAATATCATTTGAGTTAGTGGTTAACATTTATTTACATTATGGCTTTTCCTTACAAAAGATATTATGTTTCAGACTAGGGTATCGGTTATCAAAGCATTCAAAATTCTTGTACTCTATGCGGTGCACATATGCTGACTGTGTACCACCCATGCTTATTTCTGGGCATCAGTTTACGATGATTAGCCAGCATCAAGCAGCCACAAGGGAATACTTGCAGGCATATAAGTTGCAGCCTGACAATCCCTTGATAAATCTCTGTGTAGGTATGATGTGTTTCTTTTCATCTCCTTTTGGTAGAGAATCATAGTGATTTCTTTCATCTACTTCACCTCAAGAAATGGAACTATTCTTGTGTTCTATTGTTGTAGGTTCTTCTCTAATCAACTTAGCTCTTGGATTAAGACTGCAAAACAAGCACCATTCTCTTGCACAAGGCTTCGCATTCCTCCACAACAATCTGCGAATTTGTCAAAACAGCCAGGTTCTGTTTATATTGGATTCTGAAAAATATGATACCTTACCAGATTCATGCTTCCATTTGCGAATTTGAAACTCCATATCTCCTGTGTTGATACACATTCTGCTATGCAAGGTTCACGGTATTGAGTTTTGACCAGGTTTCGACCTCTGGGGAGACCTGTCGAAATTTCAGTGGAAACCTGAGAAATTTCGAACATACCAGGGAATTTTTCCCAATATGGTGGAAACTTAGGTTTCGACCCCCAAACATTGTTTTTTTTGTCAGATTTTTTGTGTACAACTTATTTTAAAACAACTTATTTTAAACATTTCTAACACATTTACATCATTAGTTTCATAAAAAAAAACACATAAAGTCTTACTTGTGTGGTGAACCAAAGGTTCAATAATCATTACGCTGACTTGTTGGCTTAAATTCTGAAACTTTACTACATAATGACTATATATAGTCCACAATCTACATCAAAACATAAGACATAATCCAAATGATCCAAAATAGATAAAAATATTACATCATCAACAGTTATCTATCAACACTGAACAGTAGTGACTCAATTCCAAGTAGAGTGTCTAGGCGGTTCCATTCACTACCCTCAAGGCACACATGTTATATTTTCTAACATTATGTAGTAAGCTATGTATACTTTATATCATAAAAAATCAACATTAAGCCACATCAAGTCATTAAAATCAACATATAGCCACATCAAATCATAAAAAATCAACATTAGTTCACATTAAGTTATAAAGAATCAACATTTAGAGAAATGCTCTGGTTCTATAATAAGTTTGACTGGTCAGGTGATTTTTATTTTTACATGAGACTTTTTGTATTAGGTATAACATAAAACCAGCTTTCCAATAAGTCTAAGATTACTTAAATCTGAATTGTAATGACATAGTTATGCTCCGGTCAAACTTATTTTAAAGTGCGCGAATGCTGTGAAAATCATCTGAATGAAAATAATTTTAGGGATAGCAAAAAAAAAGATTATTTTATCGGACTTTTGGTTTTTAGTAATGTTTTAACATTATAGGATTGATAAAATTTTCATAATTGAGAAAAACCCCAGAATTTAAAAGTTGAAAATCGCTCTTATAACCAAAATCCAATTTTTGTTCTTGGATTGGGAGGTTGACTTTTTATCCTTTAAGAATTTGATTTTTAAACTATTTTTATTGGATTCAAATAGGGGGTATTTCCTTATTTCACATGTTTCGCTCGAGTTCTCGAACCATGTTGCTATGTAGCTTTTTTTCTTGATGATTTTTTTCTCTAATAAAATATGAATTTTCTGTTCACTTTATGTGAACTTGTCATCATAGTTTTCAAGGAGCCAATGAGTTGATCACCTAGGTGAGGGTGCGATGTCTTGTTTTCCAAGGCATGCACAAAATAGGGTTTATTTTAGGACCTTCCAAGTTATGTTATATTCGTTATTTACTAATATACTCACCAATTTATGCATATAAGTCTAATAGATCCTAAGGGAAAGTTCTCATGGTGTCTAGCGAATCTAGGCGTTGGAGAGGGGAAAAAATGAAGGTGACACCAACAAGACGTCAAGGCGTTGCCTAGGTGACCAAGGTGCCTGGACACGCCTAGATGACGCTTTGACAACTATGTTAATTATAAACTAAAGCAGAGACTTCAAACATGCACCAATCAATCAATGATGATTCACTCATGGAGACGAGCAATAAAAAGATCAAGGATGTATTAGTTTTCGCCAATAACTATGATTTAAGGCTTAGTTTAAACTCATGTTTTCAATTGTAACCATTTAGTTTTACTGTTTTCCTAATTTGGCTCCTTCAATTTATAATAAGCTGTAATGTGACGCACCATAAAAGAATAAAACTAAGCAATCAAGATTTCACAAAAAAATTGAAAAAAGTTGGCACAGCTTCCTCTTTTTCAGCTTCTTCCTCTGCATCTGCATCTCACCTTGCTCAGTCAGGTATTTTCCATGTCTCTTTGAGTTCTAGTCCTTCCTGGCTCCTTGATTCAGGAGTTTTAGATGACATGACTAATTCCTCTGACCTGTTTTGTTCATACCTTGTTCGGGTAAGGACAAAGTTGAAGTTGTAGATGGATCTTTATCGTCCATATCTGGTATAGTTTCCGTTACATGGTCTCCAATTATATCCGTCTTCTTTTCCTGAAAAGTCTCATTGTCAAAATGAACCCTGGTAGACCATTTCTGTGCTCTTATCACTATAATCAGTTGATCCACATCTCCAGACTTATTTTCATTTCTGATGGACTTACCAAAATAATTGGACCAAGCAAGTGGATGGTGAACCGATAATCAAGACTCTACCTCTTCCGGTTGCTTCTGATTGCCTACTCTAAAGTCTTTGTCCAGAAGGTCAGCAGCAGTAAACAAAATCAATGTCATTATTTTAGTACTTCTATCTTGGACTTCTATCATGAACTTTAATTTGACATTGGTCCGAAGATCATATTTTTTCTTCTTCAGACTGTCTAAAGCTTGAAAATGGAACTAATTATTCCAGTCCCTCTATTTATGCTATAGATTTTAGAATGACCTAGACAGAGAGCCTGCTCTATGACTGAACTTTATAGGCTGGACTCTGGGTTAAAAGATTAGATGTGTATAGGTTGCATACAAATGGACTACCAAATTGGGTTTCAATAGGTGCAACTTTGAAAGAAACAAAGAATTTTGCGGGGGTCCAATGGAAAATAGGACAGATTATGGTTTGGTAGAAGCAAAATAAAAGCAGATAAGAGCAAATAAATCTCATATTTGGGAAAAACATTCCCAGATAATAGGACCAGAACTAAAGAAACAAAGGATACCTAGAGGAACTTGGCCTTTCTTTATAATGAAGAAAAACATCTAGAAGATAGGCCAATTAGTCTTTCCTCAGACTGGATTATACTTTTAACAGAATTTCATAATTAAGAGTGATTATGAAGTCACAATGCAGAAGGATGTTAAACTGTTTTCTTTTCTTTTCCTTAGATCAGTGACAGGGACAATTTTATTGGAGATGGGAAGGAGAGATGCAAGAAAAGGCCTCCAACACCCTTCCTTGGGACACCACAACGAAGCCCCCAAACAAAAAATAAATTATGGATAGAACACTCGTAAAATATCTCAAAGATAAAGAAACAATTATACCAATCAACAAGAACTAACTTCAGAGGAACTCTTACCAATGAATCATCACATCTTTTCAGAGCCAGAGATGATTGCCGTGCTTAATGTAATCCCTCGAGCATTCCACTCTTAGAACCCAATAGCATCTGGGTTTGCTTGTATCACACCCTAGAGGAAGCAGTCTAAAAGATGCCACACCTCTTAGGACCTCTCCAAGCTTGTCTTTTGGGTCCATATGATGTCCAGATTTCCCCGTCTTGCCTGTTATAAGGTTTTTGCTATGCATTTGTTCTCCATCACTTCATTTCTATTTTCTTTTCGTGTCAGTCATAGGAGTTACTACTCCCAGCATTTGAGGATACATGCTTAGATTTACTGTTTACATCCATCCATATACCAACCACAATCAAGTATTTTCAATGGCTCATGGAAATTGAAACATCCACTTATTTAGTGGTGGTTAAAGAAGAATGTTTGAAATTCACTTTCTGATCAATGTCAAACAGGAAATCAAAGCTATTCTTTTTCCGTTTTGAGACACACACATCTAAGTTGTCTTCATAAAATATTAAAATTTTAGATTCTGGCATGAAGAATTTGGGGTAGGAAGTGCAAGTAATCCTTGATCTTTTGTATTGAACTTACTTCTGGGTTGATTTGCAGGAAGCCTTGTATAACATTGCTCGAGCATGTCATCACGTTGGACTTGTTACACTTGCTGTGTCATATTATGAGAAAGTGCTGGCAATTTGTGAGAAGGATTACCCTATCCCAAAGCTTCCTAATGAGGAATCAAGCCTTACAGAAATTCAGAAGCCAGGTTATTGTGACCTTCGCAGAGAGGCTGCATACAATTTGCACTTGATATACAAGCAAAGTGGTGCCTTTGATCTTGCTAGGCAGGTCCTCAAAGACCATTGCACTCCCTGAATAGACTTTTCAAAGTCAACATGTATTATATGGTTCAAATACAAGCTCATACCAATCTTAAGTTTTATGGTTTTCTCATGTCTGCTGTATCATTCAAGACTCAAGGGGACCTCGAATGCTGAAAAATTACACGCCATGGCTAACACCACCTCTGTTGAACTTGGGGCCTCGACAAATTGAGGAAATTAGGGATGCAAACAGGTGGTGTAGGGTTGGTAATGGCCTTGTCCGTACACTTACATGGGTGGTCATTACCCTTGGGGTAAGGGTATGAATTGCGTTACTCACAGGTAGAAACCCTATGTGGGAAGGGGCCCTATTTATTTCGTCAATGTCAGGAATAGAGCATTACCTTACCTCATTAGAAACAGATCTCTCAAATAAAGAACCACACAAAGAAACCACTCCGCATAAAATTATCTTCTAAGCTCAGTCAATTCTCAGTGATCACTACACATGAAGAAACCAGAAAGGAGAAAAGTTCCGTTTTCTTTTTTTCTTTTTAGCCATCATAATTTATAAGTTCTACCTGTAGATGGAGAGTACATCTTCTCAAAACTCTAAAAAGAGAAGTTTATTGAGATCTTCTGTAATTCATGTAACTCTTCAATGGGTCCTTTATATGGTAACAAAACCGTTTGTTCCCACATTGATCACTAAAATCATTTGATTAACTAAAAATTTTGTTCAAAGGCTCCTTGAGAAGAACTAATCATTGGCCAATATTTTTGGAATTTTATTGATTTGCATTGAAAGAAATAAAACTAACCTTCCAGAAGATTTAAATTGATTATAGTTTTATTGGAAGCTATTTATAGTATGAAGGAAACTAGTGAGATACCTCGTGAAAACATTTCTTATTTCTAATGTTTCAGAAGCCATTTGTGAGCCGACGCTTAATAAACCACCTCACCATGGATTTAGTTATTTATATCGGTATCAGATGTCGATACCAATTTGGATTGAATTGGTGGAGATCGATCATTTTTGCCCTCACTTTTCACAGAAAAAAACTTTTCAATACAATTTTACCCCTAAACCGATACTGGGATCCGAGTTGGTCAGGTATCGACCTGATACAGCTGATACGATCGATCCAATACCGATACTTAGAATCATGAACCTCACCGGTTAAATATTGTATCAAACATTTCAGAACCATAAAAATACAGTAGAAGGTGGCGGCTGTCTCATATGGTAAAACCTTGGCCTGCTGTGCAACACGAGTTCTACCTTGCCATGCTAGTAGAGTTGAACAATTTTGTTGGACCCAAAAGAAAAAGAAAAAAGAATTCTAAGAATATAGTTGTGTGCTTTTATTTAGTGTAAAAATGACTTAATTAATTAATTTATTTTTTATAATTTCCATTTCAATGGAGAAGGACTAATATTAAATTGAGGAAATAATAGGCAATATGGCACTAATACTAATTATAATTTAAATATTCTTAAATCATTTTTTCCAGAAGTGGACTGGAAAAACTCCTATTTCTTACAAGCACAAGAATCAGTATAAACAATTTAAAAAATAAAAATAAAAATAAAAAGTATCAACAACCTTGAATCTCTTAAATGAAACACAACCCCATGTTCCTGGTAAGAAGTCATCTAATTGCTTTTTGATTCATGATAATTGCAAAATTAGACTCAAGATAGAGCTTTTAGGCTGCGTTTGGTAACGTTCTATTGAAACGTTTCTGGAGTTTTTTTGTTCTATTGGAAAA
>NC_056559.1:28004355-28019227 GCF_013358625.1 Macadamia integrifolia
GTTTTTGGTGGGGAATAAATTAAGAAATATTTGATAAAAAAAATAGAAGACCAAAAATATACAAAAAGGCATGCACTAAAGAAACATTTTATATTAACTAGAGTCCAAATATATTATTTTTTTATGAGCTATAGTCTATATATTTATTGGCTTCCTCAATATAAGGTTCGGTTGCATGTGGTCGACCTTTCTACCAATTGATCATTCAAAACTCAATTTAAAAACAGAGACAACTTCTAACTCATCTTTTTGTAAGAATTAGTCAATTTTCTTTTTTTTTTTTACGGCAGAATTAGTCAACTTTGATGGCGTTCATTTCAACATGTTTAGTCCATAAATAAGTCCCATCCAAACGTAATCAATAGTTGAAATGGTTTTTTTTTTTCCATTTATGCTATTGGCCAGACTTTAAGTTATATATAAATAGACGTTTTCCTACTCTAATAATCATACATGTGGCTTTGGTATTCGTGTGAAATTTGTTTGCAGTTGCTACACGAGTACAATGAGCATTGGGTGGCTAAGAGCCTCTTATGGTGTGTGCTCAGATACTCTCAACCATCCATTGTTTATTACATCTTAGTGTTTACTGTAGAGGATGTAGACTCCTTGATATCCACATGGCTTACACATTTTGGATAGACAATCAATGCTTGCATATGAAGAAGCGTGAAGGGAGAAAGAGAAATGAGTTATTAAACTTTTGATTACCAATCACTTTTTTTTTTTTCTCTTCAAGACAAAGTCATAAACTCAATTATTTAAGACTCAGCTAATCACTCGTAATTAATTATTCATTGGAGAAATCAATATAATCAGAGTCTCTCCTTCTTCCTATAAAACCCATTTGGTAAATCATGACAGAATTGAAGAAAAAATGACTAAGTTCTTTCCCATGCCTCTGCTGGCTTTTTTCTTTCTTCCTCATTTCTTCTTTGCAAAGAGCTCAAGCCATCTTGTCCCAGCTTTATATGTATTTGGAGATTCTATTGTAGATAGTGGAAATAATGATTTCCTTAATACTTCTTCAAAAGTGAATTACGAACCATATGGCATAGATTTTCCAGCTGGTCCAACAGGCAGATTTAGTAATGGAAACACTTTTGCAGATTTCTTAGGTTAGTTGGGCAATCTCCTTTCTAGCTTGTTTCATCATAAGGATAGTTCATTGATTTTGTTGCGGAGCTTTTTCCATATATTTTTTGGGACAAAGAATTCTGTGCTTTGTTGAACATATTTTAATCACCTGATAAGAAAAAACCCCAGAACCTGCAAATCTTATGAGGCTACAGATGTAGTGGGCGAGAAAACTAAAATAAACTGTCTTCCTTTGTCTTGTGTTCTAAATTGTAGCTTAATCACTCTTTGTTTATTTCTCCCCCTTTTCTCTCATAGATTTTGTTGATTTGTGACTTTGATTACCAGCTCAATATCTTGGGTTACCCTTTGCCCCTCCATACTTGGGTCTTTCAGAGGATCAAAAGAGTGAAATAATTACTGGAATGAGCTATGCATCAGGATCATCTGGTATCCTCCGAAAGACAGGATCAGCAATAGTAAGTTATTTAAGGCTTTGTGGTGCCCGTAGCTTCTCTCTAATTTGGCTTATCTCATGTCTAGTGGTTATTTTTTTGGAGCAATTTACATCTCCTCCCTTATACTTTACTCTTATTATATCCTCCTTTCCTATGTTTTCCGAAATTACATAATCCTCTGCTGCATGTAATATGTTAATTAGTTTTTACTGAACACTCACACCTTTAAGTTAGACTAATATTGTGATAATACCTAGTTTACCCTTCAATATTGTTAAAAGACTATTTCACCCTTCCAACCATAAAACCCCAATATACTTGGAGACTTCCCACTTCAACCCACCTCTGCCACTTCTCTCTCTTCTCCGCATCTCTACCTTCTCCAACGGAAGGTTGAGGTTTTGTATGAACCGAATGAAACCGAATTAACAAAAATGAATAGGAACTGAACCGATTTGAGGTTACCAAAAAAGTATGTACATTCAGTTTCAGTTTGTATATATTGTATACTCAAGATCACTGGTGCAAACTGATCGGGAAAGATTATGTAATTTCTGAAAACACAGGGGGAAGGGATGTAATAAGAGCAAAATACATGGAAGGGAATATAAATTTCTCTTCTTTCTCTTCTAATATATATTATTTTATTCAAAATAAATAAATAAAAAATTAGAGTTTCTCAGCTTATGGGTTTGTGATGCAGGGAATGAATTTAGCGTTGCAGATACAGATTGAGTTGTTCCAAGAGACTGTTAAACACTACTTGCCAAAGAACTTTAAGGCCAACGATGACCTTTTGAAGTACATATCCAAGTCCATTTTTGTGGTAGTCACAGGCAACAATGACTATCTCAACAACTATCTCCAACCTGCACGGTACAATAGCAGTAGCCTATACGGCCCAGTGCAATTTTCCAGCTTCCTATTAAAAGAATTCAAACAAAGTTTGCAGGTAAACACATAAACACATCAATCCTTTGTTAGAGATATGATGTCTTGTATTCCATCATTTACATAAGTGGGCTGATCTAAAAGGCTGTTAAGAGGCTTGTGGCTCGAAGGGCCAAGGGCCTAGCCACACTTGAGGACAAAAATTTATGACTATATAGTTATTTTGGTAAATTAGCTATATAGGTCCCACTATATATTTGTAGTTAGTGACGTTAATTTTTTTCACTATAATCAATTGAGAGAGGTATTAGGATGAGTGTTTGGAGGCAATCTTGCTGAACTACGACTTCATGTTTGCATTGTGTTTGCGATTTTTATTCTTTTCTACATCGTCTTAGGTTCTTGTTTTTCCTACATCCTTGCCACTGATTAAGCTTTTTTTTGTGACTATACACAATCACAGGATATTTATAATATGGGAGCCAGGAAGTTTTTGGTATTCAATATTGGCCCTATTGGGTGTGCACCGGCTTTACTATATAGCTTAAACCTTACAAGTGGATGTGCTGAGAATTTAAACCAGTTAGTATCACTCTACAATGAAGGCCTACCAAATATGTTACAAGAACTAAGTGATAGCCTCAATGGTTCAACTTTTGTTCTGGGAAAATTTTATGAAGTCAGCTATGACTTGAACCAAAATCCTTATAAAAATGGTAAGAGATAAATGCCTTCTTATACTTAATCAATTGATCTAGTTTTAATAGTCTATAAAAAACTAGAAATTCATTGTTGGTGCAGGTTTCACAAATAGAAGCTCATGTTGTGTGGTAAACCATGCAACTACACAATGCCTCCAAGATGTCTCACCTTGCATGGATAGGGCAACACATATCTATTGGGATGGATTTCATCCGTCGCAACAGGCGAGTTTCACGTTCGCCACTGGTTGCTTCTTTGGTACTACTCAATGTACTCCATTAAACATCCTGGAGCTCACACAGAGACATTAAGGCACTATTTTTTGTATGTAATGGTTTGGTTTTTTAATGTGTTTATTTCTATTTTTATTTATTTTTTTCTTTTCTTTTAATTCATACATTAGAGATCAGATCTTGTTATTGTTCTTTGACAAAGAAATTTTCATTCAAATTTACCCAAAAAAAGTAATATGACATGAATCTAACATGGCTCAACATGCTTCATTAGCCTAAAAGCCCAATCTGGAATGAAGATTCGCATGATATGTTATAGCAGCAGGTTGACACAAATATAACTAAGTAATAGAGTTATAGTGTCTGGCGTAGGTTGAAGAGTCATCGTATTAAGTTTGTCTCTTATTTCCTTCGCTCAACCGATTGAAAAACCTAATGCCTCAAAGATATCTCAAATATGCCTCGAAAATACCTTGAACATATCTTATTCTTATAAATCTTGGGGTTTTTTAATAGCTTTGAGTTGTTCTCCCAATTTTGATTAGCAGCTTTGCATTATGATGTTCTTTTTATTTCTCTCTTCATTTGGGTTTAACATGTTTATTTATTCAAAAAAAAAAAAGAAAAGAGTTGTAATGTCTGGGTTGGAATAAGGTGACATGATTAAGAAACCACTTTGTTATGGTTAAGGAAATTTTACACTAACTTGAAATTGCAATTTTGAAATAGTGATTTATAAAATATTTTGTTCATGTGCAGTGCTTAATAATGCCTGAACTACATTGACTAGCCTTGGTTTGGGTTTACTCAAAATTGAACATAAACTAGCCCAGGTCCAGCGGGGATGCACCTAATACAGATAAGCCCAGTTTTTGGCCAAGGGTTATGTTTCAATAAAATAAACAACAGGAATTTTTTTTATTATTATTATTCTACAAGAACAGGATTGATCATTTTCCTTTTTTTGGTAATGAAAAAGGGTGCTCCATGGTAGTGATTATAGTCACAAGACAAGCCCCCATATGGCAAGCAGGGCTTCTGCAGGACTAATGGGCAATAGTGGAGCATGCCAAGACTCAAACCTACAACCAGTCGGCTCAAGCGATAATGGATTAAGGGCATTTTCACCACTAGGCTATCAAGCCCATTGATGGGATTGATCATACTCAAAGCTTAGATCCCATGTCAAATCAGTTCACTAAGATTTGTGATGTTCAATTCAATTTTCTTAAATTATGGAAAAAGAAAAAGGGATTAAGTTTTCCTTCACCTGTGGAGAAGAGAGGATCTCCACTCCAACGGTGTTGTGACCTTGTGATTAGACTCAGGGCCCGTTTGGTATCGTTTCTGTTCCAGAAACGCCGTTTCGTGTCAAAAACGAAAATTTCAGTTTTTGTGTCGAAACGCAGTTTTTTTTTCAAAATTTCGTTTTTTCAGTTTTTTTTTCACTTTTTGTTCCAAAAAAACAGAAACGGACCATAAGTGCACCAAACATAAGATTCCGTTTTTTCGTTCCAATAGAACGAAAAAACTCCAGAAATGTTTTTTTATAACGATACCAAACGGAGCCTCAGTATTTCAAATCGTTTTCCAAATCAACTGTCAACCCTTCTTATACATGTAGGAATACTCTTTCCATCCTAATCATGGAAAGGATGGGAAGAAGCAAAACTCTAGAAGAATTGGGTTCATGAACTGATTAGTACAGTCTCATTAACTCTAACCCTCTATTCTATACGTCGAAAATATATCCTTCCCATGCTAACCAAATCAAAGGGTTCAAATCTCCATTACGAAGGAATTTTTTGTTGTGAAGAGAGAGAAATTGAGTCCAAAAATGGAAAAAAAAAAAAAAATCTAGTCATTGAGTCAATGTGCCAACTTCTCATGTAAGACTCGGCCAACTCATTCACTTGGATGACTCTTGTGAGTAGAATTAGTCATCGAGTCGGTTAATTGATTTTTCAGCGTTTTAAAAGCTTCAGAGGATATGACTTCACCATTACATTTGAATATTTTTAAATCCTTAATCTTGATCAAAATTATTTCTTTAAGTTATGTTTGAATGCAAGTGAAGGAAAAGGAAGTGAAATTTTTAAAGTTAAAAAAAAACTTCTGTAATCATTACCCAGTGATTGTATTAACTACTTAAATTTCTTATTATATTTAATAATGTTACATTTTATATTTTATAGCAAAGGTTTTGAATGCAAATTGAAGTGAAATATGGAATGATTTGAATTTAATGACATAGTCACATGCGGCGATGATTACAAAAGTCTCTTGTTTAAGTATGAAAATTTCATTGTC
This sequence comes from Macadamia integrifolia, assembly GCF_013358625.1. Classification (NCBI taxonomy): domain Eukaryota; kingdom Viridiplantae; phylum Streptophyta; class Magnoliopsida; order Proteales; family Proteaceae; genus Macadamia; species Macadamia integrifolia. The sequence goes on from NC_056559.1 coordinate 28,010,027, forward strand.
CTTCCCTATAAATTTATAATTCCCTTTGCAACCAAACAGAACCTTAATGAGAAATTCTTGTTGTAATCAAAGTGATGAAACCAAATGTATCCTTATTTTATCTTTTAAATCATAGTAAAAATGATGGTACAATCTGATATTCTAATCTATCCTAATCTAAAATCAGATCATCTTCTTTTTTTTTTTTTTTTTTTAAGTCAGCAAAGAATATATTGACCTCAAAAATAAAAGATCTAGAGGATTGACACCCGAACATACCTAGGTAGAAAAAGAACAATAAGAATACATAGAAAGAATCCACAAAAAACCTTAAAACTCCATCTTCGACATGACCATTAGTAGAACATAAGGATCTCCTGATTTGTTAAAAAAAAAAGATCAGATCGTCAAAATAGTCTATCTTTTACAAGAAAAAATTTGATCATGTGATTTCAGCGATCATAACCATTGATTTAGGAAAATTTATTGTACTAACTTTGCTTATGGGGTTTGATCTTGATTTCTAGCGGTCAGAACTTTAAGATCAGGTCATTGATCTTCAAGTGCTCGATGAAGGGTTTAGATGAGCATATTTTTTGGTCATGATTGTTAAATGAGGGAAGTTTAAAGTGTTAAGTTTAGGGATAAGCATTGATTTTAAATCAAACAATTAGAATAACCCAATCTGATCATTGATCTTTGAACAGTGCAATGAAGAGTGATATGGGAAATATAATCATGACAATTAAATGGAAGAAGTTTAAATTGCCAACTTTAGCCGTGAGAAATTTTCACAAATCTGGCCATCAGAACCATCCAATCTATCCACTTATCTTTTTTATAATGTGATCAAATGTCAAATACATCATTACAATTGTGACCATTGATATGGGGTGATCATGAAGTTTTTGGATAATTAATTATACAAATTCATTTAGAAAATATAAGGAAGAAAGAACGTTATACGCTGGCGCAGGTACATGTCTAGACATAGCGGGTATGGAAAGAACGTGCTGCCCCCATGCCAAAAATGCTCATGCATGCCCTCCCATTCGTCCATGCATTGGTGTGTACCGACAACAGCATGGTTGCATTCTCTTTCCCAATAAATAATTACCTACTAAAAACCATGGATATATTTTTTTTATGAGTATATATATATATATATATAGATTTATTTACTTAAAAATAAATAAATAAAACTTATTTACAAGACTCCCTAAATCAATTCTTGAAGACCTTGAGTCATGGAAGAAATTTCTACCAAAAAAAAGTCTAAGGAATAAACAAGAGTCAGCAAGCATGCGCGTTATATCTGATATTTATGTATCTAATTTTTCGGTACATTAAATTGACATGCACATGATCATTAATTTACCAAAAACAAAGGATTCTAATACTACATCCAATGACGCTTTCAAGCAAGACTTGCGTCTTTCCTTTCCTTTTTCAATGAATGACCATGACAAATAATAGGGTCAAAAAGGACAATGAAACGAGTCAGTAAGTGGAAAAAAATAACTTTGATCAATAATGCTTCCACAAAAAAATAAAAAAAAATAAAAAACCTGGTTTTTGTCTATCACATTGACTTGCACAAGTTTTACCCTCAAAAAAAATTACTTGCACATGATCAGTAGCCAAAACTAAACTTTGTATCTGATCTTTTATTAATTATTAGTTATAGACTCGTATATTTATAAGTAGGTGAGCTTGTGGTACAATGGTTAAGTTGCACTATTACAATCTGTTGGTCATAGGTCTAAAACTTGAAAGCAACCTCTTCTGCTAAGCAGGCCTCGTGCACTAGGTAGCTCTTTTTTTTACACTTGTATTCTTATATACTAAACTTCTAAATGCTTTATTTTTTATTTTTTATATTTTATTTTTATTTTTATTATTATTTTTTTATTATTATTATGTGTGTGTGTGAAAGAGGCATGATAATTGATAGTCCTTTATGGCTCAGTAAAAGATATCATACTATCTTGCATGACTCAAACGAAAACACCAACTCAAAATCTTCATAAGCCTTGAACAATTGAGGTATGAAACAAGAGGATTGAACCCTAATAAACTTTCACGCATCACACGCAACTAATTGCGATAGCCACTAGGTCACAAACCACATGCTACCACCAAGTGCACTATGCAATATTCACAAAAGTCATCCTTTAATTATTGAGTCTTCCGTTTACCAAAAAAAGTTGGGAGTCTTTCTCCATATAAAAACAGAGTGAGCCACTTCTTTTGAAACGAAAACTCTTGCGGGTCCCTAATCCCTATTGTTTGTTTTCAGAAGACTCAAAGTCAACCACCAAAAGAAGAAATTAAGGACTAGAAAACACTGGATACTATATATAAATTACCTATCCAATATAAGCTGTGTGATCACAATAACTCAACCAATCAACATTTCCTACTTACCCATCCATGGGTTACTCCATCAAGTTAGCCTTTCTTTGCCTCATCTTCTTCTCTTCCTCTGCCTCTGGTAGTAGAGTAGAAGTGGTCCATTCTCAGTTTTCAAGTGAAGCAGAGGCTCTCCTCAAATGGAAAGCCACCCTCCCTAGCTACTCTCTTCCAGCTCTCAGTTCTTGGAAGCTCACACCACCATCTCCCAACACCACCACCACTAATACCACTACACCTTCAGCAGCAGCAGCAGCAATCTCATGCAAGTGGTTTGGTATAACTTGCAACAGAGCCGGAAGCATGGTTGAGATTAGCCTTCCACACTTGGAGCTGCAAGGTACGCTTGACAACTTCCCCTTCTCTTCCTTTCCCAATCTCCTCCGTCTCGATCTCAGTGACAATGGAATCACAGGAACCATACCAGTGCATATTGGTAGCCTCTCCAAACTCGCCCACCTCGATCTCTCCTATAATAATCTTTCCAACATTCTACCTCCCTTGAGTAATTTAAGCCGCTTGCGCTTCTTTTTCCTCCATCACAACCAAATCAATGGCACAATTCCTTTAGAGATAGGGAATATGAAAAATCTGGTTAAATTGGCATTATGTTGGAATGAATTCACTGGTATGATCCCTCCAGTCTTGACTAATTTAACCAACCTTAGCCTTCTATACCTCAATCACAATGAACTCAATGGTCCAATACCTTCAAAAATTGGAGATATGGAAAATCTGGTTGTCTTAGATCTAGCTTACAACAAGCTCTGCGGTCTAGTCCCTCAATCTCTTGCTAATTCAAGCAAACTAGAGATTCTCTATTTGCATGAGAATCAATTGTCTGGTCCCTTACCTCAAGACTTAGGTGGCCAACCATCCATTGTTTCAATCCAATTGTCTAGCAACCTCTTATCTGGAAGCTTACCACAACAAATATGCCGAGGATCACTTCAATATTTATCGGTTAGAAACAATAGTCTCATGGGTACTATTCCAGACTTCAGAAATTGCACAAGTTTGAGGAGACTTCGACTTGACAACAACCTACTAGTAGGAAATATAACTGGTAGTTTTGGTGTACATCCACATCTTTATTACATTGATGTGAGCCACAATAGATTATATGGAGAGCTCTCACCAAAATGGGGAGAATGTAAGAATTTGTCTGGGATAAAGATTTCTGGGAATAATATTAGTGGGAATATACCACCTGAGTTTGGTCACTTAACAGAACTTGGACTACTTGACCTTTCTTTCAACAAACTTGTTGGAGAAATACCAAAGGCACTTGGTGGTTTATCCTCTTTGCTCAGCTTGTATTTAAATGACAACCAGATTTCAGGGCATGTACCAGTTGAAATAGGAAATTTAATCAATTTGGAGGATCTAGACCTATCAGCAAATAGGCTAATTGGATCAATCCCGAAACAGCTTGGTCAATGCTCCAAACTGTTGTCATTAAATTTGAGTTGGAATTCATTGGATGGAAGCATTCCATCTCAAATCGGTGATCTTGTATTCCTCCAAGATCAATTGGACCTTAGTCATAACTCAATCAGTGGACTGATACCACCAGAGCTTGCAAAGTTGAGGATGTTGGAAATTTTGAATCTATCCCATAATATGATCACAGGCTCGATACCGCTCTCTCTTGAAGAGATGGTTAGTTTAGTATCTCTTGATTTCTCCTATAATGAGTTGGAGGGTGTTGTTCCTAATAATAGGATTTTCAAAAATGCTTCACCTCAAGCATTTAGAAACAACAAAGGGTTATGTGGTGAACTTCAAGGCCTACTCCCTTGTCCTCGGCCTCAGACAAGCAATAGGTCGGGAAAAAAAGGACCCAAATTCTTCATATCCATCATTGCTTCATTGATAGGAATAGTGTTTCTTGCTTATGCGATTATTGGTGTCCTCATCCTCTTGCGAGAAAAAGTGAAAAAAGAAAATATAGAAGCAACAAGAGGAAATCATGGTAATATATTTTCAATATGGAGTTACAATGGCAATATTGCTTATGAGGACATGATAGAAGCAACGGAGAATTTTGATGCCAAATATTGTATTGGAACTGGAACTTATGGGAGTGTTTACAAAGCAGTACTACCTACAGGACATGTAGTAGCCTTGAAGAAGTTCCATCCATTGGAAGGTGAGATTATAGTTGATGAAGAAAGCTTTGGGAATGAAATACGCATACTAATAGATATAAGGCATCGGAACATTGTCAAACTTTATGGGTTTTGCTCTCATCCACAATGCATGTTTCTTGTTTATGAATACATGGAAAAAGGAAGCTTAGCAAGTATTTTGAGTAATCAAGCTGAGGCTATGGGGTTGGATTGGCTGAAAAGAGTAAATGTTATCAAAAGTGTGGCCAATGCTTTGTCTTACTTGCATCATGATTGTGTTCCACCAATAATTCATCGGGATATTTCAAGCAAAAATATATTACTAGACGTGGAACTTGAGGCTCGTGTGTCTGATTTTGGCATTGCAAGACTACTAAAGCCAGACTCATCCAATTGGATATCACTTAAAGGAACTCATGGATATATTGCTCCAGGTATTTAAATTTATCATTGCTATATATTGTTGTTTATTGTTTCTTTATACATTTTCATTCATCTTCTTTCCTGGCAGAACTTGCCTACACCATGGCTTTAACTGAGAAGTGTGATGTATATAGTTTTGGAGTAGTGGCATTAGAAACAATTATGGGAAGGCATCCAGGGGAACTCATTTCATCTTTATCATCACTAGCGGGCCAAAAGATGCTATTAAGGGATGTGTTAGACCCATGCCTCACCTTTCCATCATATCAAAAGGTTGCAAAGGATATGCTAGCTGTTGTGAGAGTAGCCCTCGCATGTTTACGCAATCACCCACAATCCCGCCCAACTATGCATCAAGTATCGAAAGAGCTACTTGTTCCCCGATCATCATTTGTGGAGCATTTTCATACAATTACTCTAGGTGATCTAGATGACGTTGAAGTACTGTAAGTGTATGAATTAATAGGATATCTCTATTATGTATTGGATATTAATTTTTCTTGGATCATCTCCCTTTAGTTGCTTTATGTAAGAATATTTTATTCTATTTGCATATGTTGAAAATTTTATAACTCAAACTGTTTGTTTCTCTAGAAAGTTTTAATGAATATACACATTAAAAGAACTCATTCTTGAGACCTATCTACTTAATTTGCAGTTTAATTGTGGTATTCCCAATATTGATGAGAATGGATTTGAGTTTGCCCTATCGCGGATCATTGAGTTGTTCAACAACTTCAGACACCCTTAAAAACCACCCATGTGGTTTATATTAGACTATCTAGAAAAGCCTTCATTCCTAAATGAAATCATGTCAAATATATTTTGCCTTTCAATAAAAATATATAATTGTTGTAAATTTTAAAGACCTTAAAAAACCTAAGTTCAAACATAAACTTGCACCAATCATAGTGTAAAAATTATTTGTAGCCGCCGTATTGGTACAGTGAGCATCGGGTGGTTGGGAGTGTCTTGGGGCACATGTCTAAATGCTCTCAGTCATTCAATGCTCATCGCACTTCACCCCTCGCTGCAAAGGATGTGAACTCACAGCCACATGCAACATTTAGATATAAGAAAAACTAACATCTAATGGACCAAAAGTTGAAGGAGAAGACCATGCCGCATCTTTAGAAAGAGTACAACTATCTAGTATAAGTTTTCCCAAAAGTTGTAAGGGGATAAGCTTGAATCATTCTCATATTACTGTTGAGTAACATATACTAATGAGGGACTAAAGGAGTTTGATTCAAGTTAAAAAAGATGTCCTGTTGTCAATTTTAGGAAGGAAATCTAGTATAGTTTATTAATGGCCTAGGATCACCTAATCTGATTATTACCTCAATGTGTTGGATAAAACGTGGCCACAAGACAACCATACATAACGAATTCAAATTCATACGAATTGGAATTTTTTAGGAACGTATTGAGAGAAAATTTGATTTGGTTAGACAATCTATAGTTGGTAAGCAAGGATCGATTTTTTAGCAAGGTACAAAATGTATTGTTAAATAATCCAACCATCTTACATACACCTTGTCATACACAATCATATGTACTGTTCAAGAAGTGTGGCCTTGACCCTGTTGGCTCTTTTGGGGTTCTGTACTTGGCCCTTATGTGGGTCTACTATGTAAGGGTCAATAGGCCCTGTGTACTTCCTAGATATTATATAACAAATTTTTAGGACATAGTATTTTTATTATTTTTATTTGTTTCCATTTACTTGCTTTGCCTTATGCAAGTGAAGGATTTATAGCCCCATACAAATATAAAAATAGGATCCAGCCTATCAAACTTGAATCAACACACCGTTCACCAATCATTGAGATGAATTGATCACTTGATTTGAACAGGCCATGACTCTGTCTTTGCGGAAATCAATGGAACTCTGATTTCTCTCTCTTCATTACCTCTAATGCACTTCTCTCAATGAGGTTGAAAGTGACACTGTGATAGAGAGGACCAGAGTCCTATAAATAATCAATTAGGTTTTCTTTCCAATAAGGTAAGCATACTATATGGGATATACAACCTCTTTTATGGAATGGGTTAATATTGAAAGACAACAGAGAGTGAATCCGCTATAAACTTTTGGCATCGGCAATTTGGTCATCTGAGTAAGAAATTAATGTAAAGCCTCAATAAAAGTAACTTGCTTCCCGACATGAAAGGTATACCCCTGAATCATTATGTTCATTATTTGATTGGTAAACGACATAGAGTAATTTTTAATAAAAGAAATTCTTCAAAGAAAATAATTGTTTTAGAATTGAAACATTCTATGTTTGTGATTCTAACCTGAAGATAAATTTTCCCCTTCATTGTATTCCCTCCTGCTCATCAATTTCTTTCAAGTATTAGCCATTCCAATTTTAATCAAAAAATCTCAAATCTGAGTATCTGACTAGTCATTTCTTTGCCATCAATGGCTTCAATTTCATGTTAGAATAACTTCAAATCTGACCAGGTTATTTTGCCATCAATGGCTTACACTTCAGGTTAGATAACTTCAAATCTGAGATTTCATTACTTGAAGTTGAAAAAATTTGAGTTTGCATTACTTTAAGTTGAAAAAATTCAAAAACCGAATTGTAGACATAGTCATGGGTATCTTAAGTGTCATTTACCCACAAATAGTTCATGGAAAGAGATATTCTGAACAAGCGGCATAGAGAAGTGCACCAATAAGGTGCAAAAGAATGATTTGTATGAAAAGAATAGAAACAGAGAGAGGATGTTAACATGCCCTCCTTGAGGCCTCTGAATAACTTTTTCCATAATAAGCCATTAAAAGGTAGATTTGCTCTAGTGTATCTCTAAAGGAGTGGAGACGGTTCTTGTTGAATCTGATTGCCTTGAGCTTATCAAGTATCTCAATGATCCGTCCAAGGAGGCCCTCCTTAATTTCATAGGTTACTCAGTTATATTCGTCTGTTAGCATCCTAATTTGTAAATCTAATTTTGTTGCTGATTCTCATTGCTCAAAGGCCTTGCCATTGTCCAATCGTTCTCCCAGGCGTTCTTGGAAACATATTGTATCGTATTTTTTCAAAAAATAATTAAGTATAGAAAAATATGTATTTTATAACATTAACATCTCATTTTTTTTTATTTTTTTTTATTTTTTTATTTTTTTGCTAAAGACAGGTATCTAGGCATTTGGCCAGTCGCATGGATCGGATCATATCAGGGTTGAATGAAAACCATTCAACTTTCACTGAAAGCAGTGAAGAACACTAAATAACCCGTGTGAATGGCACAAGATCAAACGCAAGACATCCAAGTTTACAATTCATATCAAGTTCGTTGTTCATCAACTACAATACCCTATCGGATTAACATCCCATATGAGACACATAAAATACGCATATGTCTAAAACGATTTAGAAACGTGCATTTAATTAATGTTGAAAATAAAATTAGAACCCTCTCTTCGTCTTTTTCTAAATCAGATGAAACCCTGCGTCACGCCGTCCACTCTGCGTCGCCGGAAATACTTCCGGAACTGGCCTTCGGAGGTAAGTACATGCCACTCTCTCTCTCTCTCTCTCTCTCTCTCTCTCTCTCTCTCTCTCTCTCTTAACTGCTAAATTTCAATTCTTCTGCTCTCGAATTTCACTTTCCTTGATGAAATTCTGTGCCCCACCTGTTGAATTATCAATACATGGTTTCGATGATCCGTTTTAGGGTTTTGGATTAGGGATTTTGAAAGGTTTCTTTATCGTTCTGGTGCTTTTGTTTTGTCTTCGCAATTCAATGGTTCGCTATTGGCTTCTGATAAAACTTAATTAATGATGGCCATGGCTGAAAACCCTAGGAATGCAGCCACCTTTCGCAATTATCTCTTCCGCTGTGAACATTTTCTGTGAAATCATCTTAACGTAGCCGCTTCTGTCCAGACGCGGGTAAATCTCTCAAGGCGTTTACTTCCCTTTGGGACGCCGGTTCAGTCCATTTAAGGCCCTGTAGGTCTGCTATACTTACTCATTCACTTCTTACTATAATGTAAGCTATATTTTAACTGTTGGACACATTGCTTCTCTATTTTTGAGCTTGAGCTTCAGGAGTTGGTTGAGGTTTGGTCGTTGTTCATGTTCAATTTAGTCAGATTGAGGGTCTAAATGGAGGGATTCGAGTTATGTGTTCTCTATTTCCTTCTTATTATTTCTCTCTTTACCTTCTTTTGGTTATTCTGTTCATGTTATCTGCTATTGTATCATTTTTTTGTTATTAGTTTCCAAACAGTTTCTTC
>NC_056559.1:28019247-28020638 GCF_013358625.1 Macadamia integrifolia
CCCCCCCCCCCCCCTTCTTTCATCTCATAGATCAAAACTTAGCTCACTTTTTACGTTTGATGAGATAATATGCTATTGATGCATTAATATGTGTTTTGTGATCATCATTTGGGATTTATGATGGGATTAAGCATTTAAAATTCATGGTACACATATTTCAATTGGAAGATTTATTTGTGTTCTACATGCTACTATTTTGTTTGTCGAATGACATACATGCCTATATTTTTGCTCCCGTATTTACGAACTATGGATTTGGCAACTAATAATAAGAGCTCACTTTCTCTATTTTACTCATCAACAGAAAGAGGAGAAATTACAAAATGGCCACCGAGCAAAACAGAGAAGCAGAGCGGCAGACAACAAATCTGCCATTTCCTGAATGGAAGGAGAAGGTGGAAGAACAGTATCAAAAGATCAGAGAACATGCAGAGACTTACCCATATGTCTGGGCCTCATATATCGTTGTCTATGGTGGACTCGCCTTATGGACCACTTATCGATGGAGAAAGCTCCGTAGGACTGAGGATAGGGTACGAGGCCTCCAAGTGAGACTCCGAAAGCTCATCGATGCCGAAGAGTCTGCAAGCTCGGCGGCTCCATCAATTGATAAAGCAAAGCCCGATAAACCCTCAAAACAATGGTAGGGTTTTGATCAAATTTTATTTCCTACTTATGCACTGTTTATTTGTTTGTAATTGACTGGGTTTTCTGCCTAAGAAGATAATGCATTAATGGGTCTTTCTTTGTGGAACAGACCATTTTGGGTTTTGAGAGGATGAGATATCGAAAATATTTGAAATGCGAGAAGATTCTGTGAAATGGGTAGAACTCAATTGTGGTTTCTCCCCACTTTTTTCATAATTTTGTTGTTTTGTATTTATTTTTTATTTTTTATTTTTCCTTATTTAATTTGAGGAGCTCAGGAAAATGTGTAACAGTTGGGAATTTTTTTAATTGTGATCATGTTCTTCTTGTTTCTTTATATTTGTTTGATTCATTTCACACTAACATAATTAACTAGATTGAGATATGGATATATACCTTTTGAAATATAAGAAGTAGATTAAGTAGAGTTCATTATTGGCTTTTGATGATTGATTGGCCGGATCATAAATCAATGTGTGCAAAGTAATGTAATCACATTATACATAATGTTGGTGTTAACTGGATAATTCTTCCTTTATCGAATTACTTAAGCATGATTTTAAGTGATTAGAGTTTTCAATAAATCAGGTTACCATGTCTTCATCTGGGTACTAGAGTGCAAGAAGAAGTTGGGGTACAATGGTTTTACTTCTGAAGCAAGATTTTTTAGATGAATATGTTTTGATTGATCTCACGAAGTGAAAACATACATTTTTTTTTTTTTTTTTTTTTTTTTTTTTTTT
>NC_056559.1:28020658-28029648 GCF_013358625.1 Macadamia integrifolia
TTTGGGGTGGGGGGGTGTGGTGGGGGTTTGGGGGCGGTGTTGTTAGGGAACTTACAATTTTGATATTTGCATTGATTCCTTTTTTATCTTATTATAGATAGTGTTTACTTCTGGTTGTCAATTGTTCCAGCCTAATTCTGGTGGCACCTTCACATTCAAGTTGACTCCTCTGCTTTATTCATACATTAATTACGCTTCCATGTTGATCTCTCGAGCACTTCAATTGACATGAAAAAATGCTCAGGGTTCTTTTCCTGACTCTTCCATTCAGTAATATTTAGCCATTTTCTGTTCCAAAATACGTTTTAATCTACAAGAACTGTACCGGAGAAATTGGAATCCGATCACAGATTGAGCTCTCAAATGAGATTGTACGAAGTTGGTTCACTTGCATGTGGTAGGGGAAATCATATTATTGAGGACCTGCTATGATTATTTCTCCTGGAAGAAGTATTTGCACATTGATGGTCCTGATGTGCACACGATGCAACTATATTGCTTATAAATAAACTAATAAAAAAATAACTGTGTATTATACCCTGAAGAGGGTTTTATTCAACCATTTTGACTCTTTCATATTTGGGCTAAATGTCACATTCGTTGTTTCAACTTTTTATGATTCATTAGTGCTTAACATTTCTACTTTGATTAACTTATTACCTGTGCTTCACTTATGATTCTCCCATGCCCTAAAGGGACTATGAGTTTTTAGAGGATGCGTTTCATTTCTTTCTGAGTTTTGCTGGAAATTATAGAATCTTTATTGATATCTCTATGGATGTGCGTACAGAGCATCGGTTGTCCCACTTGCTGAGTTTCTTGGAAACCAATAGTTGTCTTGGTTGATATCTGATCTAGACCAAACAGCTTCTTGCTCTCTCACCATTGCACAGCTGTTAAACTCAGAGAGTAGAAATGAAAATGAGGAGATAGGGTTTTCTATTCGTTCTACTGTAGTGGATTAGATTTGTCCTGCTTCTGACATTGCCTCTATGCATTCTGTGCAATGTGGTAGCTGCCTTGCCATTGCCTAAATGTTCTGTATTTGTGAGCTCTTGACGCATGTTTTAAACTATGTTCAGTGAGTTGGATATAAAATTTCCGGTGGATCTTCCTCTCACTCCCTTCTTTTTCATTTTTTCCTTGCCAACTAAGACATGTACTTTAAATGGTATTTGATCAGATATTTTTAGAGAGATCTTTGACAGTTCTGGAAAGAATGCCCCCTCCCTCCCTCCCTCCCTCCCTCCCTCCCTCTTAACTTGAGATGTGCATAGAGCATGTGCTACAAAATAATTTTCTGTTATTGACAGAACTTTTGCACATGGAAGAAAAGGTGGTCAGGAATCAAGTGACAGTACCAAGTCTAAATTTTAGAAATATTTGTCATTAACTTGAGCCCAAATATGATTTGTTTCCTTGATGAAGGTTAGGTTGCATCTAGTCCACCCCTATGGCCTATACCATTTGATGACTCAACTAGGAGCTCTTACCCTGGTAGGCTTGTAATACATGTGTTTGTTTGAATTAGTCAAGTTTGCGGGTTGCCCATTTCGAAAGTTTGAATCTATAAAGTTGCCCTTTTCAGTGGTTGAAATGGTTCTATTTTCCATCGAAACAGACTTTCAATTGTAAAATATCATTTTCTTGGTCTTGATATTATAATGGCAATTCAAAATTTTAAATGATGACAGAAACTACTAATTTCCTGCGTATTTTGAATCTTTCGGTAAGCATTTTGACTACTCCCCCACCCCCACCCCCACCCCCACAAAAANTCTCTCTCTCTCTCTCTCTCTCTCTCTCTCTCTCTCTCTCTCTCTCTCTCTCTCTCCCCGTCACGGTTCACTTCTACCCTAACCCATTTCTCTCTCTCTCTCAAGTCTCAACTCTGCCGGTTGTGATTTTATAGCGATTATGGGCGAGAAAGCAATCTAGGTGCACTTTCTATCCTTCCCCTTGTTTTACACTTCAATTTTGTGGTTTGTTGTTGTTGTCCTTGGGTATAAGATGGTTCTCAAATCTCTAAGAAGCTCCAAAGGAAGGATCAAAATCCTCTGTTTTTCTCATCCATGTTTTTCCTTGTTTTGCTACCTGCAGAACGTGACACGTGGACAACAAGGAGACCAACGGTCAAGATTGGGTGAGGATTATTACATCCGGTGCGTTGGTCTTAAAGTTGTCCACGTGTCGCGTTTTGCAGGTAGCAAAACAAGAAAAAACAGGGATGAGAAAAACAGAGAATTATTTTCCCCAAAGGAAAGCTAATCATCATTGCAAACTGCCCTCCTCTGGGAAAATCAGAGAGTATCACGTAATGTTGTCGAACGTTGGAGTCATCACTTCAATGGAAACAACGTGGATATGAGTACAATGGGAACAACGTAGCTATGGGTATTGTCTATAACTCCTTTATAGTCTGTGAGTCCTTCCATCAAGCACTTTATTCTCAAAATACCTAATCATGAAAACATTTAAGGGCCTGTTGGATATCGTTTCAAGAAACGAGTTTCTGCCGTTTCTATGCCAAGAAACGACAGAAACAGAACAAAAAGTGTTTGACAATACTGTTCCATTTCACCTAATTGCATAAACAAAAATTGCAATTTATATCTATTTCTGGTTCAAGAAACAGAAACGATGGAACAAGTTCTACTCGTTTCGTCGTTTCTTGAAACAACCAGCGAAACAATTATTTAACCCAACCCCGACATTTCCCCTTTCCACATTAGATGGTGCCTCTCATCTTCTCTGTTCTGCAGCTACCATCTCCGATCGTACCAACTCTGCAAGTCTGCTCCTCCCTTAGCAGCTACTCATCTCAACCCAGCCCTTGTGAAGACGACTACAGCAACCCGTGAACCTCAGTGATGTCTTCTCACCTACATAGATTCAACCCACAGAGCTTCAAATCGTACATGGTGTAAGTTGTAAAGCAAGAAGGTGGTTAATCTACAAAAGACGCACCGTCGATCATTCTTCCATCTCTGACTACCCTCCCAAAAGCATAACATCAGACCAGGTAATTTTTCTCTCTTCACCTTCAACCTCTGATTTCTTCTCTCTGATCCATTCGTTGCTAGAAGCCCCAATTCGACAAAAGCCCTAATTTAGTTTTTTGAAAAAGAGCGATAGAGGTTGTTTCAATTCCTTCCTCTCGCTTACCCGATTTATTGGCTATGCGTAATAAAGTTTCCCCTTCCCTACTAAAATCCCTAAATCGACAGTAGGCCTAAACTAATGTTCGACGTTTTTTAGGTGGGTTTGTGAAGCAAACTGATTCTGTAATCTTTCATCTGAGTTGGCTCTGTGAAGCATAGTAATCGATCATTCAACCTCAAGCTATCTATTAGAGGGTTCGGCTTCTCCATCAACAAGATTTTCTCTCCTTGGCAAGGTATGATCTGATGTTTCCCCCAATTTCTGCAACCCTAGAAAATTGCTCTTCAAATTGGCTATGCTCTGAATCAACTCCGTGTTCTGATGCATCATCCAAACACAATTAAAATAAGGGAAATTTACCACGCCACCCCTTGAAGAATGCCACAATTATAAGACCACCCCCTCTGTTTCACCAATTATCCTCAGACCCCCTACTGTCAGTCACTGTTAAGGAATGATATGAATTGACGCATTTGCCCTTATAGGTAAAACACTGATAGATACCAATTTTCATTATCCCAAAAATTCCCCTCTTTACCATTTTACCATTTCATTCTCCTTTCTCTTTCTCTCCTTCTCCTTTCTCTTTCTCTCCTTCTCTTCATACCTGCGACTTGAGGTAACGTTGGCAAAGAAAGGGTAAGCATTCAACATGAGGTACAAACCAGTTGGCGACTGGGGTTCATGGCTTTGATGGCACGCAGGATAAGATGGGCGGCATCATTATCATTGTTGTCCCTGAGTAGCCTGTTCAAGAAGTACACGCAATTACAGCGAGGGCCTCATTGGGCATGAGAGGGACGGCGGAGGGGAGGTGGGCAGCCATGGCGGCAACCCAAGACGATGACGGGGAGTAATACGAGGAGGATGTGGGGCCCTCGATGAGCAGCAGGCGAAAATGAAATCTGAGGCCTAAGGAATGGGTAAATTTCTAGAGACGGTCACCGATTCTTTGGAGGATGCTTAAGTCCTGGCCTGTACCCATGATTCGGATCACGGGTGTGGGCGTGGGAGCCATGGTGTTGGGATTTGACAATGGCATCTCCTCCCTCAGAGAAGTCAAAGTAGAAGAAAAAGAATGGCGGTGCCTCTCGGCGATTGCCTGCATTAATGGAGGCCATTGTAATCCTTGTATGGTGTCGAAATCAAGGATGTGGATGCATTCTTGGCCTTCTGTAGCTTCTAAGATGGCTTCATTGGCGGTGACGTGACTGAACCTTATGAAGGGAGTGATTTGGTTGAGGTAGAGATATTATGATTCCACCGCCTCCCAATTGAACTCCAATTCCATGTCCAAGTCTTGAGCAACAACACCACCACCACCACCAGCGCCGCTGTGCACCCAAAAACCACCACTACCTCCGGTTCTCATTTGATGATGATGGTGAGGAGTTGGGGCGACGGTGGTGACTGAAATGGAGGCAGCTGTGGTGGTGGCCGTTGTTGACTGCATCAACAAATTGTGGCTTAAGGGGTTCCGATTCAGGCGGAAGGAAAGGGCCCTGGCAAACTGGTGCACCAATCTCTCAATGGAATCGCAGTAAGGGGAAGCATTGGAGGAGATGATGGAGACTAGGCGTTGAGCGGCGGTCCAATCAGATTGACATACTAGCTCCGTGCAGTGGATCAACAGTTGCCGCGTGTTCTGGTTCGATGGACCAGAGGGTAAGTGGTTGTGTGATGCTAAAGGAATCTGATTCTGGTTGTTGGGATCTGCGGGTCGCCATCCATCGTCGAAGCAGCTACCGCTGCTCTGAACAATCGCCGGTGGTCCAACAATTACAATTTGGGAGAAAGGTGAATTTAGTCTTAGAATGGGGTCCAATAATTACAATTTGGGTGAAAGAAATATTAAATTATTACAAGGGTATTTTTGGTACTTCATATTTCATAAGGGTATTTTAGTATTTAAAATAAAATATAGTTGCTGACATCAACAAATATGGTATATTCCTTAACAATGACTAACGGTAGGGAGTCTGAGGATAATTTGGTGAAACAGATGAGGGTGGTCTTATAATTGTGGCATTCTCCAGGGGGTGGCGTAATAAATTTCCCTTTAAATAAACAAGGTTTATCAAACACCATTCCTATGGGAAACGTTTCCAGAAACAAGGTTTACCAAACACCTTCAAATCCATTTCTGTTCTCAGAAACGGGAATTTATGTTTCTACAGTTTCTTGAAACAGAAACGGTAGAAATGTTATCAAACTATGCCTGATCGTTACCAAAAAACAGAAAACATTTTAGATGGGCAGTGGCAATATTGCCTTGTATGTGCTTGTAATTAGAGATTGGTATATAAATAGAATTAGAATTTCTTACTCTCTTTGGTTTGATTTCTATTTGTATTTTATTTGACTTATTTTTATTTTTAGAAGTGTCTGATATAATTTATAGCACTTAATTCTATTTATAATAAATTAGAATAAATCACAAATAACAAATATTACTCTCAAGCTATTTGTGATTTTTATTAACAAATCATTTATGTTGATTTTTATTACCTTAAATGAGCATGTGTTCTAAACTACTCAAAATCAATGGTAAATATTTAACTTTAGTATGACTTTCTAGTTGGTTGATGATATGTATTAAAATACCATAGTTAACTCAGAATGTATTCTTCATGAGAATATTGCCATGTTAAGGACATAAAAATGCTAAAACAGTTGGGATCCATACTGGTTCCTATGTTTCTCAATATATGATTTGTGCAACAGATATTTCTTGGAGAAAATGGTGCCCATGATACTGAAGGAAATGATTTGCTATGTTTGGTTTATGTTTCACAAAAGTAGGCACAGGAAAAAAAAAAGTTGGGGCCATGAATACCATGGTAAAGCCCAAATCTTATTTCTACAGCTTGCACAACTTTTTTTTTTTTTTTTTTTTTTGGCTCATATCATTAGACTGATATAAAAGTAGTTGAGTTGTGGCATCTGAACAGAGAACTCCAGCTTCAGAAGAGGAATCTCGCATGCCAACTTTCTTTTGGATAATCCCAATTGGCTGTCGTTGCAGGGGTTTCTAAGGTATTAGTAGTTCCACTGTTACAAAAAATTTTGACTATTCTTTGCTTGTTCCCATATATCCAACTCTAGTATTATCCTGATGAATAGTTTATTTTATTCTTTGCAGTGTGATGAAATGCCTACTAGAAGAAGAGTGTGAGACCAATTGAGATTGAGGTCTGTTATGCTGATTTTGTCCAACTTTTAAATATTTTCTTGATAGTTTTTTCCTTAATTTTGTAGAGAACGATGAGTGTTCCTAGTGTAAATGCTTTTTCAAATTCACTTCCACTCTAAGCTCTGCAGTTATGTGACTTCTAATAATGTATCTTTCTTCTCTATTGCTGTTACAATAACCAGTCTTTCTTCCTTTTTCCAGTTTTACATGTTCAAGGTTGGTTTGTCACAGGTTGTATTTCTCCACTCTGGTCTTGAAGAAGGTTCTTTTGGGTGCTTTGTTTTGTACAAGAATTCTATTGTGACAGCGTGATGGTGATCTCTTTGTCCAGTGAAGATAAGGAATGTGGCATTTTTTTCTTGTATTTTCCATTCTTAGTATTAAGGTGAGACTGTAATTGTTCTTGTGATTCTACCTTATTATTTGATGAAATATTTTGTTATCTAAGAGTAAGCTATGTTATTGATGTTTATTGGTTGTCTCTGGTCTATCTAGAGAGAAATATTGTAATCTCATTATTTAACATAGTGAAAGTTTGATATGGACTAAGTCCCGTGGTTTTTACCTTTCATATTGGAATGGTTTTCCACATTAAAAATTGGTGTCTTTTATTATGATTTAGCTTCATTGATTTATTTACATTATTAGTTATTTGCACATTATTATTAAATTACATTTCCATTAATTTGCACACAAGTAAGAAAGGACTTGTTTTTCCCAACAAAGATGACATTAGAAGCCTTCTTTAAAACTGGGCTTCTTTAAACTACAAAGGGGAAAGGTATTTTGTACTTCTTTTGGTCCTTCTCACTAATCTCAATGTAGTTGGAGAGAGAACCAAAGGAATAAGAATTATCATCTATTATAGGGGCAATTACTATCACTCCCTTATACTGACCCTTGTCCCTATCCTCGTCCTCCTTACCCCCACAACCTTTCCTCCCTTAACCCTCTCCTACAACTCACTGCAGAGAATAATCACTCCTATGCCACCTCTATTTCCTCACCCCCCCGCCCCTCTTTGCTTCAAGGAGGAATTCGTCAATGCGGAATAACACTCGTTCAATCTCCTCTCTCAATCTTTCTATGTATCACCGTCTCTTATTATTACTTGCTTGAACTTGATTAAAATGTATTTAAGAATGTATGCACCCCACACTTTCCACCATTCGATTTGATTAGATGAGCTGCCAGCTGTATCTATGCATAATGGACCCAAAGCCCATGGATATAGACAGGCATGCAATTTTTTCTATATTTGCAACTTCTCTAGAGCATATGGCTATCTAGGAATGCTTTGGCATGGATTACAATAATCAGAGATCTTATAGCCTTGGTGAGCCTTAGTTAGATTGATTTAAAAGAGATCTTATGAGTTTCACTTTCTCCAGGTTCATAATCTGCGGGAAAAAATATATTGAAAAAAGGCAGAAAAGCGTCTACATTTATACACAGTAAGTGCGGAAAGACCATGCTATCCCCGCATTAAACATATTCCCACACGCTTTCCCCAGAATCTGATTACAACTTAAAATTGCAACAAACTATGATGCATCACAAAAGATTATACTAAGCAAATGAGAAGACAATACAAAGATTAGATGAAGAACCATAAATTAAGCTTTTCATTCCTTGGGGTAAAGGTAGTATGAGGAAAATCTTAAACGATGAGTCCATCCAGAATAGATGACATGACCATCCAAGTCACTAACTTTTTCAAGGCGCTTTAAAGATTTCTAAGAGAAATGCAGAAGAGAGACGGAAGAAAAGGATCAATAATGCAATCAGAAGAAGAGGGCTGCCATTCAGTAATGTTGAGGAAAGAAAAATCCTCACGTGGATCCACAATTGAGGCAATGGATTTGGGTTTATGGTTTATGGGTTTAGATGACTTTGAAGCTTTGGATACCTTATACAACCCAAGCCCAAGAGAAAGGACCTTGGATTGTCAACAATTTGGCCCAAACACAGACCCCAGTCTTCTTGAACACTTCTAACTTTACTGGCCCAATCAAAATTATTTACTTAATTGTCTGGCCTATTTCAACCTCCATAAGCAAGGCTGTCAATAGGTCTCATCTTTTCTACCAACAAAAAAATAAATAAAATAATAGGTCTTATCGAGATCCAATCTGAGCCCAGCCCGTCTATAGCAGTTCCAAACTAGGCAACCTGCTCCAATCTAGATCATACCCAGTTAGTAGAGATCGAATCAAGGATTAAAGTATCGGTATCGATCATCGTATCGGTCGGTCAAAATTAAGATATGTATCGGAGGTTATCGTATCGTATCAGAGATACTCTAAAATACGCTAAAGATACACACATAAATGGATAGGAAACATTTTTTTAAACACTTTTGCATAAAGAATTTGTTAAAAAAAAACTATTGATAACATGTATTATGCATAAACACTAAATTGAGGGTATCATACTAAGAATTCAAGGTCTGTAGTTGTCCCATAAATGTAAAATCCTTGTTCCCAACTTTGATTTTCACTTTAGTTAGAGAGAAATATGGCTGACAGCAACTTTGGAACAAAAACCCTTCAAAAAATCGTTTTTTTCTGAAAAATTACCCATATTGGCCATTATATGACCGTAGCGCCGATACGTATCGATACTCACCGATACG
>NC_056559.1:28032314-28091920 GCF_013358625.1 Macadamia integrifolia
CATTTTTTTAAACACTTTTGCATAAAGAATTTGTTAAAAAAAAACTATTGATAACATGTATTATGCATAAACACTAAATTGAGGGTATCATACTAAGAATTCAAGGTCTGTAGTTGTCCCATAAATGTAAAATCCTTGTTCCCAACTTTGATTTTCACTTTAGTTAGAGAGAAATATGGCTGACAGCAACTTTGGAACAAAAACCCTTCAAAAAATCGTTTTTTTCTGAAAAATTACCCATATTGGCCATTATATGACCGTAGCGCCGATACGTATCGATACTCACCGATACGTACAGATATATATCGATACTCACCGATACGTGCTGATATATACTGATACGTACTGATCGATACATACTGATACTCACCGATACGTACCAATACATACCGAAACATACATTTTACCTCAATTTTATATTTTTCATAGAGTCGTATCGATGTGTATTAGTGGTGTATTGATGCATATCGGTATGTATTGTAGGATATATATCGATACAAAAGGTTTTAAAAAATTCAATGTATCGTATCGATCGACTAAATTTAAGATACGTATCGAACAGTATCGTATCGGTATCGAAGATACTTAAAACCATGGATCGAATCCAATTAAGTAGTCCCCCACTTGGCCAAGTTACAAAATAAATCTTTCAAAGCAAAGGACTCTATTTGTAGAAAAGCTTGGCAGAATGTTTCGTGCATGGTTAATTACCATTTATTTGTCACTTAAATTGATAACTTCAGAGGCTAAGTAATGGATAGCTTGGAGAGGTACGCACCTGTATATTTTGTATAGCCCACCATATTTGAGTTTTTCCACTTTTATCTTCCAATGGTTCCTATTTGAGGTCTATTCGAATATGAAATCTAATCCTGGAAATACAATATTCTGCTTTTTTACTGTACAATGATTCAATACAGCTTAGCTTAGTTTAAAGGGTTTTTTTTTTTCTTTTTTTTTTTTTTTTTTTTTTAATTTTTTTCTCGCAAAATCCACAGGAGATTAGATCCCATGACCCTTATAAACTATTGGCATGCATGGTACCAACCGCAACTATGCTAGCAGTTGTCACTCTTCATTTTGAGTTAACTATCTAAACTCTTAAAAAATGTTTTGAATCTTTTCAATGATATATGCTTTGCAATTCATAAATCACGATTGATAATAAATCACGATTATGCTAAGGCTAACGGAACACTTTGGCCCTACCAATAATTGAACTCTATGTCTAGGCACCGACTTGTTCACATGTAGGTTGGCATTTAACAGCATTTATTAACACATGAGATTAGAAGACTTCCTAGGGTTTCATTGTGCCACATCATGTCCCACATCTCAACCATGATTTTAGTGCATGGTATTGATCACCATCGATATTAATATTGATATTGATATTGATACATATATATATATATATATATCAGGTTGCATCAGACATTTTATTCTTAAAAATTCTGATATAGAATTCCTTTGGACCATTTTGCATTCCCCTGTTATGATACATATATGATATCAATTATTGTAAATCAATCAAGTATCAATATCTACCATGATTGATTCAATTCGATACCTAAATCCATGTTCTCAGCCCCTTGTTCCTCCCCCAAACTTTACCACCTCCCAAAAAAAAAAAAAAAAATCCACCCATTTCTTTCTCATTTCAAGTGATAAAACTCATGTCTTTATTGATGATGTAGTTGGAAATTAAGTAGTATAACAATACAGTCTATATAATAATAACTTAGCATGTCCCAACTAAATGGGGTCAACCACATGAATGCAGTTACATATATTAAAAAGTGCTAATACAGTTTATGTGGTTAAATTTATTGGCTTAACCAGCCATCCGTCCATATCATGCTTTCAATTATGGTATTGGCACTAGCAATGTTGTTGTCGATATTGATATTGATATTGATATGTTCCTTCAGTAATGTTTTGTATTGGAGAAATTCATATTTTATCAAATATTTAGGATTCACATCTGTTTCACCAATATTGTATCAGTCAAGTATCCATTTAGGTCATGGCCAATACTAATACGTATCACCGACGATATCAATAACTAAAACTGTGATCTCTCTCTCTCTCTCTCTCTCTCTCATGTGACTGAGGAATGACTTGGACTACAGTCTACAGCTCATGCTTTAATGGTGTTTTCAATAGTGGGGGTGGGGGTGGGGGTGGGGGTGGGGAGGGAAATTGTGTTTTGCCGCTTTTGCCACACAGATTTGAAGGAGAGAAAGAATGGCAGAGTGGCAGAGTGGCAGAGTTAACTGTCACTAGTGTACAAAATTGGATATTCGAACAAGGCTTCTTTATTTTGAAGATTTCTAACTTTCATCTCTGATAAAATTATCAGAGCACTCTTGTCCATTGTTAATAGGATTTTTTTTTATTAACAGTTGAGTAATAGGTGTCAGATAATTTATATCCTTATATTTTCGTCATCTTAGTATAAGATACTTTTCTTTTCATGAATGTAAAATCTTGTTATTTCACATAGGAGAAAGTTTATTTCTTTCACCGATAGAGGGCGCCCACCATTCTACGGTCCACAAATCCCTCTAAGTTTTACTATTTTCCCAAAATACCCTCTCGATACCCCTGGCCATCTGAAGCACCATAATGAATAGAAATCCATTTACCATGGCCTTAAGAAAGATGCTTAGTCCTTTCACATATGTACTCAAAAAAAATGTGAGAATGATAGTTCTTGAAAATAATTTTAAAACCTTATTTTACAGTTGGTTTAAAGAATTTTTTTCGAATAAAATGGTAATTAAAATAAAGTTAAATGTTTTGAATACACCTATAGACGTATCATTCAAATAATTCCTTTTTACCAATAAAGAAGAAAAAAAAAAATGCATTCTAAACCCTTTTAAACAGTTGGGGTTTTTTTTTTTTCATATCTTTGAATCCATTTTGTAACATGATAAAAATGGCTAGAATATGAATAACAAAATAATGATATTTAATTTTATTTCTCTTTTCTTTGATTAAAAAAATAATAATAATGATATTTAAACCAGTTTCACTAACTACTATATTTCTTTCTATTTTTACTAACATGGATTTATTTATCGGTATCGGTATATGATACCGTTCTAAATTGATCTAGATCAGTCACTTTTGTCCTTATTTAAAAAAAGAAAAAAAAAAAACACACTTTTACTATTTTACTCCTTAACCGATATTGATAACCCATCCGAATCGGTCAAGTATCATTATTAATCTCAGTCAATACTGATATAATATGATAAATCCAATACTGATACTTACATCCATTGTCACCATAGCTAATAAAAATGGTTTTTTTTTTTTTTTTGTCCATTCCGAACTGGTCTATATTATATGGTATAAAAAAATAAAAAAATAAATAAAAGAAAAAGAAAAGAAACATTTTAAATTCCTCCTTTTGCTGGAAAAAAAGAGAGGCACTTTTTACAAATTTATTTTTATAATTAGTACATCAAATATTAATATTTAATTAATATGATTTGAGTTTGTCCAGTTTTGTCTTTTTTTTTTTTTTTTTTTTTTGTTAAGTGGTAAGAATCATGGGATGGAAAAGTAGTGAATTTTCTATTACAATTGGAAAGAATTAAGAATCTACGTTAAACCCTTATTTTTTTGCGTTTATCATGGATGGATGATTTAATTAAGAACATTCAAGACAAGGTTCTATGATGTATGTTCTTTGCTGATGATATTGTTTTGGTGGATGAGATAAAAGTTGTGATTAATATTAAGCTAGAGCTATAACAACCTTGGAATCAAGGGGTTTTAAATGAAGTGGAACAAAGACGATGTATATGATGTGTAATTTTAGTCACACTATGATGAATAATAAAATGATGAAAATTGTGGAGAGAGAAATACCGCAAAGTGATCATTTTAAGTATCTGGGGTCAATCATAAATAAAGAATATGATATAGAGGATAATATTTCCCAGAATATTAAAGTGTGATGAATGAACTAGAGAAATGTGTTCGGGATGTTGTGTGATTAGCGTATTTCTTTAAAGCTTAAAATAAAGTTCTACAAGCCTGCTATGATATATGGGACAAAATTATGCTTGATAATTAAGAAATGTGATATTGATAAGCTATGTGTAGCAGAGATGAGGATGTTGAGATAAATGTGTGGTAAAACTAGAAATGACAAAATTATGATTGATCATATTAGTTCTGATTTGGGAGTTGCCTTGATTCATGATAAGCTTCGAGAAAGTCGTTTGAGGTGGTATGACCATGTTCAATGAAAGTCTAGGGATCTACCAATAAGGAGTGAACTGATTTAGATTGAATGAGCTAAAAATATTAAAGGCATGCCTAAATGACTATAGGAGAAGTAGTTAGAAAGGACATGGGTTGCTTAGGTCTTTTCTCAAGTATAACCTCGAATAAATCTTGGAGGGCTTGAATCTATTTAGCTGATCCCATTTAGGTGATTTTTTTTATTGATTTTGTCATTTTTTTTTTTTTCTACTACCTTTGATCGGATCTATGTAGCGGACTCCATACAATTGGGACAAGGTTAAGTAGTTGTCGTTTTGATTTAGATATTTCAAATCTCAACGTTTAAAATCTTTTTTTTTATTATTTTATTTTAGTTTATTTTTTATTGTCCCGTTCAAATTCTGACAAATTTAAACACTACATCATACTGCCGAACAATTTTTTTAATTGCTACCCTTTTGCTAATCCAAAGCTAGCTTAACCTGATTTGACACAAACAAGGCAATTCTCAATCGACAATGGTATCTGATACTGCAGCAAGCTGACTCATTGGCTATCAGCACCCAGCCGATCCAATCAAGTTAATTTTCTGGTTGAAAAAAAATCCTTGGTTGGTCTGATGTTGTCGGTCCATGTATACCAGCCTTGATGAGTAAACTACTAACCCTTTCCATTCAAGTTGATTTTCGATACATCCAAGGAACTACCAGACTATACACATCTTAACCATACAAAACACAATAGACAAATCATTGTACACAATTAATTCCCAACCAAACTTAAATCATTATCTAACCAGAACTTGCAGGTAGAAAGAAGAAATTTGAAACGGTAATGAAAGAGTTAAATACCGATGGGATGTGATGGGGTCAATTCAACATTACATGTGGGATTACTTAAACATACGGTTGTCAAATGGTTCGGTTCAGTTTTGGTCAGACTGAATCGATTTTAGACTAAGAAAAAGTAAAAGTGAAACCGAAGATGATGAAAGGTTTGGTTTCAATTTTCAATTTGATTTGGGTTCAATTTATTTTATTTTATCAAGCACCACAAGTAAGGGTGTCAATTGATCGGGCCTAGTCGGGTTCGATCACTTGGAAATCTTGCACCGTGAATGTCTGTTTAAGTAAGCGGGCCTAGCTTTGGAGGACATGGTATGGTTTATAATCGAGCCGGTCGGTGTTGGGCTTCCTTAGACGGATCTTAATCGGACTATAGACCTATTTAAGTCTAAACGGGTTTTAAACGTGTCTACCATAAAATTATTTTTTAAGTGGGTTGAAGGCCCAGAAATATATGACGCAATTCTTTAGTAAAGAAGAGAAGTGATATGAGATTATGGTTGTTCTTTTGAAAGAAAAAAAAAAAAGAAATTATCACTGATGAGAGTATTTCTTCCCAACCAAGTCATGGGCAAGGACCGGTCCTGACCAATGCTGCACCTCGGCCTTCCAACAGGCCCTGCTAACACCTCGGCATCTCATCAAGCAGTGCTTCCACCTCGGTCCTTCATCAGGCCATGCTGCCACCTCGGCCCTCCATCAGGCCGTGCTACCACCTCTACCCTCCATCAAGCCGTGCTTCCACCTCGGCCCTCCATCAGGCCGTGCTACCACCTCGGCCCTCCAACAGGCCGTGCTGCCACCTCGGCATNTTTGTCCATTCCGAACTGGTCTATATTATATGCTATAAAAAAAAAAAAATAAATAAAAGAAAAAGAAAAGAAACGTTTTAAATTCCTCCTTTTGCTGGAAAAAAAAAGAGGCACTTTTTTACAAATTTATTTTTATAATTAATACATCAAATATTAATATTTAATTAATATGATTTGAGTTTGTCCCACAAGTTTTGTCTTTTTTTTTTTTTTCGTTAAGTGGTAAGAATCATGGGATGGAAAAGTAGTGAATTTTCAATTACAATTGGAAAAAATTGAGAATCTACGTTAAGCCCTTATTTTTTTGCGTTTATTATGGATGGATGATTTAATCAAGAACATTCAAGACAAGATTCTGTGATGTATGCTCTTTGCTGATGATATTGTTTTGGTGGATGAGATAAAAGTTGTGATTAACATTAAGTTAGAGCTATAACAACCTTCGAATCAAGGGGTTTTAAATGAAGTGGAACAAAGACGGTGTATATGATGTGTAATTTTAGTCACACTATGATGAATAATGAAATGATGAAAATTGTGGAGACAGAAATACCGCAAAGTGATCATTTTAAGTATCTGGGGTCAATCATAAATAAAAAATATGATATAGAGAATAATATTTCCCAGAATATTAAAGTGTGATGAATGAATTAGAGAAATATGTTCGGGATGTTGTGTGATTAGCGTATTTCTTTAAAACTTAAAATAAAGTTCTACAAGCCTGCTATGATATATGGGACAAAATTATGCTTGATAATTAAGAAATGTGATATTGATAAGCTATATGTAGCAGAGATGAGGATGTTGAGATAAATGTGTGGCAAAACTAGAAATGATAAAATTATAATTGATCATATTAGTTCTGATTTGGGAGTTGCCTTGATTCATGATAAGTTTCGAGAAAGTCATTTGAGGTGGTATGACCATGTTCAATGAAAGTCTAGGGATCTGCCAATAAGGAGTGAACTGATTTAGATTGAATGAGCTAAAAATATTAAAGGCATGCCTAAATGACTATAGGAGAAGTAGTTAGAAAGGACATGGGTTGCTTAGGTCTTTTCTCAAGTATAACCTCGAATAAATCTTGGAGGGCTTGAATCTATTTAGCTGATCCCATTTAGGTGATTTTTTTTATTGATTTTGTCATTTTTTTTTTTTTCTACTACCTTTGATCGGATCTATGTAGCGGACTCCATACAATTGGGACAAGGTTAAGTAGTTGTCGTTTTGATTTAGATATTTCAAATCTCAACGTTTAAAATCTTTTTTTTTATTATTTTATTTTAGTTTATTTTTTATTGTCCCGTTCAAATTCTGACAAATTTAAACACTACATCATACTGCCGAACAATTTTTTTTATTGCTACCCTTTTGCTAATCCAAAGCTAACTTAACCTGATTTGACACAAACAAGGCAATTCTCAATCGACAATGGTATCTGATACTGCAGCAAGCTGACTCATTGGCTATCAGCACCCAGCCGATCCAATCAAGTTAATTTTCTGATTGAAAAAAAATCCTTGGTTGGTCTGATGTTGTCGGTCCACGTATACCAGCCTTGGTGAGTAAAACTACTAACCCTTTCCATTCAAGTTGATTTTCGATACATCCAAGGAACTACTGGACTATACACATCTTAACCATACAAAACATAATAGACAAATCATTATCTAACCAGAACTTGCAGGTAGAAAGAAGAAATTTGAAACGATAATGAAAGAGTTAAATACCGATGGGATGTGATGGGGTCAATTCAACATTACATGTGGGATTACTTAAACATACGGTTGTCAAATGGCTCGGTTCAGTTTTGGTCAGACTGAATCGATTTTAGACTGAGAATAAGTAAAAGTGAAACCGAAGATGATGAAAGGTTTGGTTTCAATTTTCAATTTGATTTGGGTTCAATTTATTTTATTTTATCAAGCACCACAAGTAAGGGTGTCAATTGATCGGGCCTTGTCGAGCTTGATCACTTGGAAATCTTGCACCGTGATGCCTGTTTAAGTAAGCAGGCCTAGCTTTGGAGGGCATGGTACGGTTTATAATTGAGCCGGTCGGTATCAGGTTTCCTTAGACGGATCTTAATCGGATTATAGACCTATTTAAGTCTAAGCGGGTTTTAAACGTGTCTACCATAAAATTATTTTTTTAAGTGGGTTGAAGGCCCAGAAATATATGACGCAATTCTTTGATAAAGAAGAGAAGTGATATGAGATTATGGTTGTTCTTTTGAAAGAAAAAAAACAGAAATTATGACTGATGAGAGTATTTCTTCCCAACCACGTCACAGGCAAGGACCGGTCCTGACCAATGCTGCACCTCGGCCCTCCAATAGACCCTGCTAACTCCTTGGCATCTTATCAAGCCGTACTTCCACCTCGGCCCTTCATCAGGCCGTGCTACCACCTCGGCCCTCCATCAGGCCGTGCTACCACCTCTGCCCTCCATCAGGCCGTGCTTCCACCTCGGCCCTCCATCAGGCCGTGCTACCACCTCGGCATCTCATCAGGCCGTGTTGCCACCTCGGCCCTCCATCAGGTCATGCTACCACCTCGGCCCTCCATCAGGTCGTGCTGGCACCTCGGCCCTCCACCACGCCATGCTACCACCTCGGCCCTCCATTAGGCCGTGCTACCACCTCGGCCCTCCATCGAGCCGTGCTACTACCTCGGCCTTCCGTCAGGCTGTGCTACCACCTCGGCCCTCCATCAGGCTGTGCTGCCACCTCGGCCCTCCATCAAGCTGTGCTACCACCTCGGCCCTCCATCAGGCCGTGCTACTAGTGACCTCAGCTTGACCAACCTGTCACCTCGACTTGGCACAATCAAGTAAGGCACCCAGAAACATGCTCTCATCCACTCCTACATTCAAGGAACGTAATCCCTGATCACGGGTCACGACTCTATCTACTACACGTCATCAGAGGCGTCTACCCTTCTCGCGATTTGCACCTCCGAGATCAATGGAGAATATTTTCTGTAACCCAGAATATTCCCAGAATCACAAAGCCACTCCCCTCAAGGACTCCATGCCTAAACAGGACCCTTCACAATCGTCTCCCACTCTCCCTCCATCAGTAGCCGATAAATACCAAGGTAAACCTCCATCATGGGGGATCGATCAATCACTTCTTTTACTGGAAAAACTCTCTTGAGCATCTACTATGGAAAGATCTGACTTAGGCATCAGAGAGTCCCCTGTCGAGTTAGCCTGGCTCTCCCCTGTCATCTCTTCTGTGTAGGTCAGCCTCTTGAGCTGCTTAGCCACCTCGCGCTCCAGCTCTCCAGCCCTCTCCTCATGGTCTTTCGCCCTCTGCTCCTCAGATCGGGCCTTTCTCTTCTCGTTCTCCATCTGGCCCATGGACATATGAAGATCCCCCCGCAGGCACTTTACCTCATCATCCAACTTCTCGCGGGCAACGGCCATGTTCTCGAACCAACTAGTGGCTTCCACCGCATAAACGAAAGCCTACATTTATCCAACGGAGCCATGAATACTAGGAACTCAAATAAATACAAAGGGTAAGAGGCGGAAAATATTTACGTCCCCCATCCGGGGCATAGACCTGCTCCACGAAGTCAATGTCAGGCAGCTTCCTCACACGGATAACATCCTTCTTAGGACGGCTACGGCGGCACCAAGTTTGAGCTGCCGATGGGTCCAGGATGGTGTCGTTCTCCAACAGTTCCACCAGGGGTCTACGGGCTGCTTCCCCATTCGAGCCACCTTTGGAGGGTTTCGGTGTTGCCCCTCATCAACTGGTGAGCACCTCCTTTTTTGGCCGTCGGACCCTACCCCAGCTCGATCAGGTGTGCCAGTCTGCCCTGGCACCTTCTCTACCACACCAGCTGGTTCCTTCGCCTTCACAGAGATCGGAGCCCCGTGTCGAGCTAAATATTGTACTAGAGGGGGCATCTCCTTCCCTTGCTTGCCCCAATAACAAGGGGTGTGGACTTGTTGCCCACGCCAATGGGAGGGGCGACCTTCACACCTGGGTTGGGGCTCGCCATGACTTTGCCCTTGTCACCGGCCTTCTTGGCAGCCTGCTCGGCCGCAGCTTTCTTCCTCGCCTCCGCTGCCACCGTGGCCAGGGCCTTATTGTCTACCTTCACATTAACCACTGCAAGACAAGAAAGAACCGAGCTCTATCAGTATTGGGAACAGGCTAAAACATCAAAAAACTGAGCTGAACCACAATAATCGAACTCGATGGGACCCTCACCAGGGACTTCACTCAATTCAAAAATCTCAGCTATAGATTTGCTTTTAAAAAATAGCACAGTTAGAAATACGCAGCAATAGATTTACTACAAAAACATTCATAGTTAAAATCCACAGCTATAGATTTGCTGTGGAAAAAAAGCGCAGTTAAAAATATGCAGCAATAGATTTACTACGAAAACATTCGCAGTTAAAATCCCTATCTATAAATTTGCTGTGGAAAAAAAGCGCAATTGCTAATCTGTAGCAATAGATTTAAAATCAGCAACTATAGATTTGCTGTGGAAAAAAATCGCAGTCAATAATCCATAGCAATGGATTTACAGTGGAAACATCCACAGTTAAATATCTGCAGCTATAGATTTGTTGCAAAAAAAATTCGTAGTTAGAAATCCTCAACAATAGATTTGTTGCAGAAACATTCGCAGGTAAATATCCATGGCTATAGAGTACCTTGTCCCTGCGGTGTGAAATCCGCAACTACAGACTTAGCGACAGCACTTGTAGCTGTGGATAGAAAATCGCAGGTAATTCATAGCAATAGGCTGCTCCTTTTACTACGGAAAAAACCACAGTTATAGGCCTCCTTTGTGATAGTGTGCTATCATATCCTTTTTCCTTTCGATATTGTTTTGAATGATAAGAAAGAGTTAAATGAGGAAATATATTCACTGTTTTATTAATTAGTTACTTCATTGGCAACCTCTGTGGTGGATCTCTTGCGTTCTGCCTATCATTACTCGTCTAGCTGAATCTAACATTGAGATCTTTTGATGCAAACCAAAAATGGGATGGATTAAATTGAATGTGGACAGCGGCTCGTTGGGTATCCCGGGGAGAGCTGGAGCAGCCGGTGGTATTTTGGTGATAATTTGGCAAGAGTAGTCTACACATTCTGGGATTTTCTTTGGCAGACAACAAAATTATGAGGCTGGATTTGCTACCTTTGTCTCAGGAATTTTTGATGCAAGAAATTTGGGGATCCAGAAGCTCTGGCTTGAATGCGACTTAGTAGTTGTGGTTATTGTTGTCTACGCAAAAACTAGCTCATGGTTTGTGATGCAAGGTTGAGTTTTTCTTCAATTGTACTTAACATCTATTGAGTGGAAGATCATTCATTACTACAGTGAGGCTAACCTTATTGCTTTTTTTTTGGCCAAGGCGACAGCAAAGAATGGTGCTTCTTTTACTATGATC
Source organism: Macadamia integrifolia (assembly GCF_013358625.1). Taxonomy (NCBI): domain Eukaryota; kingdom Viridiplantae; phylum Streptophyta; class Magnoliopsida; order Proteales; family Proteaceae; genus Macadamia; species Macadamia integrifolia. Next base: position 28,043,638 of record NC_056559.1, read on the forward strand.
TTCCTATTTCTGAATATGCAAGATGAGTTGTTGATTGATGCTCAATGTAGAATTTGAGATTTCAGTTCACTAGATGATTGTTTCTTCTAGCTGATTGGCTCCTCCTTGCTGATGGCAATGCCGAAGGTGAGGAGCCCCGATTAGTATTTCGTCTTTGTGTATCTAGAATTTTACAGTCTCGCCATTGTAATTATTTTTTCTTGATATTTTTCTTTTATGACCTTTTAGCCAAAAAAAAAATACTCCATTGGTTACTAGAGGTTCAAGTTACTTCTTTTGGTAAGATATGTCTATTGTTTTATGAACTGGCTTTGGATTTGCTTCCTTGCAACGGGTGGAGGTGGACTATGTTCCGAGACATTAGGGTAGGGGTGTCAATTGATCGGTTAGGGCTGAATCTGCTTCATTATGGAAATGATGAATCTGAAATCAAACCAATAAGGAAAGGTTTGTTATTGGTTTGATTTCAATTTGTGTACTTATTGGTTTTACTTATCGATTTGGTTTCGATTTTGGTCTGATTTAGATTCAGTTTAACATGTATATGTAAACTAATGAGAAACAAATAGTTTTGAATGAGTTCCAAGGTGTTATCGGTTTAGTTTTGATTTAGGTTCGGTTTTTACATCCAAAGTTGATCTAATAAAGATCGGTTCGGGCTAATTCGGGTTAGTTTCACATGTTCGTTTTGGATTTGAATACACCTATATTAGGAGTAGAAATTTGCTTTTATTTTATTCTTAGATTTTGATGTGGATTTTGAATTTTGTTTCTGTAAATGATGGAAAGTATGTTCATTTTTCTTCCTCCATACCTGAATTGTAATTCTCTGTTTTTTGTTAGAGTCAGAAATATGGTTTTATTTCTACCCAAAAAAATATAATAAAATATGGTTTATATTTTTTATCGCAACAATTTGATCAGTTTTGGTAACGATAAATTAAAAAGAAAAGAAAATGTTAGAGATTGTAGAGCGAAATTATTAATTGTTCTGCCATATTTAGCAATAGTAATTAAGGGGTGAAAGTTTGGCCCTGACAACCCGAACCCGCCTTGGCCTGCCCTGAGCTCGAATAGGGTTTGGGTCAAATTTTTTGACCTTAAGGGCGGGTTAAGGTTGACAAACCCCGACCCTGGGTCGGGTTGGGTTAGGGTTTCAGCCTCAATCGGACCCAACTCGGCCCTAAATTTAACCTTGCATCTTTATAATAGAAATTAGGGCTCCAATAGGTTTTTTATTTTTCTATAACTTTTTAATATATGAGACATGACTGGAAAAAATATGTCAATCAAGATTAATCCAACAATTATAGAAGCCAAGGTCAACCCGACCCAGACCAACCCGACCCAACCCGTCCCTGACAGGGTCCATTAGGGCCGGGTTGGGTTGGTATGAACCCAGCAGGGTTGGGCCTAAACAAGAACCTGACAGGGTTGGGTTGGGCTTGGGTTGAATTTTGATGACCTATGGTTGGGTTAGGGTTTTAAGAAACTCGGCCCAGCCCGGCCCTATTTCACCCCTAAGTAATATAATATTAACTTATTACCATCACTAAATATCAATAAAAGAGGCTGTTAATTCCATCATTATAATATATATAAAAGAAAAAAAAGAAAAAAAACTATTTAAATAGTAGTGGTAAAAATTCACCGCACTTTGCTTTACCGTGTTATCTTTTTTTTTTTTTTTTTTTTTTAGCTAATGACAGGTATCTAGGCCTTCGTCCTGACTAGTCCTGCAGGCCCATACTGACCCCACAACGGCATGGATCAGGTCATACCAGGGTTGAATGAGAATCATTCAACTTTACCACGTTGTCTATTCTTCAATAGTTCTCACCATTGAATCTTGCACATGTGGAAGCCTCGTACATTAAATAGCTTATTTTTTTTAATAACAATTTAATAGATTTATTTATTTATTCTCAAAACTATTACTTTCGTTGCCTTGGATGCATTTAAACCAATTGCTAAACCATATGATGTTGGAATATCGTTGGACTTCAACGTTGTTCTAACTTCTAACTTCTAACCAACATAAAGCTTGGGCATGACTGAATATTATATATTATATGCCGTTGGAATATTGCGTTGGGTCCGTTGTGGGTCCATAACTAGGGTTGGACCCGACCTGTGGGTGGCACCGATATATTATCTCCCCACCCATAAAAAGGAGATCAATTGGAGAGTATAGACTCTACCAAGGCTTTAACGAATTCGAATTGTGGTCGGTCAATTCCAATTAACCATATCTCCCTATAAAATGCAGATCAACGCTGCCTACTCTCAATTTTTCAAGGTTTAAGAATTTGAATAAAATCGGTTGAATCGGCTGATTCAAATCGGATTCGATTTGTTTGATTCTCAAAAACTCTTCTTTGGAATCATCCATGAATGCATTTAGAAGTGGTTTCTCTCTCTCTCTCTCTCCCTAGTCACCTCTCATAGCCAGATCTATAGGATTTGGGGATCTTTGGGTTGAAGATGCAATAAGGGTAAAATGATCTTTAGATTTAGGATTTTTTTAGTTCAAGTTACAATAAGGGTAAAATAGTCTTTTCAATTTAAAAAAACTAACACATCACTCACCATGTTATGTTTCATGAACCAAAACGTAGTAAATGAAACACAAAAAGGTAGATGTAATTAGGTCAAATCTCAAGGGATATATAGGTAAATTTTTCAAAAAAAAAAAAAAAAAACACAAACTCTAAAAAAATCAAAGATATGCGGAAATATTTTCTTCCTCTTCCCAATTCTATTTTGTATCAGCTAATTTTTAAGCAATCTAATTTGAATCAAATCAATGGATGCTGATCTCATAACATGATCCGGGTTTTTAAACCTTGGAGGCTATTCACCAGCTTTAGGATTTAAAAAAGGAGAATTTACTTTTACTCCCCTACACTTAGCCTATATTTACTAAAATTCCCCTACCTTTTACTTTTTTTACTGATATTCCACTACTTTTTGATTTTTACATGTCTTTCTCCCCTGCTCTATTTAAATGCCCAGATTACTCTTCATTTTCACTTGTAACCTATTACACTTTTTTCATATTGACTAGATTAAAATATGGTTTGAACCAAACCATTTACAAGTTTTGTTTCATCCAATCATCAAGGATATTGGCATAGCTGATGTGTCCTTAAAGATATTATTTATTTATTATTTTTTTTTTTTATTTCGTCTCATCCAATCATTAGGGATGTTGTTTATTTATTTATTATTATTTTATCTCATCCATCATCACAAATTTAGCAATCTATTTTTTTTTATCGGTATTAGATTGGTATCAGTCTCAACCAATCTAAGGATTAAAAAAATAAAAACTACGTGGCACTCGATTATGATATCAACATAGATATAGATCGGATACAAATTAAATTATTTTTTTTTGAATTTTCAATATCCTTGATGATTAGATGAGACAAAAAATTGTTAATGATTTGGTTTGAACCAATCAATTTGAAAAAGAGTCTAATAGGTTACAAGTGAAAAGGAAGGGTAATCTAGGCATTTAAAAAGAACAGGGGAGAAAGAGATGTAAAAATCAAAAGACAAGGGAGTATCAGTAAAAAAGTAAAAGGTAGGAGAGTTTTAATAAATATAGGCCAAGTGTAGGGGAGTGATAGTAAATTCCCCAGATATTCGTCTTCCTTTCTCCTCTGGCACAAAACAGTTTTGAACCTTTGGCTTCCACCAAAGTTTTTTGCCCAAAGATATAATGCGTGCCAAGTAGGCCTTTGATGCAGATCAGGATTTTGAGTCAGATTAATTCGAAGGTCTCTAAATCAGAGCCTACCTTGCACTGGAAAAACCAAGCTAGCACCCACTCATGCGAGATTGGGGATCATAGAAGGAATTTTCCAAAGTTGCGTTAGTCTGGGAATTCCCGAAATTGCTTTTTGGATTTCATTGATTGAAGTGGTGGGCCTAGCTATATGATTTTGCAATAGAGAATCGCAAGTTCAGAACATGGCGGCAAGCGAAGAAGCTGTACAATAATTTTGAGCATATTATTTGTTCTATGCAACATTGATGTCAAATCTACAGGTTTGACAAAACTTATTTTTCAGTTTTGTCATTCTTTTGGCTGTAAACACAATGTATACCAAAAGTTGTAGGTTGCTAAAAGGTGAGAAGCCCTATATAAAAGAATGCGCCTCTGGGGCAGACTAATAATACAAATCTTTCTTAAGATTATATTCCTAGTTCTTTCTCTAACACATTATTTACTTTTCTTATTTTCTGTAGCAGACTCATATCCTCCATGACAAGTGTGCTGTGCAGAGTGGTCTCTGTCCTGTTTGAACCCAAAAAGAAGAGAAACCCCATGAAAGTTTTAATACAGTGCAGTGTGGCATGAATGGAGTAGGAAGGTTTATCTCTCCTCTGCTGGTTCTATCACTGCTTGTAAGGTTGGACATGGTCATTGTTGGCCAAAATATGAGGTTTCTATTAGCTTTGCTCCATTTGATCAGGGCTCCTCAATCAGCTCGAACCGCCTGTCATTACACTTGACATAGGAGGTATCTGGATGAACCAGTGTTTGGTTCCAGCTTGCTCTTTCTGTCATCAATGAGTTCAGATTTGAATTGTGCACAGGAGTTTGCTGTTTGGTTGCTACGGCAGATCCGATCCAAACCATCAATATAGCAATCCCGAAAGGCAGAAATCTACAATTCATTCAAACGGATGTGATTTGTGACCAATTAGGGGACGCACATGGGTATCAACTAGGATGAACTTTTTGTATTTCACAAGGGTGGGGGTGTCATTTTGACCCTTCTATATCTGGGTGTAGGTACTGTACGACTACGGAGCATTATTTTTCCATAAAATTATATAGTATTATCCCTTTTTTTTGGGTGGGGGGGGGGTGGGGGTGTGGAGAATTCAACTGGAGAAATCAAGATAGAATTGAATTCTTAGTTGCATAATCTTTTTGGTGGAAGCTTACATCTTGTTAAGAATTTGGGTTTATGTTAGATGGGTTTAGTGAGTTTGAAGCTTTGAATACGTCATCCAACCCAAGGTCCTTTCTCTTGGGTTTTCAACACAGTTTGGCAAAAACTCGAGCAATTTTAACTTTACTAAAACCAATCTTACTTAGTTGTCTGGCCCATAAGTAGGGCTGTCAATAGTTTATAACTTGGCCCATGATCCAATCTATGCCCAGGGTCCCAGACTGTTTTAAGTTTTTATTTTTTATTTTTTTATTTTGATAAATATATAGCCTGCTCCAGTTAAGATCTTACCCAATTAATAGAGATCAAATCCAATTAAGGGTGACACTATCAAGGATTTAAGGCAGTTGTCAAAGATCTAACTCATTAATGCATTTTTTTTGGTTATGGTATTTATATAATACTAGAGTGTGGCCTTCTTGGCCCCCATCCCGCCCCTGTATGGGTCCTTCCTTGACTCCTCTGTGGACATTTGTATGGTCCTAACGGACCCTTGAAAGGGAAAATCTGTGACAGACTTCTCTTTTTTATTTCTGTGATTTTTTCCTTATAACTAAGATAAGTTTGGCCATGACCAAATTTATACTTATAAAATTAGAATAATCAAATAGAACAACTTGACTCGTTGACCGTTGGGAATGCCTTGATGCAAAATCTTGCAGCGATGTGGGGACTATGATTGTGATTGTGATTATTTTTCTCCGGTCGAAGTTGGGTCTCATTCAAATTGGAACCCTCATTCTCAGCTTCGTCCTACGTGTCTTCCTGTAATTGGTTTACAATGGGTCAAGCCCTTGGAAGTGGGTGGAGAGGTAGGGGTGGAGGAATGGAGGTGGGGCAGGGGATGGTGGTGGGCTGGGGCTGCTGCAAGAGGGGTCTAAGGGAGAAGAGTAGGAGTGGGGCTGGAGACCCAACTTGCCAAATTGCCAACATTTCGTGTGGAAAACAATCCCATGTGAGCCTCTTTTGGTCTTTTTAATGGACCTCATGAAGAGACATGGGAAAAAAAAATCTATAGGACTTGCGAAAACGAGACATTAGATTTGTAAAAGAGTGCCCCATTGGAGAGCATTGTTTCAAAAATTGGATCAGAATCGTGAAATAGCCCGGATTGGATCCATATTGGTAGAGACCATGGTTCTAAAACTAGGATCGATTAGTATCGGTTAGATTGGAATGATACTGATTTTGATCGATCCCCGATTCTGACCTTTTTGATCCTGATATACATGTATGATCCAAGGGTAAAAGTGTAATAAAAATTGATTTAGAAAAAAAGGGATAGATCTATCCGATATGATCCGATCCATGCCGATCCAGATCGGTATCCACATGGTATCGGCCTTTACCAATCCCATGACCGTTCCATAGTTTTAGAACGTTGAGACTATCTTGAGTCTTGATTGTTCCGATACAAATCCACCGGCACAACCCAAGGTAAAAAGATAATAAAAGTTATTTTTTTAAAAAAAGAGAATAGGGGTAAATCTAGGTGTGTCAAACGGTGTGATTTTAGTTATTTAGCCTAATTCTGATTCGATTTACATTTTGATAAAAGTGAAACCAAAACAACACTAGATAGGAGTAAGCTGAAATCATAATCATTTTCATCCGACTTTGGTTTTACCAGTTTCTAATCATTTTTTGTTATTTGGTTCACAATAGGTATACATGAGCTTTATAGTGTCAGTGTCAGAAAACGGTTTGCAAATTCGATATGTAATGTATTACATTTAGTTCACATTTAGAGATGAGGAAGAGACTGGGAGTACAAAGTGCGAAGTAGGAAATAGGGAGATGGAAGAGGAAGAAACAACAGAAGATTTACCAAGTTGAAGTTGAAGTTGAAGTTGAAGTTGAAGTAAAAGTTGAAAGTTGAAAGTTGAAAGTTGAAGTTAGACTTTGCAATGAGAAGGTGATTGAATTTGTAATTATTATTAATAAAGGATAACGATAAAAATTAAATATGTTACTCCGTAATTTGTATCCCATTAAAACACAAATAATCAAATATAGAAGTAACTCATCAAAACACGTTTTTTCTTATTTTTGGTAAAGGCTCACCAAAACAATGAAACACGTTAATACGGTAACACCATTGGTTGTGGTTAACCATCGGTTTTATGGTTCTAACTCGATTTTAATCGGAAAAATGACCTACAAAACCAGAATAGATTGTTTTTTATCATAAACAGTCTATTCTACTTTCGTTAAATGGTTTCAATTATATTTTGGCACCAAACATCCGAATCAATATCGGTCGAAATCTATCCCAAGTTGTAAAACCTTGTTGGTGATTGCTCCGGACTTGGTCAATGGCTCTGTGGATCAAGTTCCCCTAGTGCATCTAGAAAAGGCACCTCTATTAGCCTCATTATATACCTTTTCTATTTTTCCAAGAAGTGTGTGGCCCTCTTGGTTCTCCATCCTGGCCCCTCTCTTGGTTCTTCCTTAATTCTTCCATGGGTGTCCTGTATGGCCCCTAATAGGGGTAATCTTGACAAAAAAAATGTAAAATATTGGATTTTTATTTCGTTTTATTTTATTTTATTTTATTTTATTTTTTTGTGATTTTCTCCTCATAAACTAAGTTAAGTTTGGCCTTGACCAAATTTATACTTCAAAAATTAGAATAATCAAATAGAACAACAGCTTGACCCATTGCCCGTTGGGAACGCCTTGTTGCAAATCTTGAGTTATGTGGGGACTATGATTGAGACTGTGATTCTTTTTCTCTGGTCGAGGTTGGATCTTCGTTCTAATCGAAAACTTCCTTTTTGACTTCACACTCGTCTCCTTATACCCGTCCCTTATACCCTGTCTTCACGTCTTCTTGTACTCGGGTTACACTTCGTTGTGGAAAAACAAACCCATATGGGGTTCCTTTTGGGTTCATTGAAATTTCCTCCCATGGAAAAAACAAACCCATGTGAGTCCATATTGGATCCTTTAGCTGACTTCGTGAAGAGATGGAAAAAAAAAAAAATTATCAATTGGACTTGAGAAAACAAGGCATCATTGATCTATAAATTAGAAAACTCATTTAATTTATTTATTTTGGTAAGGAATAGATTAACAATCATACAAAAGGAATGATCATTTCATAACAACAAACAACAATGCACAATACCGACTGTGTGGACATACCAGCGCATAGGCCAATGGGAGGCCGTGCTGAGGAATCGGGATGGGGCAGCATAGTTTTTTTGTATTCATTTGTGTCTAGGTGTAGAGCCACTTAAACGGGTTGATTTGAGTTTCCTAAAAGAAGAATCTAATTTAAGGCAACCATTTTTTTTTTCTAAATTCAAATGGAGAAATCAAGGTAAATTTGAATTTTAGGTTGAGTACTATATATAAGAAAGGGCTCTAGGATAGTGCCAACTTAATGAAGAGAGAAAGGGAGAGATTTTTTTTTTTGGAGAGAGAGAGAGAGAGAGATTGAATATTGAATCACAATGGTCCAAAATGTTGGGGATTTGCTGAGCTAAACGGAATGGACAATATTACAAGGAGCCTACGGACTACTCGTGGTAGACTCATGGGGAAATGCTATGCTCCAGTCGGGACAAAAACATAATAATAGAGTCTCAAACCAATTCCTTTTCATTAATAATAGCTAAATTAAGAATCGAATTTTACCCGATTTTGGTTTTATCAGTTTTTTTTATTCGATTTATAATTTGTTTACATGTGGTTTATAGTGTTAATTTTAGAAGACTTTACAAACACTAGGATAGCGGATAGCCTAGTGGTGGTAGCTTCGGCTTGTGGAGCCAGCACCCAGGGGAGGAGGTCATGGGATCGAACCCTGTTGTACGCATTGTGTGAGTGTGTGTGTATGTGTGTGTGTGTGTGTGTGTGTGTGTTTTCTTATTTATTCTATACCCACCCGTGGGTTGCCCAGATGCATCTGCGATTTAAGTGGAGATCATGACAGTGGGTATTTTAGAAGACTTATTACCTCCGTGAATTGAAATTGAAGTTAGACACTTGCAATAAGAAGATGATGGGATGGGATCTATAATTGTTATTGGTAAAGAATACGGACAATAATTAAATATGTTATTTCATAACTTGTATCCCATCAAAACACAAAGAATCAAATATAGAAGTAATCCACTAAAAAATATTATTTTTTATTATTTTTGGTAGGCACATCTAAATGGTGAAATATGTTAATAAGGTAACACCATTGGTAGCAGCTAACCATCTGTTTTACGATTCTGAATTGAAGCGAATCCGGGAAATGACCTACAAAACCACAATTGGGTCATTTTTATACGGTGGGGTTTGATTCGATCATAAACGGTTGATTCTGGTTCCAATAAATGATTTTGGTTATATTTTGACACTGAGTTATCCGAATCAGTATTAGTCAAGACTGATCCCAAGTTTTAAAACCATGTTGGAGATTTCTTAGGGACTTGGTCATTGCCTTTGCGGATCAAGTTCCCCTTGTGCATCTAGAAAAAGGCACCTCAATTAGCCCCACTATATATTCTTTCCAGTTTTCCAAGAAAGGTGTGGTCCTCTTGGGCCTCCATCCTGGCCCCTCACTGGGTCCTTCTTTGATACTTCCGTGGGTCTCTAGCATCCCTATCCACAATTTTATAGTTTATTGGTGGCCAAAACATTCTATAAATTGGTGGAAAGGTGGATGCGCAACTTCATCTAGTCTGGTGATTTGGAGGTGGTAAAGAAAATTGTGGTGAAATGGGACGATGTCTGCAAACCAAAACAAGAAGGAGGATTGGGTATTCGTAGGCTGCCCGATGTTAATTTTGCTTGTCTAGCAAAGTTGACTTGGCAGATTAAGCATGATGAATCTTCCATGAGTAAGTTCTTTCGAGCTCGATTTCTCAAAGCTGATGGATCTTTGAAGTCTGGTCGTATCTCTTCTTCAATTTGGCCAGGGATCAAGAAAGTCTGGAACTTTGTGGCTTCAAACAAGCAATGGACAGTAGGTAGTGGTCAAAAAATAGACTTTTGGAAGGACAGGTGGCTGGATCAAACCTCTATTGAAGAAAGGTTGATGTCTAATGGTGGTATTTTCGTGAACACTGGCAAAGGTCTTAGATTTCATTCAAAATGCAAGGTGGAATTTTCCTCAGGTGGTGTCTGGCTTCAGGACTGAAATTCTTGAGCAAGTGAGGTCTATCCATATTTCTGGTATGGAGGATGTGTGTCTTTGGTGTCCATCATCGGTGGGTGTGTTCACAATAAAGTCTGCTTGGGAGGTCAGTAGAAGGAGGTCGGCTATGTTGGGTTGGTCATTTTTGGTGTGTCAGTCTGCTATTCAACCTCGTCAAGCTGTTTTCGGATGGAGATGGATCAGAAATAAGTTGGCTGTAGACGAAAACTTGAAAAGGAGGGGGATCCCATTGCTTTCTAGATGTGATCTATGTGGCAAGGCGAAGGAATCTAAAACCCATTTATTTTATGAGTGTAGATTTGCAGTATCGCTTTGGAACTTGTTTTGTCAATGCTTTGGTGTGCTGTGGCCAAACTTTGTAGGAGATGTTCAGTTGATCTCGTGGTGGAAGCTTCAAGCAAAATCAGTGTCGTTTAAAGTAGTGTGGAATAAGGGTTTTGTGCTGATTCCTGTTTTTATTTGGATGGAGAGGAACTCTAGGCGCTATGAAGTTGTGTACGTTTCTGAACACTTTTGCTTTGCAAGGATAAAAAATGAGATCCATTCTCAGACCCAGGCCCATTCAGGAGTGGCAGTTTCAACGGAAGATTTGGTGTGTGCAAGAAGGTTTGGTTTCCGGCTCCTTACAACTGAAATAGGTCGTGCATAGGTTGGGTTCGGGCGATGCTTCTCAGGCCCCACCACGTGTTGCAATTCTGTGCTTCACTACACCTCACCTTTCCTTAGCCTCCCTGCAGAGGATATTTTTCCCTCTCTCCACTCTTCAAAGCTAAATTTATCGATAAACTAACCCTCAGAATATGAAATAATAATAATAATAATAAAATAAAAAAATTAATTGTATTGCTATTTGCTAAGATCGATGTGCCAAGCTCTGCAGAAGCTAGATAGTTGATCTCCTTTTGTAAAGTCTTTGATGTAAGAACCATGGTTTCAACTTCTAACTTCTAATTAAGAACCTCAAGGGGTAGCAGAGTTGGTAAGAGACCTTCACCTCACGAAGCATGTGGTTCTTATTTCCGAAGTTTTGACTCTTCGTTCCTCCTTGGGACCAATCACATGGGGTAAATAGTGCTCTTCATTGCTTTTTGGTGAAAATTGAATGATTCTCATTCAATCTCAGTATAACCTAGTCTATCCTGTTGTGGAGTCAGTATGGCCCACCACACTTTGGCTTGGATACTTGTCACTAGATTATTAAAAAAAAAAAAAAAAAAAAAAAACCATATCGGTATCAGATTGGTTCAGGCGATTGTATCAATTTGGCAGGTCTCTGATCCCGATATCTAGCCGATACCATTATCAGTTAAATGGTATTGAGTACAGACCAAGGTTAAAATAATTAAAAAAATTAATTTCCTTAAGAAAATAAGGGTTATTTTTATCCAATACAAATGATCCGATACCGATCTATATTGACACCATATCGATTTTAGGATGACCGATACACGTTCTTATTAAAACCATGGTAAGAACGAATATAGTTGAAGGAACGGTCATTAATAAATGATTTTCAGAGTTTTCAATGGAATGGTGAAAAAGGTCAACATTCGAGAATGGCAAAAAAACCAAAACATTTTAAGTAGAACAGAAAAACCGGAAATAAATTAGACTTAGGCTCCGTTTGGTATCGTTTCTGTTCTAGAAACTCCGTTTCGTGTCAGAAACAGAAATTTCAGTTTCTGTGTCAAAACGTCGTTTTTAAACGATTTAGGGTTGTTTGGTGAATTTGTTTTTAGAACAGTTTCAGAACCAATAAACGACAGTTCTGCCTTTTGGTAATGCTTGTTTCAGAAACGGGTTTTTTTTTTTTCTCTTTTCTTTTCTTTTAAGTCAATAATTACAACAATAACACTAAAATACTATAAGCATATAAATTCTTTTGGGACAATAAAATATTACACACCAACTAAAAAAAACATGGTTTCCAAATGATGAATAAAATACAGTATTAACAATGCCTAGGTGCAAGTTAATTATTACATAATTCCCCAAATTTTCACTTTTTTCCCAAGTCTAAAGGCTTGAATGTATGGAGGATGTCTTTCATCTTATTTGTTTGGTACTCTTATCCTTTAAGTGTCCCTTCCAGATATCCTTTCATGTACTCATTCGAAATGGAAGGTGGTCTGGATGATGTTGATGTTGAGCTTGAGCTTTCTGAACATAATGTATGTTGTATGGTAGAGATATGTGTTTCATCTTTCAACCATACAAACATACCACAACCACGGTTATCAGCCTATATCAAATAATAGTAGATGTGATTAGGGTCGTTGAAATTTAACATCGAATGAAACAAAAATCATAAATTATCTATAGGTATAGGTCAATCGTAGAAATAAATTACCCCAGTTGAATTTGGGCAACATATGAAATACTATCCCTTGTTTGGACCTTTCGTCGCAGTTCATACTTTGCATTGGCCTTTATCACATCTACATAGATGTAGTTGATCCACCCACATGAAAAAATTACATGAATCTTCACACTTGAAAAATTCTCTTCCAATATTTTTACCCGACTTGGTTGTATATTTACCACAACTCTTCCCACAAATTTCACAAGTTGCTATCATGAGTGGGGGCATTTGATTCCTATATCGAATTTGATCCTCTCTTGGAATTACCGCGTGGATGTGAGTACCATCTATGGCGCCAATACAATGCTATGACATATATTGACAATTAAATGGCCAGTACATATAAGAATATAAACATTCATATATTTAATTACAAACATGTATCATATTAACATATTTACTTTGAAAAAATGATAGTATTTTGGGTTCTGTGCAATCTCTATCGGTATCATATTGACGTCTGACGGTCTGATTTTCTCCTTAGCCAGGCATTGCATTGTAGTCAAGACAACATTGAATGTTCGACTAACTGTTTCTCCTGAGTGGTTGAAATGATTTTGGGTGTCCCTATTACTTGAACCCTTCCCAACAATCCATAGGAACATTCCAAGCTGTTCATCCACTCGGATGTTGGTTGTATCTTTCAACCACCCCCTATGTTTAACATAGTCACATAGGTTAAGGAAGACATGACGTTCCATCCTAAACTCTTCATAGCATCTGTTGGCATGCCCATTCAATACCTCATGCATCATGACAACACCTGGAAATACACTATCCCTACATGGTTTTCGAATATATACAGCCTCACTCAATAATTCCATTCCCATGTGAATGATCGTATCTTTTTCATCACTAGAAGTTTCACATAATGCATTTGACATAACTGCCATAAATAAACAATTACTACACAATTGGAAACAAATAACTGTAAAACATAACACGATGACACATCGTCTCAACCCAAAACACATGTTCAACATTACACACATCAATAATAGAAAAAAAAAACAAAAGAAATAAAAGCCAAGTCATGCAATGTATCTCCAAAAGTAAAATTACACACATCAAAAGTAGAGTCTCGAATCCAAAATTATCAAAAGTAGCATTCAAACACAACCTCAACTACTGCAAGGCATCTAAAAGCCAAGTTCTCTTCACAGGCTCTGCACAGACAAACAACTCCCTCCAACTAGGATCAGTACACATACGACTGGTGGCCTTCAAATATATCTCCTTTGATATATCCGGTATGGAGGATATCACCGCATCACATGCACTCACACTGAAATCTCGAGGACAAGATGCACCTACCCCACCACGAACAGGAGATGTAACAGAAGTACTGGATGCTTTCTCAATTTTCATGGATAAATACTTCCCATACAAGTCCTTCACGTGGTTATCTCTCTTATTGGCGCTCTTTTTTCTTCGTCCCGTAGGTGTCCTATCAAGACTTCATTTTGTGGTGGTCTGAGTTGGAGTATGAGTATCCTCATGAAAGGGGTCAGTCATGCTTCTATGCACCGGGGTACTGGGGGAGTGAGAGACTTGCTCAATATCAACTGTATTAACAGCTTCGATGCCATCCAAATCTTGAGCACTATCAACCCCTAGTTACCTCTAGCATATGCATCCCCAAATACCATGCTCAAATCTGACCAATTGTTTAGTCCATACTTCTTGTACTTCAACCAACCTGGATTTGCCTGCATAAGCAGTAATTGTATCACTTAGATGTACTACTCATTGTAATATAATTTTTAAATAATTCAACTAGCTAGTGAAATCTATTGTACCTGTATTGCCCTATCCCATACGGACTCATCATCAACTGTGATTGCTTTTGTCATTGAGTTCCACCCAAATCCAGTTGTGTCAAGCAGTCTCTTGAACTGTTGATACTCGTGTTTCAACTTGTTCATCTTATTGCGTAACTGTTCTCTCCCAACTGGATGATTTAAAGCCTGTTGAAATTGCTTTGTAATGTTCTCCCATCCAATTTTGTTAAATGAATTACCGGATTTGTGACCATTTTTTATAGCTTCTTTCATTGTTTCAATGAAAACAGTGGTCTCAAATTCTGACCACTTAACGGCAGGGATACTACTTCCAGACATAATAGCTAGACATTATAAGTTAGCGTAAAAGTTAGCATACTGGGACAAAAAAAGACTGAACACTAAAAAAAGAAATAACAAAGATTATCTTGGAGAGAGATAATGGAAAGACCAATAAAACCAAGCAAGGTAACAAAGAAATCAAGCATAGGAAAATAACAAAGATATCAAGCATAGGAAAATAATAAAGAAATCAAGCATAGGAAAACAATAAAGTTGTCCTTGTACTTCAACCTCTAGCATGGCAGTGATTTACTTATAAGAGTGTCTTTATGTGCCATAGGGAAAGAAACAAAGGGCATGGTTTTGGTCGGTGTCATTTTGTCTCAATACCAATCAATGTTAATTGTACAACTGTTAGTGGAAGTTGAAGTTGGGTCCCTATTTATTACTCTGAAATAGGCCATTGGTGTATAGCAAACCAAAAAATACTGAAAACTGTTCAAGGAAGGCAAAATAGTTTTAGTAATTCCTCAGGGTGTTGTAAGTAGGGGCAGCATATTTTTCTTTTGTTACCAACCTTAGCCTTCTCTCTGTTTGACATAATGTGGAGATAATTTGTGTTTTTTGCAGATGGAAGATTTCACAAATGCAACAGTTGAATTTCAAGTAAGAAGATAAGATTTTATTAATGAAAAGGAAGTCAAGATCAAGTAAGACTGTCACTATCAATGAGCACTTAAGATTGTCCCCTCTAGAGTTAAATTTGTAAGAGACAATAGATACAGCTTGAGGGTGATGCACTTAAGATTGTTCCAATGGGCCCATTGTAAATGGTCTTTTTTGTTTTTCTTGTTCAATAAAGTTGTTAAGATGGATTAGGAAATCCAAGTCAACCAACAACTAGAATAGTTTTCCTTTTGTTTGACATACTGTGGAGATTTCACATTCTTTGATGTTGAATATTTAACTGGTTGTGGAATTCTATAGTTATGTGAGAGGAAGCCTTTTGTCTTTTTTAATTTTTTATTTTCCTATGAACAAGTTCCACTGTGAGTCATAAGACTGAGAAACTGGGTATATGGAGTCATTGTAATGCAAGGAGAATCCAAGTCTTTTATTAAACTAGCAGTCCATTATTTTTTTACAAAAAGCTACAGTCACAGACAGAAGACATGTAACCTTCATACAGCATCTGTGCAGAAGACACTGAGAGTAGTTCAGGAAGAGGCTAAGTTTGCATTGAATCTCTTTCATACCTAAGAACTTTACACTAAATTGAGTAACTATAAACAGATCAAACTGTTCATGCATTTTCACTGAAACTATGAAACAAGCATCTTGTTGACATTATATCTTAAAAATAGTGATGGGATATATCAACTAATCTTATTCATAAAAACATCAGAAGTGATGTACATATTACTTGGTTAAGGAATCTCACATATGACAAATCTCTCTCTTCTTTTTATGTTTTGGTGGGCCAGTGGACAGTGGTTAGTCCTTGGCAGATGCAGGTTTTAGAAGGGCAAGGGAATGTGTTCTGTAGCCTGCTCCAAAATTATCTGAGTAAAGAAAAAGGGTCTGAACAAACTACTCTACCATCACAAGAAGTAGGAAGGTTTATTGTAGTTGGTGTTCAAAACCTCCCTTTTTATCTTTTCAAATGGTAGCTGACACAAGATGTATTATGGTTGGATGTGAATTACCTTGAGGGTATTGAGCTGACTCACTGAGAAGAATCACACTCTAGGATCAAATTCCCAACTATGAAATTGCATCTTGGAAAACAGTGACTGACACAACACTTTCCAGTGTCTGTTTGAATGAAATTTTAGGCTGGATAAGCTACTCCAAATACAAATTTTCAAATTCCCTCACCTTCCCTAGACTTCTAGCTTAGTAAGGTCATCCCCTGGCCCTCCTACTACTATCATCAAGCGTTTCCTCTCCTTTACAATTGGTTCCCTTTTAACACATCTTTCTTCATTAGAATCAACAATACGACCCATGAACTTGGGTGTGCATAGTATCCAATCTCCAATCTGCAATCTGCAATCTGCAATCTGCAATTTGCAATCAGCAAAGGGGCTCTTGGCATTTACACTGTGGGTGTATGAATGGAAGGTAATCAGAGCCTTAGATCTCGGTAGGGAAACAAAAAAATCCAAGAACTGAAGTAATAGAAGGGAGAGCTAAGAATTAATACACCTACTGTGTTAAGATGAGAAGTAATAGAGCTAAGAATTAATGAGAATATCTCCAATACAACCCAAAACCCATCTCAATGACAAACAGAACCAACCCACTACGCTTCACTAACAGTGCTGGGTTAAGATGCTAATAATAGTGAAATAATCAACAGAGGCTCTGCAAGATCGAAATGCTAATACCTGTAGGTTGTAACCAAACTCTAGTGAAATAATCAACAGAGGCTCCCAATACCTGCTCTGTGATTACAATATATGAAGAAGAAGGAGAAGAGGTTAGATTAGAAGAAGAAAGAGGTTAGAAGAGATGAAAAAGAAGAAGGAGAAGAAGGAGCCGAAATCGAAGTTACCTGCACAGGAGATTTCACAAGGGGGTAAGGCTCCTGTTTCTTCTTCTCTCCTCTCTCTATGCGAGTTCCAAAATATATTCGAAACCAAAACTTTGTGAAGCTTTATCGATCTCTATCTCTGGAATCTAGAGTCAATCAGGTGGTCCAAAAAACCCCTAAATTTGTTCCAATACCTCACTGTGATTACCATAGATGAAGAAGAAGAAGAGGTTGAATAGAAGAAGAAAAGAAGAGACGAAGAAGAAGAAGGAGAAGAAGGAGAAGAGGCGAAGAAGTTACCTGAGATGTAGATTTCGGAAGGGGTCACGAGCTGGGTTCTCTCTTCTCTCCTCTCTGCTCTCTGCTCTCTGCTCTCCTCTCTCTGTCGCGGACTGTCGGGAACGAACGTTTCAAGTATATTAATTTGAAACGAAACACCACCGACAGAACAGCCTCTCGGTGTTTCGTCAAATCGAGGGTTTTTTGTTTTTTATACACTTTGAGTTTCAAAAAAACAGAAACGGAGCTTTAATTTACCAAGCGGTTTTTTGCCTTTTTTGGTTCTATTAACACGAAAAAACTCTAGAAACGTTTTTTATGAACAATACCAAACGGGCTCTTAATATTCTTCATTGTTATTTTTGTTTCACTTGCTCCTTTGATGTTTTCAAACCAACTTGGTCCATCGGGTGAATCAGACATTTGATAACAAGTTGGGCTCATAAAGGAATCGTATGGGCCCATAATTCCTTTGGATTCTGATAAGGACTATCGGCCCACGTGGGGGTAGAGTCTGAGGCTAAGTCTTGCCCTGGACTAGTATCTACATCCTAGATCTAAGGTGTCGGATCTGAGCTGCCGCCTCTATCGTGTAGTAGAGGAGCCCTTTCCCTTCCTTTATTTAATTACATCCCTACCTTAAAGTGTGTAAGTGTACGCTTTGCTATAATGCGTAGTCACCTGACATGTATTGTCATAAATGCTTTAGATGCCCATTTGGAAATTTCCCTTGGGCTCTGTTTGGTTCCAATGGGAACTTAAAGGGAAGGGAAATGAAATTTTCGTACTTTAAAAAGAAATGTTTATAGTCATTACCCCATTTGATTGTATAAACTACTTAATTTTATAACCATATTTAATAATAAGGGGAGGGATAGGTATGCTAGCGTAGTACCTGGGAATTAAGAATGCTAGCAAAATTTTGACCGTAGGATTTGATCAACTTAAATTAAACCGTTGGATGGAGAGAATATATACAAACCCTTTTTCCACTGTTGCTATACCTTTCCTCTCCCCTCTTCCCGCTACCGTTTGCAACTGATCGGTACCTGGTGAAGCTGAATCACCTTTCCACCTCTCTCCCTCTCCCTGCATCATTAGAACGTTTTACACCTGAATGTCCAGAACAATATCCTCTGGACAAGTCGTAGTAGTTGCGGTCGCGAAGAGTAACCGACCATGGTAAGGTTCACGGATCTCTAACTCGTGCCAGCATAGTGAGAACAAACGCCGAAGGTGGCGAAGCAGGACAAGAAGAAGAAGCCCAGGGGAAGGGCTCACAAAAGGATGCAGTACAACAGGCGTTTCGTCACAACTGTTGTTGGATTTGGGAAGAAGAGAGGGCCTAATTCGTCGGAGAAGTGACCACCATGTTTGGAGTGCTTAGAAGTAGGAGGATGTTTTTAAATTTTAAGTGAGCTGTGAGGCCTTGAGTTATATTTTTTGTTTTTGGATGTTGTTGTGTTGGCAAACTTTGTCTGCTTGTTCTTGTTCATTTATTTAACGTAATTTTCAGGAAAAATAAATAAATAAAATGAAAGAGCAACAGATTTTTCCCATGAAATCAAGGATCGAGGGGGAGGGATCGATTGAAAGATAATGAAAATGGATCCAAATCGGACAACACAGAACAAGATCTCCACCCAAATTATAGGAATCCGGTGAGATTTAGCCTATCCTTTCATGCCCTTCTATCTCCTCTTCTCCCGACTTGAGGACTAAAAAATTCTTCCAATTTCCTTCTCCGCTGCTCCGATCGGCATTTATTTTGCCGTGCCTTCTGCAAATCACAACATTTCAGGCCTTTTCCATTGATACTACAATGGATTTCTTCGACCACAGTAAGTATAAAACTAAAACCCTCTCGGAAGTTTTCTTTTTCTTCAATTCCGATAGCAGTGGTGAATCCGATCTTCTTCTTTCTTTCTCATATGGTCATACGTTAGATCCAATTCAGTTTGAGAAGCTTTCCTCGACAGTGAAGGAGAAGCAGAGATAGGGACATGGGGGGCGACGGAATTTGTGGAAGAGAGAGGGGAAGTCGGAGATAATGAGGAAGAAGAAGAGTTACGGTAGAGCGTCAAGGCTGGGCAGCTTAGGTAAGACAACAAATACCTAACGGTGTAGATTTGACCCTTCTAATCCAACAGTCAATACTTGCTGGCATACCTGATACCTAGGTATCCTGCTAGCATGCCTGTCCTTTTTTCTTAATAATAATGTATTTTACATATAATTTTTATTTTACATATTATAACAAAGGGTTTTGGATGCAAAGTAAATTTTATAATCAAATATGGAATGATTTGAAGTTAATGGTAAAGTCACATGGGTAATGATTACATATATTTCTTTTTTAAGTATGAAAATTTCACTTCCATTCCCTTTTATTCTCCTTACAACCAAACATAGGCTTAACCACTCTTTGTATTCTTGTTGCTTTCTTTTTTGTTAATTGATCAGATCCGATGGTCCATACTGAATGGCATACCACGAGGAGGCCAGTGGACTACTTGTTTGGGTTAGGTGGGGAGATGCTACGGTCCGAGGGAGTGCCAGGGCAGGGAATTCATCCATGGCTCCACATTGACAAAAACGTAGTAATAGTTCCAACCAACTATATCTCTTCTCAGCTGAAGAAACCTCAAAAATCAATCACGAATGGCAAATCAAATGATTCAATCAATTCAGTGGGTAAACCCCAAGGGATTGGTCTAACAGTGATTTGATCAGAGTCATGACACCTCGGAATACATATGAACTAGTTTCGAATCACCTTGGCAGCACCTTTTAAATCACTCACAACGGGATTAATTGAATTTTTTTAGTTAACGGCTCGATCCAGTGATTACAGGATCGGATGGACTTGGGGAATAGTCAAGCCTTTGGCCTGTTAACTTACCGTTTTTTCATGCGACAAAAAGAAAGTGAATCCCTTCCCTGTGGAAAAATTATATATGTGAGTCCCTTTTACTTTTTTTTTTTTTCCGTCCCTTTTTCTAATTTCATGAAAAGGCTTAGAAAAAAACTGAACATCATATTTTATGTCATAACGAAGGTTAGTTACAACAAGATTGTTTATCTTAGTCTTTTTACTCTTTGTTTTATTTTAAAAGTTATATAATTAACTGATAAAAATGGCTTGCAAATAAAATCTGCGTTAAAAGGTAATTTTCTTTCACTGCTCAGTGAAAGATTAGATGGTTCTGATTTGACCCCCCTCTCCCCATATCTCTCCCCCTATTGCACGGTTTCAATGGCTCACGAAGAACGGATGCCCTTTTTTTTTTTTAGTAGAAAAATAGATGCCCATTTACCGTGGCCTTATGAAAACTCAGTCCTATATTAAATACTGTATCGAATGACTTTGAACTTTTTGAAAATCCTTTTTTACTCCTATGTTAAATAATAATTTTTAAGAATAAGACAAAGGGAAAACTTAAAAATACGCAAGTAAAAAAAAAAAAAAAAAAAAAACTGAATTTTCTTATATATTTTTGGCAGTGGGCTTGAATGTTTGATGTTTAACCTCTTTTTGATTCTATTTTAACCAATTATTTATTTATTTAATCAATCCTTGCATGTCGTATTTCATTTCAAATAATGCCTACCCAAGCCATATATCGTCATAAATGATTTAAATGCCCATTTTCCTTTATGTGATTGGATCGGGTGTCCAATCACCATTCTTGTAGTTTTGTCGCTCTTTCTTTCTATCTTTTTTTTTTTTTTTTTTTCCTCTAATTGCTCAAATCTAATGGTCTAGAATGTTGTACGGATGCACTGGTCCAAACGGAATCACATAATACTACTAGTGGTTGCGTCAAATGTAAGACTTCCTTGTTAGAGGCGGCCAAGGGGCGAGACTCTCCAATGGCAAATAGTTGAGAAATGCATAGATGACAAGTTAGAGAAATCTGACCGGGCAGTAAGACTAAAATATATTATCAAAATCCAACATATGCTCTCACCAAAAAAAAAAAAATCTCTACTATATATTTTGAATTGGATAAATTTTATTGCATTAAGCCAACTTAATAGAGTAAGTACTAGATGGAAGCATAGAGAAAAAATAACCTCCACAGTATATTTTAAACATGTGGTTCAGCGTTGGATGCCGGTTGTGCGTTTGTGTTGACCCATGGAAGATACAGACTTGTATACACAAATGAAATATTCTTCAAACGTTGAATTAGATTTGGACAACACAATGGATATACTAGGTCTGATATGAATTTGGATATTAATGCTTTCCCATCCCTTCATATACATACCTATCTCGGGGTATCTTTGATTGGTACCCTCTGCAATAATGCTTACCTAACCCATGCAACTCCCTTGGTATATCTTGTGGGTAAAAACTAGCCACAAGGCGACTAGTATAGTCTCACATCGATGAGTGAAGAAAGATCGTGGTCCATGTACCTAATGCCGCATCTTAAAAATTGTGAGGACGACATTAAGTTAGCATCAGCGGGGAGCCTAGAGCAGACAATATCATGAGATATATTCTCTAATCTCATCATTGGCGCCGTCTATGGGAACCATATTCAAGCAGGTAAAACTAACAACACACTCTTCATTTCACTGGGTGCCTCTATTGTGGGTAAAAAACTAGCCACATGGCAACTAACATAGTCTTACATTAGTGAATAAAGGGAAGATTGTGGTCCATATAAGGATTGGAGTCCTCACTCTCTCATGAAGCCTTTTAAAACCGTGAGGGTGACATTAAGCTAGCTTAATTCAACAAATAACCTAGAACAGACAATATCATGAGACGTATTCCTTGACCTCATCAGTATACATTCTTATGTTGGGGTATCCATGGTATCCTCTGCAATAATGCTAACCCACCCCATGAATTTTCATAAATGATCTAGATGCCCATTCCCCCTTATGTGATTGGATCCGGTGTCCAATCACCACTCTTTGTAGTCTAGTTGCTTCTTCATCTTCTTCCTCTTTTTTTTTTTTAATCTTTTAACTGCTCAGGTCCGAAGGTCCAGAATGTTGCTGATGCGCTGGTCCAAACGGAACAGCAAAATACTACTCATTGCTGCATCAAACACAAGACTTCCTTGTTTGGGGGTCGGGTCGTTGGGGGGAGAAGCTCCAATATGGCAAATGGTTGAGAAACTAATAAAACGTATTATCAAAATCCAAAATAAAGATCCCTTATCTCACTCTCTATGCATCTACAAATTTCAAAAAAGTCAAGAAGTGTATTTGGCTAGGGTTCTCCATACCTCTAAATATCCGAATTCATGGTTATAGGCAGTTAATGCAGTTTCTACATACCTATCATGGGGATGGAGATGGATGGGTTTGGGTCAGGTCACTGACACTGGACAAGTTGAAAAAAAAAAATGGAACCAATGGAAGGAAGGAAATTCAGAAATTGATTAATTGTCTGAAGTAGAATCTAGAAATGGAGATTGATTCCCTGCAGCCAGCCCCTCCTCGTCCACATCAAAGAATATATAGATAGCATTTAATAAGATAAAGAAACCAAAACCAATGGAACGAAAACTCTCTCTCTATGATTGTAACTGTGATTCTACTTCTTCAGTTGAGATCGGGTCTTCGTTCTAATTAGAACCCTCATTCTTGGCTTCGTTCTCATCTCCTTATACACCAGGCCCAAGAGAAAGGACCTTGGGTATTCAACAGTTTGCACCATACTCAGACCCAGTCTTCTCAATCAGTTTTATACTTCAACAATTTAGAATAACCAAATAGAACAGTTTGACCTGTTGCCCGTTGGGAACGTCTTGACTAATGAAGGAATAAGAAGTTTAATTTAATATTAGAAATTATGGAGCTGATATCTTGACTAATAATTACATGGTTGGATCAATTTTGTTGGATGGTGTCAATTTAATGGAGTAACTAGATAAAAACATAGAGAAAAAGTGACCTCCGCCATATATTTTGACTTGAATCAATTATGAAATCATGACCATTTATAAACTATTTGGGTTTGAATAGTTTTTTAAGGTTTTAAAATTTTTTTTATTCAAACAGCTACCTTTTCGTTACGTGTCTTTCAATTTTAATTGAGATGGATGTCTAAATTGAATTGTTATATTGTTTTATTTATTTATTTATTATTGAAATGGACGTTCAGATTGATTGGATCAGTATCGGTTTAAAATGATCCTGAGTCTTGACCGTTCAAATATGAATCCACGGATCATGGTCACGACCAAATCCATAAATTCCTTATGAACGACATGGACTGTTAACCAAAGGTCCCACACAATTTATGAAGGCTTCAAAAGTCTGCAACAAGTAAATGCGACAATAGAGACTGAATTGTCTTCAAAAAACAAGATATCACCAGTTCTTCTCTATAAATTAGCAATCAAGGTGACAACATAATGGTTGATTCACTGGACTTGAATTCCCCCATGGCTTACTACTCATCCACCCATTCTTCTCCGACTCCATTAATGTCGTTTTTCTATCTTTGCCTTATCATCTTATTCCTCAGTACTTTCTCTGCGTTTGGTAGTGGATTAGGGGTTTCTTCCTCTCAGTCGTCATCAAGTGAAACAGAGGCTCTACTCAAATGGAAAGCCACTCTCCAAAACTACTCTGTCCCTGCTCTCCGTTCTTGGAAGCTTACATCATCATCCTCAGCACCAATCCCCTGCTGCAACTGGTTTGGTATAACTTGTAACAAAGCCCGAACCAGCGTGATTGAGATTAGCCTTCCAGGACTGGAGCTGCAAGGTACGCTTAACAACTTCACCTTCTCTTCCTTTCCCAATCTATTCAGTCTCAATCTCAGTGGCAATGGACTCACAGGAGCCATACCAGATCAAATTGGTAGCCTCTCCAAACTGATCACCTACCTCGATCTCAGTGGCAATGAACTCAGTGGTCCAATACCTTACGTAATGAGAAATCTAAAAAATTTGGTTATGCTGGACCTAGATACAAATAAGCTCAGTGGTCCAATCCCTCATTCTCTGTCTAATTTAACTAGACTAGAGTTCCTCTATTTGAATTCGAATCAATTATCTGGTCCAATGCCTTCTGAAATCGGAGATATGAAAAATTTGAATGATTTGGTGCTATCTGAAAACAACCTCATTGGTCCAATCCCTCATTCTCTGGCAAATTTAAGTAAACTAGAGAAGCTCTATTTGTATTCAAATCAATTATCTGGTCCAGTGCCTTCTGAAATTGGAGATATGAAAAATTTGGTTGACTTGCAGCTATCTCAAAACAACCTCAGTGGTCCAATCCCTCATTCTCTGTCTAATTTAACTAGACTAGAGTTCCTCTATTTGAATTCGAATCAATTATCTGGTCCAATGCCTTCTGAAATCGGAGATATGAAAAATTTGAATGATTTGGTGCTATCTGAAAACAACCTCATTGGTCCAATCTCTCATTCTCTGGCAAATTTAAGTAAACTAGAGAAGCTCTATTTGTATTCAAATCAATTATCTGGTCCAGTGCCTTCTGAAATTGGAGATATGAAAAATTTGGTTGACTTGGAGCTATCTCAAAACAACCTCAGTGGTCCAATCCCTCATTCTCTGTCTAATTTAACTAGACTAGAGTTCCTCTATTTGAATTCGAATCAATTATCTGGTCCAATGCCTTCTGAAATCGGAGATATGAAAAATTTGAATGATTTGGTGCTATCTGAAAACAACCTCATTGGTCCAATCCCTCATTCTCTGTCTAATTTAACTAGACTAGAGTTCTTCTATTTGAATTCGAATCAATTATCTGGTGCAATACCTCAAGACTTTGGTAGCCAAGCATCTATTGTAGAATTTGAGTTGTTCGACAACGTCTTATCTGGAAGCTTACCACAACAAATATGCCATGAGCGATCACTTCAAAAATTTTCAGTTTCTAACAATAATCTCATGGGTCCTATTCCTGACTTTAGAAATTGCACAAGTTTAATGAGAGTTCGACTCGACAACAACCGATTAGTAGGAAATATAACTGACAGTTTTGGTATACATCCACATCTTTATTACATTGATATGAGTCACAACAGACTATATGGAGAGTTGTCACCAAACTGGGGAAAATGTAAGAATTTGTCCGTTCTGAAGATTTTTGGAAATAATATTAGTGGGAAGATACCACTTGGGGTTGGTCAGTTAACTCAACTTGGAGAACTTGATCTTTCTTCCAATAAAATTGCTGGAGAAATACCAAGGGAATTGGGTAGTTTATCCACATTGTTACACTTGAATTTAAGTGGAAACCATATTTCAGGGCATGTACCAGTTGAAATTGGTAAATTAATCAATTTGGAGCTTCTTGACCTCTCGGCAAACAGGTTAATTGGATCAATCTCGGTTCAGCTTGGTCAATGCTCCAAATTGCTGTCATTAAATTTGAGCTGGAATTCATTGAATGGAAGCATTCCATCTCAAATTGGTGATCTAGTATCCTTACAAATTCAGTTGGACCTTAGTCATAACTCAATTAGTGGATCGATACCACCTGAGCTTGCAAAGTTGATGATGCTGGAAATTTTGAACTTATCCCATAATATGATCACAGGCTCAATACCTTTTTCTCTTGAAAATATGGTTAGCTTAGTATCTCTTGATCTATCCTACAATGAGTTAGAGGGTGTTGTTCCCAACACTAGGGTTTTTAGAAATGCTTCTTCACCTCAAGCATTTAGAAACAATAAGGGGTTATGTGGTGAACTTCAAGGTCTACTTCCTTGCAATCCATCTCTTACAAGCAAAGGATTGAAAAAAAATGGACATAAAGTCGTCATATCCATCGTTGCTTCTTTGATAGGACTTTTGTTCCCAATATTTGCAATTATTGGCGTTTTCTTCCTCGTGCGAAAAAAAGTGAAAAAAGGGAATATAGAACAGGCAAGAAGAAACCATGGAAATGTATTTTCAATATGGAATTTTGATGGAAAGATTGCTTATGAGGACATTATTCAAGCAACAGAGGATTTTGATGCCAAATATTGCATTGGAATTGGAACTTATGGGAGTGTTTACAAAGCAGTGCTACCTACTGGCCATGTAGTCGCCTTGAAGAAGTTCCATCCGTTGGAAGGTGAGATGATAGTTGATGATGAAAGCTTTGAGAATGAGATTCGTGTGTTAACAGAAATAAGGCATCGAAACATAGTCAAACTTTATGGATTCTGCTTTCATCCACGATGCATGTTTCTTGTTTATGAGTACATGGAAAAAGGAAGCATAGCACGTATCTTAAGCAATCAAGCAGAGGCTATTGAGTTTGATTGGCAGAAAAGAGTAAATGCCATAAAAAGTGTGGCCAATGCTTTGTCTTACTTGCATCATGATTGTAATCCCCCAATAATTCATCGGGATATTTCAAGCAAAAATATATTGCTGGACTTGGACCTTGAGGCTCATGTATCTGATTTTGGCATTGCAAGATCATTAAAGCCAAACTCATCTAATTGGACGTCACTTAAAGGAACTCATGGATATGTTGCTCCAGGTATTTAAAATTTTCAATGCTATATACTAATTTTTTTTTTATTGTAGTTTGAGGTTTCTTTATTTTTACTGAATTGGGCCATTAAAGTATTTTCCATCTTAGTATTGAAAAAGGAAAAGATAATGTGTTTGCATCTTATACCTTCAAGTCCAAGGGGAGCATCAAATTATTATAGTGAAAAATATAATGTTTGAACTTTGAAAGATTTAGTTCACAATCATAGGACTTTGATTAAAAAATTATATTTTATTTTCTTTTAATTACAATCATTTCAGAATAATAGGATGAATATTGCCATGTCTTATTGTTTGTTATTTATATGTTACATGAGAAATTATTAAATTTTCCATCAGTAAATACCATTTAGATTCTTTTTTACTTAAGTTAATGCATTATATAAATTAGAATGAGAACAAAATATTTCACATGGACTAACCCATGTCTTGCAAGTAGTGAAGCGTTATATTCACTAGGCATAGTGCATAAATATATATATATATATATATTAAAGGCCACAATGCTCAATATTAATGGAGAAATATTGGGCACAAGTTTCTTCCAAAGCCATAGAGAGGACATCTCTATATGAACCACACTTTTTAGCGATATACTTTATTGGATGGGCCCCAAATTTTGTGGAGACGTAGATCCCAAGTCTCTTATTCACATTTGATGTTTCAGCCTCACAGAATTTTCTTGGTGGCAAAATGAATTATTAAAAGTTTTATGATTACAGAGAGGGTGCATGGATACCAAGAGGTGCATAGATACAAGGTAAATAACTTAAGGGAAAGTGGTTTCTGTTTCAGGGGGGGGCACGGGGAGCATGGCCCCTGTGCCCAGACACATGGGGGTGAAATGACTGCTCTATCCCCCATGAAATACAAAATGATGCCTTATTGATGCTTTCTCGCACGCTCCCATTGGCCCTAGTATGTGCACACGCAATGACCAGGCTCCCCACCTAGGAAACACTTCCCCATAACTAAATTTGAGTTTAAAATTGATAATTGATGAGTGCAGACCATGCTCTACCATATTCATCATTTAAAATATATTGTAGTTTCTTGTTTCTATTAAAATGTGTTTGTTGTCCTATTTATACATTTTCACTCAGCCTCTTTCTTTTCTGACCTTGCAGAGCTTGCATACAACTTGGCTTTAACTGAGAAGTGTGATGTATATAGTTTCGGAGTAGTGGCATTAGAAACAATTATGGGAAAGCATCCAAGGGAGGTCATCTCATCCTTAACATCATTAGTTGGCCAAAAGATTCTACTAAGGGACATGTTAGACCCATGCCTCACCTTTCCATCAGACCAAAATGTTGCAAAGGATGTGGTTTCTATTGTGAGAATAGCACTTGCATGTTTACGTAATCACCCACAATCCCGCCCAAATATGCATCAAGTATCAAAAAAGCTACTTTTTCTCCAACCATCATTTGTGGAGAATTTTCATACAATTACTGTAGGTGACCTAAATGCTATTGAAATACAATAATTATGATCGACGGCTCATTTGACCAACAGGGGACTGATGCAATTCGCTTAAGACCACAATCAAAATTAAACAATAAATCTCAAGGTTAGCATTTTGTTGATTTCATGGTTATCAATCCATTTCATTCCAAAACTATATCATCCTTTTGGGCTTTTGATAGGGATGGCATGGCTAAAGTCCTCACTGTGTAGACCATAGAGCCGATCTTTATTTCTTTGGAGGTGATTCTTTTCTGAAAACTTTTGTAATTATGATTTATCTATTTTAATACGTATGCTTAGAATTATTATTTATATGATTTTAATCTTACTAAATGAGGTTTTTCTTTTGTCAATTTAAGTCAGTCTAATCTTTTTCTTATTTTGGAACTTGGAAGTGGTAGTTAAAGTTGAAGGAAGCCGCAAAGGCTGCCTTTTTGTTTCAGCTCATGTTGTAGTGATGATTGATTCCAAGGGGTTCCTTTTTTGCCTACCACTTCTCTTCCATAGTAACATAGACTCAATTTGGTTGTATAAGATATTATTGTAAATGAGGAAATGTTATGTTGTCCAATTATCATGTTCCTTATCTTATGCTTTAGTTATCTTGTCTATCAAGCTTATCTAATGTATCATTTTTTGGATACAGAGGGAATATGAATAATTCAAGGTTGTAAGGTGTTCGGTGGCTGGATAAAAAAAAAGGAAGTCAGTTGCGACTTCTGCAGCAGAAGAAAGAGAGTTGAAGGAGGGAGAGACGTATTTATTGTAAAAGAGGTTCACTTTAGGTAAGTTTCAATTCTTTATTTTTATATTTATTTTTATTCCTATATTTTGGCTTTAGATTTCTGTTTTTGCTGATGGCTATGCCGAAGGTAAAGCAGTTTTCTAAAGAGCCTTGATTTTTTTGCCTTCGAAGCTCTGTTTTGCTGATGACCATGCCAAAGGTGAAGCAGGGTTTTGAAGTGGTATTGTATATCTCTTTCCTTCTTTTTATTAATTCAATTGCTGACTTTTAGCCAAAAAAAGAAAGAAGGAAAGAAAATAAGGAGAGAGCCAGAGACCAAATAGGGAGAAGGAGAGGCAGAAAGGGAAACCTCTAGAGTGGGAGAGAGGTGTGTGTACTATCCTAAAAAGAAGGAATAAATGGAGAAGAAAAGAAAAAGAAAATTTAGGAGAAGAAAGAAAGGAGAGAGGGAACTGTGTTTTGTCTTGGAGTAAAAGAAAGAAGAAGATATATCAGTTGGACTTTAACCATTATTTGGCTATAGGATTTTAAATTGGTTTTATTGTTTATAAATTGTAATTGGACATATGTATTGAAAGAATTTGTAACTATGAATGGAAAATGTTCAGGGTTAGATTTAGTTGGACTCTCTATATGGAATAGAACCCTAAGGCATTGTTGTATGCTTGTATAGGTAGTAGTGTCCTGAAGTGAGTGAAACCCCAGCTGAAATTTTCGAGTTAATTGATTGACATGTAAGTGGAACTTGACATGATCCACATATGTATTTATAAATATGTTTACTTATGTTATATTATTCTGAGAAATCAATTGTATTGTTGTTTGTTTGCGAAACATGTTGTAAAGTTCTATAGATCAGAAACTTGGGATTCAGGTCCAGCATTTATTTTCAATGACATAAAGTGGGACTTTTTGCAGCACCCAAGATTTAGATTTATTGGTGGTGGAGAATTAAAGTAACTGCTTTGTATTTGTTCCGTTTGGGGATGTATTCTTTGTATATATATTTTCTTTCAATTCTATTTTGCTGACCATTAGCAATTATATATATCTATAGACATAGACATTTCTTAAAAGAATATGAATTTATGCTATGATTATATAGAATATTTTATAAATGTATTTTTTTTTTGATCTTATAATTGATTTTATACATTATTTATATGAATGACTGTATGACATGATTATAATCCTTTCCAGTAGGGGGTTAGGTGTTAGATGAGGCATACATGTATGTTTATGTTCCTCTCTTAGCCAGCAGAATGGCCCATATAGGATGGGATGAGTTGTGATGTGATGTACCACGTAACCCATGTTTCATCATGTGTGCCATCTAGCCCATGGTTTCGTGTATGTGTGCCACGTAGCTCATGGTTATGAGATCCTGGACTGTGACTATTTGATACACGAGATGCCTCACACTTATGTTTGCAGTTGGCCGTGTATATCTATGACTAAAAAAAGGGAATTCATGGTTTTAAAGTTTAGAAGATTTTTCCATGTTTTCATGAAATGTTTACATTGTTTCAAAAATACTTAGATCTATCATGTTTTATGTTATGGAAAAGTTATGTAGAAAATTTCAGAAAATAGGTATATGTTCTTATGGTGCATATATACAAATAATGTGACATCTTTAAAATTCCTGCTTATGCAACATTTTTCTTGAAACTAAACTACATTTAAGGACGAGAAAATTCTAATTAAAATAGTTAGGATTAGTACTGGTTTCGTTTATATCTGCATTTATTTGAAGGTTGATTATCCATTTGTTATCTTTGACAGTTGGAAAACTGCATCATCCATGTGATACTCATGGTTCGGCTGATGGCTATGCCAAAGGTACATGAGTCATATGAGTTTTCTTTGGTTGTCTTAAGTTTTGTTGATGGCCATGCCGAAGGTGGAGTGTTAAATCAATTCTGTATTTTTTCCCACTTAGGTATGCATAGATTTTAATCTTTTGTACATCCTAATCTATTATTAATAGAATCTTTTGCTGACCTTTAGCTAGAAAAAAATATTGTTCCATTTTTTCTCTAATATATGACTTGTGTAGCAGGTATTTCTTGGAAAAAATGGTGTTCGAGATGCCATTGGTAAGAAGATGCCAAAATTGAAATTGACCTACATATTCAATCACCTTCATTTCAGAGTTGCAAAGGAAAAGCTTACTGATTGGATGTTTATGACTATATCTACTAAGAACAGAGTCAACTTAGTACAGAATTTGCTTTGGATCACATAAAAATGAGATTCACTGCCATTGCAGTGAATATTATAAGCTGAATATAGTGCAAAGGTTCCTCCCTTGTATTCCTGACCAATCCAGTGTCATTTGTTGAATCTTCTTCAGCTATATCTCAGTCAATAATTCTTCTCTTGCAGCAAAAACCCAACAAGGTACTATCTTAAAGTCTAATTAAACAGCTCAAATTCCTGATTTCCCTGGATTGCCTCAAGAACATCAATTAACTATAAATTTAGTTAAATCTCCCAAAGGAGGTTTTCAATGGACTACCTTCCTTATCATTGATTCTGTAAAAAAAAAAAAGATTCAGACCCTAATACCTTATCATTGATTAGCTGGCTGCCGGTAAAACAGTCATCTCTAGTGCTCCAGTATCCCTCCTCCACAGGCATTGAAGGATATCCCCGGTAGGAAATGGCTGATGTCTCCCTAATGTTTTGCTTATGTCAAATGAGGCGCGTCTCCTGTCAATGGGGTAACAAACTATTCCCTTCTCTTGTTTAGGAGGCAATGGAATCATGGAGAAGGAATATATAATAGACCAACATATACTTCAGAGGATATAAACACTGAATATCTCTCCTTTCACTCTCTTTGTTCCATTCAACAGTACAATGTTGGTTTTACATCTTTGATACTTCATATTATACTATGCTCTAGACATATCTGAAGTAGACATTGTCCTGATCGTTTGCTTTGTGTGATAGTGAATTAAAAAAAGAGGACAAATTATTAAAAAACAGAGGAAAGAAGTTTCGGTTGAAAGGGGAAACAGTGAGTGATATTTAAAATTTTTCAGTGTTGGCTTATTTGCATATCTTGCTTGACATTGAATTTATGTTCCTTTTTTATCCTTCTCTCAATATTTCCTTCCTCTTAGCAGGGAATAGCAGCTGCACTTTCAGCTTATTGTCATGCAGAGCTTTCTAGCCGCTGGAAGTGCCTACCATTGTTCATATATTCCTGGGCTTGATGTTGGGGTTGTCTCATGTTCTGCAATTCTTGTATTTGTGGTCAATCGATCTTTTGTGTGGGAATTAAGGAGGTACCTTAACAATTATTATTTTCCTTTCCATGGAAATTTAATTTTCATTTTAGTCTTTCAATTCAAACACTATATATTCCTTGTCATAGTAGTGTTGGAAGGAAGGGGGCACACAAGAGTTAAGGCTGCCTAAGAGTCCTCTTTCACCCGTACACTAAAGGTTAGGTGGTGAGACTTATTTGGAGATCTGCATGTGGATTGCGTATGCGAGTTGGTTACTGACTAAACTCTCTCTCTCTTTCTGTTTCTATATAAAAGGTGGGGGAGTGAGAGGGTAATGTATAAAGGTAAATATATTTCTGATTCTCAAACCATGAAGCAGTCTTCTTGTGAGATCTCGTTTTTACTTTGGTCTTTGTGAGGACGAAAGAGGGGAGGAAAGAAGGAAGAGAAGGCGTTATCTTGTATTGGGTTGTGGCATGACGGTGTTCTCTCTGTCAAGGAAAGAAAGAAAGGTACTGAGTCTTTTATGTATTTTTTAATGACATGTTTGAAGGTGAGAGTACTATAATTTTGTGAATCCACCTTTGTTTGGTGAA
The DNA here is from genome assembly GCF_013358625.1 of Macadamia integrifolia. Lineage (NCBI taxonomy): Eukaryota > Viridiplantae > Streptophyta > Magnoliopsida > Proteales > Proteaceae > Macadamia > Macadamia integrifolia. The sequence goes on from NC_056559.1 coordinate 28,076,547, forward strand.
TTTCTTTGTAATCCAAGATGTAATTTTTTCCCTTGATATTTTGGTAGCCTCTATATTGTCTAGAGAGGAGATCTTGTAACCCTTTTACTATTATAGTGAAAGTTTTTACCTGGACGAGGTCCCGTGGTTTTTTCCCTTTCGTCTGGAAAGGGTTTTCCACGTTAAAAATGGTGTGCATTTGTAGATTGAGTTGATTTGTTTCAGCGTCATTACTTATATATACTTTTGTTATCATTGTGGAACTCCATTAACTTGTACACAAGTGGAAAATTGTTATTTTTTCCAATAAATAGTTGGTGCATGTAAGGGTTTCAGACTAGCTTGGTAGGATATGGAGTTGCCTAATGGGTAATGACTCATGTTGAGCTCATCTTTTTTATTTTGATGCAAGAAATAACTTATATTAAAGGAACAGAAGCACCATTAGATACAGAACTAGGCATAGAAATGCCAGCCAAGTCAGCAAGAAAGAAAGGAGATAAAAAGTTTGGGGGATTAAAAGTGAGAAGCTCGACTATGAGATCCAAAGTTAGCAAGGGAGTCTGCAACAGTGTTCCCTTGCCGAAAAGTGTGCTTAAAATAGATTTGAGGGTAAGGTGAGATAGTCATCGATGATGTGAGCGATCCTCCAAGGAGAGACACTAGCAATCCGCTTAAGGAGATTGATGATCATTAAATTATCACTCTCCAAAATGATATGGCTGAAACGTAGCTCTACACTTTGTTTTATATTGTAGTTTTCTCTTCATAGCAGCATAGTGGAATATTTGATCTCGAAAAGACGAGAATGAACTACTTATTTCACAAGCTATTCCTGTTCTGATATTCCAATTATTGTCTTTTCTTGTTTGGCATTTTCTCATAATTTTGATTTCTAGTTTCTGAATTTAAATTTAAGGTTCTGTGGTTAAATTTTTTCCTAAACCCAATGTAATTACTCCCTTTTCCATCTCGATTAACAAGATTAGTGACTTGCTGGTTGTGCTAATTGTTCCTAAACTTGGTTAGCAAAGTGCATGTGACTACAAATTGGTTCAATTATCCATATGAAATGATAAAAATTATCCCTATGCTATATGGGAACATGGGCAGCATAATTGTTGTATAATGCTATATCAAATGATGATTCAGACAACATAATGGCTGTATGACACTATATCACGTGAGGATGTGGACAACATAACGGTTGTATGATACTTTATCACATGATGATAACAGTTGAAATAATGAATTCTATGTAAGCTAGGATAAAAAAGTCACATGTACTTTAAATCCAGTTGTGGTTGATGATTCTCTCGACTCAAGGGCAAAGACATCACTTTCTTCTTGCTTTCTCGAAGGAAACAGTCTTCTGATAGAGATTCGGCACTTTCTTGGCTTCTCTATAAATTTTTATAGAAATTGTAGGTTTTCTAGGGTTCTTGCGAAAAATCAGGGTTTTGGAGTATTCCAGTGGAATTTGGAGATTCCAACACACTTCTCAGGATATGTGCAGAAGTTAAGGCTTTTCTAAGATTTCCTAAAAGGGAATTTCTTGAAGAATTTCCTCAGGATTTTCTTCATATCTTTTCTTATTTTATGACCCCCAATTATAGGTTTTCCAAAATGATGGCATTTTGGTAAATAAAGGGTAAAAAATAAGGCAAAACAGCCTAAGCTTGGGCGGATGGGCCTAAAATTGGGGCGATTGGAGCCTCCTGGGTAGGGGGGGGATCTAATAGATTCAAGGTTTTTGAACTTATGGGTGATTCGGGTATCGAAATTTTATGCACGATATGCCAATGGAATTGTCTTGATGAGTGCTATCTAACAACGTGAGAATTGAGCTCTTTTTTTTTTCTCTGAACTCCATGGGAATCGAGAAAATGAAAGATTTAGCTTATTCTAGCGAAGTTCTAGGATTCCCAGGAAAGATGGCAACTACTTTCGGTCACCTCCACATTATTTGCTGTCACTTAATGTGAAAATTATTGGTAAATTATTTGACACATTATCATTCGACACTCAGGGTTTAGGGTTTGGGTTGGTTTGTAATAGGTATTAAGGTGTTTCCAGAAAAAACTGAATCCTTTGTGAAAGTAAGTGTACAAACTTTGTCCACGCCCATAACTCAAGAGTTAATTGGAAATCCTTTAGCAAGAACTTGACTAGTATTTGTTTCATTTTCTATTTACATGCATATATTTAATGTCTTGGCATCACCCATTACTCTCTTTTGGTAAACATCATCACCCATTACTCAACTCTGTATAAAACGAATAGGAAAAAGAAACATGTCCTGCTGGTGTAGGAAATGCTCAGAGTTAGGGTGCATGAAAAGATGACGCTGCCCCCCAGCCCCAGGACCTTGAAGATGTTAGCACGTGCCCTCTCACTGGTCCTACGTATTGGTGTCCATGTCAGCACGACAAGGTTCTTTCGTCCAAAATGAAATTAGTTCACTTATGTGTATAGAAGTTTTTCCATTATAAACAATGTTTTAAAACTGAAAATTGGGAACAGGATTCATCAAACCCTTTTTTTTTTCTTTCTTTCTTTTTTGTTGAAAGGATCATCAATTCCAAGTCTACTCATCTTAGAATCAACCAGACTTGCCTTGACTCATCTAAACACAGTATACATGGAATCGGGTATAATTGGGAATAGACTTGGTTGCCTCCGAGTCGACTCGATCGACTTTGAAAAAATTCTAAATGAAGTCAAACAATTCATCAACTGATTTCTTATCTACATTTTTTAACTATAAGGACTAATGCTCTATATATGGCATGGTAAAGGAAACCAACCCACCTTTTGAAAATCAATCCATTATTTATTGAAAGTTGGAAAGATATTTGGTTGCGCATTATACTCCGCTTGTTAACTGTTGTGTACGCTAGCCTATTTGTTTTTTTTTTTGGATAAAACAGAAGAATTATATTAAAACTAACGAGGGAGCAAATGCATCTGAATGCAAATATGGTACATCCTAATCTATTATTAATTGAATCTTTTGCTGACCTTTAGCAGAAAAAAAAGTATTGTTCCTTTGTTTCTCTAATCTATATGACTTGTGCAACATGTATTTCTTGGACAAAATGGTGCTTGAGTTGTTGAAGTAAACAAATTGCCATTTCTGGTTTATGTTTCCCGAGAAGATTTGACAAATAGAAAAAAGCTGAGACCATGAATTCTTTGGTAAAGCCTGAATCTTTTTTTCTTTAATTTGCACCAGCATTAGGTATTTTTTTCCCATTCTATATCTAGTAAATCTGTTTTCTTTGGTTGTCTTAAGCTCTGTTGATGACCATGCTAAAGGTGAAGTCTTAAGTCAATTATGTGTATATATATATATATTTTTTTTCCCGCCTAGGTATGCCTACATGTTAATCTTTTGTACATTGAAAAAAAAAAATAATAACAACTCAGCCTTATCGAAACTAAATGGGGTCGGCACATGCTTCCAAGCAAAGCCAAAAAGAAAAAAAAATGAAAGAAAAGGAAAATAATAGGAGAGAAATACAACAACTCAAAAAAATCCCACCTAAATAGGATCAACTCTGAGGATCCTAGCCCTCCAAATAGCTCTATTTTAGGTCATACTTTAGACAGTCCTAAATTGTGCATGTCTTTCTTCACCACTTCTTCCACCTAATGTTTCTGAAGAACAATCAAGATTTGATCACCACAAAGAAGCTGGAGTCGTAAATGCTATGGCAAAGCCCAAGTAAAGAAGAAACTTTGTGGAAAGACATGCAACCGCTAGCCTAGATGGTGCTGCATGTGTGGTGGCTAATGTAGCTAAAGAAGGAGAAGAAAATAAAGACAAGAGAAACTTCAACATAGATAAATGCCCTCCAAAATATTTAAGAGGGGATTGAAGGTAATCAATTGCATTTTCTCAGTAATAGATAGTTCTTCAGCTGATTTTGTCTTACTTTGGTTATACTAACCGCTATGGCCAGTTCTTCATATCTCTTAAAAGAAGCCATCCATGTTATAGTGGCTGTGATGAAGATAAAACAGAATAATGGGGTAAAATGTAGAAGATTAAGAATCTTTATGAGCCTTCTTATGAAGAAATGTTTAATTATTCGGCTTCATCCTATAAATTAAATACTCAAGTTTGAACGAGGTTGGATGGATATATGGCTGTGTTACAGAGGATATCTGTATATGGACTTGTTAAAGTTTTAGGCTTATGAAACTGCGTTTGTCTTTTATTCATTGCCACTACAAAAAAATTCACTTGTAGCTACAGATATTTAACTGCAGTTTCAAAATCCGTAGCTATAAATGTCCTATAACTACGGTTTTTCTATGCTTAATAATAGGAGATACATATTGCTGCGGTATTTCAAAATCACAGTAATAGAGGATCTTGTAACTGCAGAAACAAAATTGCAGCAATAAATCATAGTGATATGATATACTTGTTATTGCGGAATTTAAAATCGTAGTAACAGAAATCTTGTAACTACAGAAATAAATCATAGTAAAAAATCGCAGTGACAAAAAATCTTGTAACTATGGAAATAAAATCGCAGTTAGAAAAAATGTAGTAATATGTGCTACTTATTGCTGCAGTAGTTAAGATCGCAGTAAAAAAAATCTTTATTACTGCGGAAACGAAACTACAGTTAAAAAGCACAGTAACAGAAACCTTGTAACTACAGAAAAAATCACAATAAAAAATCGCAGTAACAAAAAATCTTGTAACTACAAAAATAAAACCGTTGTTAGAAAAAACACAGTAATATATGCTACTTATTGCTGCAGGGGTTAAGACCGTAGTAAAAAAAATCTTTGTTACTGCGGAAACTAAACTATAGTTAAAAAGTGCAGTTACAGAAACCTTGTAACTACGGAAACAAATCGCAATAAAAAAGCACAGTAACAGAAAATCTTGTAACTATGAAAATAAAACCGCAATTTGAAAAAACACAGTGCTATGTGCTACTTATTGCTACAGGAATTAAGACTGCAATAAAAAAAAAATCTTTGTTACTGCAGAAACGAAATTGCAGTTAAAAAGCACAGTAACATAAACCTTGTAACTACAGAAACAAATCATAATAACCATTTGCTTTCCAACCTTTAGTCGGTGTATTCATGAGACCTATGGAGGTTCCTTCTCAATCTATTGAGGCCATAAAGATCCCTGCTACTTGATATGAATTTTGGGCTAATTTCCTGAACCAAAGATAGGTTTTTTTATTGGACTTTAGTTTACTTTCTTTTATCTTTTTAATGGCCTATTGCAGTTTTTTAAGCTTCAAAGTTAGCTTTGTTCGTCAATATTTTGACTCTATTTGTGGGTGCATAAATTATATTCAACAGCTGATGCTTTTTGGGAGGATATTGACGGATGGGAGGCTAAATACAAGAATGAATTGTGTTTTGAGTGACAACCTGACCTTGAAGAAAAATGTTCAATTATTTGAGACTTTAAGGAAATTGGCAATCTCTAATGTCATTTAGTCTGGTATCTATTAATTTTTAAATGGTAGGTAAACTTATATTTTTTTAGCTTACTAATGATCCTCATATGTCACATGGAATGATTAATTTCAATTGTAATATCGTTTATACATTTTTTCTTAATCCGACTCATGCTGTTGATCAAACTAACCCCCAGGGCCAAGAATTACTCACCAATTCTTTGGTCCTTATTTTTAACTATTATTTTCATTGAGAATAATTCTGTATACTTATGAATTAGTTATGTTTATGAATGAAGTTTTATGGATTTTTTTTAGATTGATGTCCTCCAATTGCGGTTGGTGGGTTAAAGTGATAGAACTTACTTGGTAGTGTATAGGAGTTCTAGTAATCCTTTGACATAACCGTGGACATGTTTTTGGGGTAGAATTTCTTGCTACAACTTCTTCAGCTTCTTATTTTCTCAGAGAAATTAGGACAAGTTCTGAACGTGATAAAATAGTGTTTTCATTGAAAAATAAGGTTGATATAACGCAAACCTTAATTACTAAACTTTTGTCAACCATTGAAGATTTACGTTCTGAGTTTGACATGAAAGATTATATACTCTCTCTTTCACAATCGATGGAACAAGTAATATAAATATTTGAAGTTTCATATTAAACTATTTAAAATGTAGTGATTTTTATATTTAACATTTTTTTTTAATGATAATCCATTGCGGAAGAGGTTCTCTCTCGAGGCCTGGCGAGATTGACCCACCAAAAAGATATTATGCCCATTTGTGGCCCTAAAGGCGTTGTAACCCCTGGGCACATCTTATTCGCCGATGATGTCTTTATCTTCTCGAATGCTTCATCCAGGTATGTGGCTAACCTTAAAAATTTTCTTATGAAATATCAGGAGTTCTCTGGTCAACACATCAGCTTCGAGAAAAGCAAGCTCTTCCTAGGGAAAATTTCTCCAACTCGTAAGCAAGCCATAGCTGAGACTTTGGGCATCCCCATTTGCAGCTTTCCAACTCGATACCTTGGTGTTGAGATATTCAAGGGAAGAATCACAAAGGAGGCATTGCTGCCTGTGTTGGATAAAGTAAAGGGGCGCCTTGCTGGATGGAAAGGTAAACTTTTGTCGATGGCGGGCAGGGTGGAGTTGGTTAGATCAGTCATATCCGGTATTCCTAATCATAATTTTGCTATCTATTGGTGGCCCTCTGCTCTCCTTGTAACCATGGAAAGATGGATGAAGAACTTCATCTGGGCAGGGGAAGTGGATACCTCAAAACCAATTACAGTGAAGTGGGAGTCTGTTTGCAAACCGAAGGAAGAAGGGGGTTTAGGTATCAGAAGACTCAGAGACACGAACATGGCAATGCTGTGTAAATTGGTATGGAGAATAAAGCATGAGAAATCTGCTGCCAATTCCTTTCTTAGAGCCAGATTTGTGAAAAAAGATGGGTCATTTAATAGAGGTTGTTGGCCGTCGTCTATTGCTCTGGGCATCAGAAAGGTGTGGAAGACTGTGGAGGCAAATGAACGTTGGATTATTGGGAGAGGCGATCTAGCAAATTTCTGGAAAGACAAATGGTGGGGCCCTAGGTCTATTCTTGAGGAGATTCAGATTCCTGACCTCCCTCCCCTCTCTTGCAACGCTAAGGTTTGTGATTTCATCAGGAATGGAGAATGGTCACTTCCAGAGGTCCGCTCTCACTCTCTCAGACAAATTTTCCTTGCAATTAAAGAGGTGAAGATTCCTAGTGCCCAATTTGAGGACTTATGTATATGGCAGCTATCTCCTCTTGGTTCTTTTACTACATCGTCAGCGTGGGAGGATATTAGAGGAGTTGCTCCGGCAGTGCATTGGAACTCTTTGGTTTGGCACAATAACCTCCCTCCAAGAATTGCTACCTTTGGATGGCGACTAGCCCATGAGAGACTCCCAACGGACGAGCTTATAAGAAAAAAAGGAATTTTCCTAGTCTCTCGATGTAGCCTCTGTGAGCAGTACGAAGAAAGTATGGAGCATATTTTCCTTCACTGTCCTTTCTTCAGAGATATTTGGGAGAAGTTCACCTCTTGTTTCGCAATTCGATGGTCTGAACATGAGTCAATTGATAGCTTATTTCAGTGGTGGAAGAGGAAATCAAGATCGATCAATTTAAAAAACTCTTGGATGATAGGGTTTACCATCATTGCTTCTCAAATCTGGAGGGAAAGAAATATCAGACGGTATGAAGGAAAAAAGAGGAATGGGATCTACTCATTTCAATACATCTGCCAGGATCTTGCTCTATATGCAGGGACTTCTAAGGGTGAAGTGAAATCGATTGCTGATATTATGTGTTGCAGAAAACTGGGGCTGAAGATTGATAACCCAAAGATTGTGCCGCCGCTGGAAGTTCATTGGTGTAAGCCACCGGATCAGTGGATCAAAATTAATGTTGATGGCAGTTCATTGGGAAACCCGGGTCGCGCAGGAGCAGGGGGAATTGTTCGTGACAGTAATGGTCAGGTTTGTAAGGCTTTCAGTACTTTTTTGGGTGTTAAAAAAATATATGAAGCTGAATTTAGCGCTGTCATGGAAGCAATATTGGTTGCTATGAATATGAACGCAAGGGGCTTGTGGATCGAGTCTGACTCCGCAGCTGTAGTGGCTGCAACTCAGAAGATGCATATCCCTTGGTTTGTTTTACAAAAATGGCGGTTTGCTCTCCCATTCCTTCAGTCCATTACATGGAAGATCACCCACTGCTTCCGTGAGGCAAACACTGTGGCAGATTTTTTGGCAAAGAAGGCAGCAAAATCGGGAGCCTCTGACTACTCCACCACTTTTCCCAGTCATGTATTAGATGATTTAGAAAATGATTCCTCGGGTAGGCATAGTTTTCGCTTCTGCTAGGCTCTTGCTTGTACACTCTGCTGATGGCTATGCCGAAGGTGGAGTTTGCAAGTGGCTGTAGTGGTTGCGAGCCTGCTTGAATTTCTTTCTTCTTTGGATGTATTTTTCCCTTTATTTCCTTCAATAAAATCATCCTTTAGCAAAAACAAAAAAAAAAATCCATTGTTATCTTTGTGTGTGATAAGTACCCGGCATTTCTAATGGCCAAAATAAGCCACAACGATAAGGTAAAGTGATGTATAATTAATTATTTTACTATGACTATTTGTAATTTGATTATAAAATAATATTTTTTTATTGTAGGAAATAACTCGAAAACTCAAATTTAGAGCTTGGGAGTCTTGGAACCAAACAAAGCACTTTTAAACTAGTGGAGTTTAATATATATATATATATATATATATTTTTCCATACAATTTGAATTTTTAGAGTATGATGGAGTTTAATTTTTTAGATAAAATTGTGGAATTAGTTATTGTAGATACAATTGATTGGTATAGGGATCATGAATTTTTTTTTTTTTTGTATTTAAGTGATTTGGATGATAAGCAAGATTTATGCATTTTTTTTATATATATAAGTTATTATGGATTGCTCATTGAATGGATTTTATAGGTTCAAGAAACAAGTGTATTTGTATAGAAACATATAAAAAAAAAATATTAATTTTATATATTTGTCACCACTCAAAAATCTCGTATTTATGTCTTTATAATAAAATATTCGTAATTAAAATTCACAGCTATAGATTTTTTTATATAAAATATTTGTCATTACAAAAGCGCAACTACAATTGAGGTAAAAATTTACACATCTAAATTTTGTAGTTATAGATTTTGCTGCAAAAAAAATTTCAGCACTATGAAATCGCATTTATAAATTTTGGAGCACAAAATTTCGTAGCCAAAATTCTTATAAGTTTTGGGGCGTAAAAGTTCGGAGTTAAAATCCATAGCTATAGATTTGCTTTTAAAAAATAGCGCATTTAGAAATACGTAGCAATGGATTTACTACAAAAATATTCGCAGTTAAAATCCGCAACGCAGTTAAAAATACGCAGCAATAGATTTACTACGAAAACATTCGCAGTTAAAATCCGTAGCTATAAATTTGCTGTGGAAAAAAAAGCACACTTACTAATCTGTACCAATAGATTTACTGCGAAAACATTCGCATCTAAAATCAGCAACTATAGATTTGCTATGGAAAAAAATCGTAGTTAGTAATCCACAGTAATAGATTTACAGTGGAAACATCAGCAGTTAAATATCCGCAGTTATAGATTTGTTGCGAAAACAATTTGCAGTTAGAAATCCGCATAATAGATTTGCTGCAGAAACATTCGCAGTTAAATATTCATGGCTATAGAGTACCTTGTCCCTGCGGTGTGAAATCCGCAACTACAGACTTAGCAACGGCATTCGTAGCTGTGGATAGAAAATCGCAGGTAATCCGTAGCAATAGGCTACTCCTTTCACTACGGAAAAAACCGCAGTTATAGGCCTCCTTTGTGATAGTGTGCTATCATATCCTTTTTCCTTTCGATATTGTTTTGAATGATAAGAAAGAGTTAAATGATGAGATATTTTCACTGTTTTATTAATTAGTTACTTCATTGGCAACCTCTGTGGTGGATCTCTTGCGTTCTGCCTATCATTACTCGTCTACCTGAATCTAACATTGAGATCTTTTGATGCAAACCAAAAATGGGATGGATTAAATTGAATCTGGACGGCGGCTTGTTGGGTATCCCAGGGAGAGCTGGAGCAGCCGGTGGTATTTCGGTGATAATTTGGCAAGAGTAGTTTTCACATTTGGGGATTTTCTTTGGCAGATAACAAAATTATGAGGCTGGATTTGCTACCCTTGTCTCAGGAATTCTTAATGCAAGAAATTTGGGGATCCAGAAGCTCTAGATAGAATGCGACTTAGTAGTTGTGGTTATTGTTGTTTACGCAAAAACTAGCTCATGGTTTGTGATGCAAGGTTGAGTTTTTCTTCAATTGTACTTAACATCTATTGAGTGGAAGATCATTCACTACTACAGGGAGGCTAACCTTATTGCTTATTTTTTGGCCAAGGGGCAAAGAATTGTGATTCTTTTACTATGATCTTCCTACTTCCGAATATGCATGATGAGTTGTTGATTGATGCTCAATATAGAATTTGAGATTTCAGTTCACTAGATGATTGTTTCTTCTAGCTGATTGGCTCCTCCTTGCTGATGGCAATGCCGAAGGTGAGGAGCTCCGATTAGTCTTTTGTCTTTGTGTATCTAGAATTTTACAGTCTCGCGATTGTAATTATTTTTTCTTGGTAGTTTTCTTTTATGACCTTTTAGCCAAAAAAAAAATACTCCATTGGTTACTAGAGAGGTTCAAGTTACTTCTTTTGGTAAGATATGTCTCTTGTTTTATGAACTGGCTTTGGATTTGCTTCCTTGCAATGGGTGGAGGTGGACTATGTTCCGAGACATTAGGGTAGGGGTGTCAATTGATCGGTTAGGGCTGAATCTGCTTCAATATGGAAATGATGAATCTGAAATCAAACCAATAAGGAAAGGTTTGTTATTGGTTTGATATCAATTTGTGTAATTATTGGTTTTACTTATCGAATTGGTTTCGATTTTGGTCTGATTTAGATTCAGTTTAACATGTATATGTATACATAACTAATGAGAAACAAATAGTTTTGAATGAGTTCCAAGGTGTTATCGGTTTAGTTTTGATTTAGGTTCGGTTTTTACATCCAAAGTTGATCTAATAAAGATCGGTTTGGGCTAATTCGGGTTGGTTTCACATGTTCGTTTTGGATTTGAATACACCTATATTAGGAGTAGAAATTTGCTTTCATTTTATTCTTAGATTTTGATGTGGATTTTGTATTTTGTTTCTGTAAATGATGGAAGGTATGTTCATTTTTCTTCCTCCATACCTGAATTGTAGTTCTCTATTTTTTGTTAGAGTCAGAAATATGGTTTTATTTCTACCCAAAAAAATAAAATAAAATATGGTTTATATTTTTTATCGCAACAATTTGATCAGTTTTGGTAACGATAAATTAAAAAGAAAAGAAAATGTTAGAGATTGTAGAGGGAAATTATTAATTGTTTTGCCACATTTAGCAACAGTAATTAAGGGGTGAAAGCTTGGCCCTGACAACCCGAACCTGCCTTGGCCTGCCTTGAGCTCGAACAGGGTTTGGGTCAAATTTTTTGACCCTAAGGGCAGGTTAAGGTTGAAAAACCCCAACCCTGAGTCAGGGTTGGGTTAGGGTTTCAGCCTCAATCGAACCCAACTCGGCCCAAGATTTAACCTTGCATCTTTATAATAGAAATTAGGGCTCCAATAGGTTTTTTATTTTTCTATAACTTTTTAATATATGAGACATGACTGGAAAAAATATGTCAATCAAGGTTAATCTAACAATTATAGAAGCCAAGGTCAACCCAACTCAGGCCAACCCAACCCAACCCGTCCCTGATAGGGTCCATTAGGGCCGGGTTGGGCCTAAATAAGAACCTAACAGGGTTGGGTTGGGCTTGGGTTGAATTTTGATGACCTAGGGTTGGGTTAAGGTTTTAAGAAACTTGGCCCAGCCTGGCCCTATTTCACCCCTAAGTAATATAATATTAACTTATTACCGTCACTAAATATCAATAAAAGAGGCTGTTAATTCCATCATTATAATATATATATAAAAAAAAAAAAGAAAAAAAACTATTTAAGTAGTAGTGGTAAAAATTCACCACACTTTGCTTTACCGTGTTATCTTTTTTTTTTTTTTTTAATGACAGGTATCTAGGCCTTCGTCCTGACTAGTCTTACAGGCCCATACTGACCCCACAACCGCATGGACCGGGTCATACCAAGGTTGAATGAGAGCCATTCAACTTTACCACGTTGTCTATTCTTCAATAGTTCTCACCATTGAATCTTGCACATGTGGAAGTCTCGTACATTAAATAGCTTATTTTTTTATATAACAATTTATATATTTATTTATTTATTCTCAAAACTATTACTTTCGTTGCCTTGGATGCATTTAAACCAATTGCTAAACCATATGATGTTGGAATATCGTTGGACTTCAACGTTGTTCTAACTTCTAACTTCTAAACAACATAAAGCTTGGGTATGACTGAATATTATATATTATATGCCGTTGGAATATTGCGTTGGGTCCGTTGTGGGTCCATAACTAGGGTTGGACCTTACCTGTGGGTGGCGCCGATATATTATCTCCCCACCCATAAAAAGGAGATCAATTGGAGAGTGTAGACTCTACCAAGGCTTTAACGAATTCGAATTGTGGTTGGTCAATTCCAATTAACCATATCTCCCTATAAAATGCAGATCAACGCTGCCTACTCTCAATTTTTCAAGGTTTAAGAATTTGAATAAAATCGGTTGAATCGGCAGATTCAAATCGGATTCAATTTGTTTGATTCTCAAAAATTCTTCGTTGGAATCATCCATGAATGCATTTAGAAGTGGTTTCTCTCTCTCTCTCCCTAGTCACCTCTCGTAGCTAGATCTATAGGATTTGGGGATCTTAGGGTTGAAGATGCAATAAGGGTAAAATGATCTTTAGGTTTAGGATTTTTTTAGTTCAAGTTACAATAAGGGTACAATAGTCTTTTCAATTTAAAAAAACTAACACGTCACTCACCATGTTATGTTTCATGAACCAAAACGTAGTAAATGAAACACAAAAAGGTAGATGTAATTAGGTCAAATCTCTAGGGATATATAGGTAAATTTTTCAAAAAAAAAAAAAAAACAAACTCTAAAAAATTCGAAGATATGTGGAAATATTTTCTTCCTCTTCCCAATTCTATTTTGTATCAGCTAATTTTTAAGCAATCTAATTTGAATCAAATCAATGGATGCTGATCTCATAACATGATCCGGGTATTTAAACCTTGGAGGCTATTCACCAGCTTTAGGATTCAAAAAAAGGAGAATTTACTTTTACTCCCCCACACTTGGCCTATATTTACTAAAATTCCTCTACCTTTTACCTTTTTTACTGATATTCCCCTACTTTTTTATTTTTACATCTCTTTCTCCCCTGCTCTATTTAAATGCCCATATTACCTTTCATTTTCACTTGTAACCTATTACACCTTTTTCATATTGACTGGTTTAAAATATGGTTTGAACCAAACCATTTACAAGTTTTGTCTCATCCAATCATCAAGGATATTGACATAGCTGATGTGTCTTTAAAGATACTATTTATTTATTATTATTATTTTTTATTTCGTCTCATCCAATCATTAGGGATGTTGTTTATTTATTTATTACTATTTTTTATCTCATCCATCATCACAAATTTAGCAATCTATTTTTTTTTTATCGGTATTAGATTGGTATCGGTCTCAACCAATCCAAGGATTAAAAAAATAAAAACTGTGGCACTCGATTATGATATCAACATAGATATAGATCATATACAAATTAAATTTTTTTTTTTTGAATTTACAAAATCCTTGATGATTAGATGAGACAAAAAATTGTTAATGATTTGGTTTGAATCAATCAATTTGAAAAAGAGTCTAATAGGTTACAAGTGAAAAGGAAGGGTAATCTGGGCATTTAAAAAGAACAGGGGAGAAAGAGATGTAAAAATCAAAAGACATGGGAGTATCAGTAAAAAAGTAAAAGGTAGGAGAGTTTTACTAAATATAGGCCAAGTGTAGGGAAGTGATAGTAAATTCCCCAGATATTCGTCTTCATTTCTCCTTTGGCACAAAACAGTTTTGAACCTTTATCTTCCACCAAAGTTTTTTGCCCAAAGATATAATGCGTGCCCAGTAGGCCTTTGTTGCAGATCAGGATTTTGAGTCAGATTAATTGGAAGGTCTCTAAATCAGAGCCTACCTTGCACTGGAAAAACCAAGCTAGCACCCACTCATGCGAGATTGGGGATCATAGAAGGAATTTTCCAAAGTTGCGTTAGTCTGGGAATTCCCGAAATTGCTTTTTGGATTTCATTGATTGAAGTGGTGGGCCTAGCTATATGATTTTGCTATAGAGAATCGCTGTCTGGTTGGGTTGGAATGCATGACACCTCCAGTTCAGAACAAGGCGGCAAGCGAAGAAGCTGTACAATAATTTTGAGCATATTATTTGTTCTATGCAACATTGATGTCAAATCTACAGGTTTGATGTCTTATTTTTCACCACGAAATATGTAGAGGAGGGTTATTAATCCCTCTTTTTCAGTTTTGTCATTCTTTTGGCTGTAAACACAATGTATACCAAATGTTGTAGGTTGCTAAAAGGTGAGAAGCCCCATATAAAAGAATGCGCCTCTGGGGCAGACTAATAATACAAATCTTTCTTAAGATTATATTCCTAGTTCTTTCTCTAACACATTATTTACTTTTCATATTTTCTGTAGCAGACTCATATCCTCCATGACTAGTGTGCTGTGCAGAGTGGTCTCTGTCCTGTTTGAACCCAAAAAGAAGAGAAACCCCGTGAAAGTTTTAATACAGAGCAGTGTGGCATGAATGGAGTAGGAAGGTTTATCTCTCCTCTGCTGGTTCTATCACTGCTTGTAAGGTTGGACATGGTCATTGTTGGCCAAAATATGAGGTTTCTGTTAGCTTTGCTCCATTTGATCAGGGCTCCTCAATCGGCTCGAACCGCCTGTCATTACACTTGACATAGGAGGTATCTGGATGAACCAGTGTTTGGTTCCAGCTTGCTCTTTCTGTCATCGATGAGTTCAGATTTGAATTGTGCACAGGAGTTTGCTGTTTGGTTGCTACGGCAGATCCGATCCAAACCATCAATATAGCAATCCTGAAAGGCAGAAATCTACAATTCATTCAAACGGATGTGATTTGTGACCAATTAGGGGATGCACATGGGTATCAACTAGGATGAACTTTTTGTATTTCACAAGGGTGGGGGTGTCATTTCGACCCTTCTATATCTGGGTGTAGGTACTGTACGACTACGGAGCATTATTTTTCCATAAAATTATATAGTATTATCCCTTTTTTTTGGTTGGTTGGGTGGGTGGGTGGGTGGGGGGGGGGG
>NC_056559.1:28092315-28146583 GCF_013358625.1 Macadamia integrifolia
TCTTGTATGGCCCCTAATAGGGGTAATCTTGAAAAAAAAAAAATGTAAAATATTGGCTTTTTATTTTATTTTATTATTTTTGTGATTTTCTCCTTATAAAATAAGTTAAGTTTGACCTTGACCAAATTTATACTTCAAAAATTAGAATAATCAAATAGAAGAACAGCTTGACCCATTGCCCATTGGGAATGCCTTGTTGCAAATCTTGAGCTATGTGGGGACTATGATTGAGACTGTGATTCTTTTTCTCTGGTCGAGGTTGGATCTTCGTTCTAATCGAAAACTTCCTTTTTGACTTCACACTCGTCTCCTTATACCTGTCCCTTATACCCTGTCTTCATGTCTTTTTGTACTCGGGTTACACTTCGTTGTGGAAAAACAAACCCATATGGGGTTCCTTTTGGGTTCATTGAAATTTCCTCCCATGGAAAGAACAAAACCATGTGAGTCCATATTGGATCCTTTAGCTGAATTCGTGAAGAGATGGAAAAAAAAAAATTATCAATTGGACTTGAGAAAACAAGGCATCATCGATCTATAAATTAGAAAACTCATTTTAGTTATTTATTTTGGTAAGGAATAGATTAAAAATCATACAAAAGGAATGATAATTTCATAACAACAAACAACAATGCACAATACCGACTGTGTGGACATACCAGCGCATAGGCCAATGGGAGGCCGTGCTGAGAAATCGGGATGGGGCAGCATAGTTTTTTTGTATTCATTTGTGTCTAGGCGTAGAGCCACTTAAACGGGTTGATTTGAGTTTCCTAAAAGAAGAATCTAATTTAAGGCAACCATTTTTTTTTTTTCTAAATTCAAATGGAGAAATCAAGGTAAATTTGAATTTTAGGTTGAGTACTATATATAAGAAAGGGCTCTAGGATAGTGCCAACTTAATGAAGAGAGAAAGGGAGAGATTTTTTTTTTTGGAGAGAGAGAGAGAGAGAGATTGAATATTGAATCACAATGGTCCAAAATGTTGGGGATTTGCTGAGCTAAACGGAATAGACAATACTACAAGGAGGCCTACGGACTACTCGTGGTAGACTCATGGGGAAACGCTATGCTCCAATCGGGACAAAAACATAATAATAGAGTCTCAAACCAATTCCTTTTCATTAATAATAGCTAAAATCAGAATCGAATTTTACCCAATTTTGGTTTTATAAGCTTTTGTTATTCGATTTATAATTTGTTTACATGTGGTTTATAGTGTTAATTTTAGAATTTTAGCAAAAAAAAAAATAGTGTTAATTTTAGAAGATTTTACAAACACTAGGATAGCCTAGTGGTGGTAGCTTCGGCTTGTGGAGCTAGCACCCAGGGGAGGAGGTCATGGGATCGAACCCTGTTGTACGCATTGTGTGAGTGTGTGTATGTGTGTGTGTGTGTGTGTGTGTGTTTTCTTATTTATTCTATACCCACCCGTGGGTTGCCCAGATGCATCTACGATTTAAGTGGAATTGAAATTGAAGTTAGAGACTTGCAATAAGAAGACGATGGGATGGGATCTATAATTGTTATTGGTAAAGAATGCAGACAATAAATAAATATGTTATTTCATAACTTGTATCCCATCAAAACACAAAGAATCAAATATAGAAGTAATCCATTAAAAAATATTATTTTTTATTATTTTTGGTAGGCACATCTAAATGGTGAAACATGTTAACAAGGTAACACCATTGGTAGCAGCTAATCATCTGTTTTGCGATTCTGAATTGAAGCGAATCCAGGAAATGATCTACAAAACCAGAATTGGGTCATTTTTATACGGTGAGGTTTGATTCGATCATAAACGGTCGATTCTGGTTCCAATAAATGATTTTGGTTATATTTTGACACTGAGTTATCTGAATCAGTATTAGTCAAGACTGATCCCAAGTTTTAAAACCATGTTGGAGATTGCTCAGGGACTTGGTCATTGCCTTTGCGGATCAAGCTCCCCTTGTGCATCTAGAAAAAAGGCACCTCAATTAGCCCCATATATTCTTTCCAGTTTTGCAAGAAAGGTGTGGTCCTCTTGGGTCTCCATCCTGGCCCCTCACTGGGTCCTTTGATTCTTCCGTGGGTCTCTAACATCCCTATCCACAATTTTATAGTTTATTGGTGGCCGGAACATTCTATAAATTGGTGGAAAGGTAGATGCACAACTTCATCTAGTCTGGTGATTTGGAGGTGGCAAAGAAAATTGTGGTGAAATGGGACGATGTCTGCAAACCAAAACAAGAAGGAGGATTGGGTATTCGTAGGCTGCCCGATGTTAATTTTGCTTTTCTAGCAAAGTTGACTTGGCTGATTAGGCATGATGAATCTTCCATGAGTAAGTTCTTTCGAGCTCGATTTCTCAAAGCTGATGGATCTTTGAAGTCTGGAACTTTGTGGCTTCAAAAGAGCAATGGACAGTAGGTAGTGGTCAAAAAAATAGACTTTTGGAAGGACAAGTGGCTAGATCAAACCTCCATTGAAGAAAGGTTGATGTCTAATGGTGGTATTTTCGTGAACACTGGCAAAGGTCTCAGATTTCATTTAAAATGCAAGGTGGAATTTTCCTCAGGTGCTGTCTGGCTTCAGGACTGAAATTCTTGAGCAAGTGAGGTCTATCCATATTTCCGGTATGGAGGATGTGTGTCTTTGGTGTCCATCATCGGTGGGTGTGTTCACAATAAAGTCTGCTTGGGAGGTCAATAGAAGGAGGTCGGCTATGTTGGGTTGGTCATTTTTGGTGTGTCAGTTTTCTATTCAACCTCGTCAAGCTGTTTTCGGATGGAGATGGATCAGAAATAAGTTGGCTGTAGACGAAAACTTAAAAAGGCGGGGGATCCCATTGCCTTCTAGATGTGATCTATGTGGCAAGGCGAAGGAATCTAAAACCCATTTATTTTATGAGTGTAAATTTGCAGTATCGCTTTGGAACTTGTTTTGTCAATGCTTTGGTGTGCTGTGGCCAAACTTTGTAGGAGATGTTCAGTTGATCTCATGGTGGAAGCTCCAAGCAAAATCAGTGTCGTTTAAAGCAGTGTGGAATAAGTGTTTTGTGTGTTTTTATTTGGATGGAGAGGAACTCTAGGCGCTATGAAGTTGTGTACGCTTCTGAACACTTTTGCTTTGCAAGGATAAAAAATGAGATTCGTTCTCAGACCCAGGCCCATTCAGGAGTGGCAGTTTCAATGGAAGATTTGGTGTGTGCAAGAAGGTTGGGTTTCCGGCTCCTTGCAATTGAAATAGGTCGCGCGTAGGTTGGGTTCGGGCGAGGCTTCTCAGGCCCCACCACGTGTTGCAATTCTGTGCTTCACTACACCTCACCTCTCCTTAGCCTCCCTGCGGAGGATATTTTTCCCTCTCTCCACTCTTCAAAGCTAAATTTCTCGATAAACTAACCCTCAGAATATGAAAAAAATAATAATAATAATAAAATAAAAAAATTAATTGTATTGCTATTTGCTAAGATTGATGTGCCAAGCTCTGCAGAAGCTAGATAGTTGATCTCCTTTTGTAAAGTCTTTGATGTAAGAACCATGGTTTCAACTTCTAACTTCTAATTAAGAACCTCAAGGGGTAGCAGAGTTGGTAAGAGACCTTCACCTCACGAAGCATGTGGTTCTTATTTCCGAGTTTTGACTCTTCGTTCCTCCTTAGGACCAATCACATGGGGTAAATAGTGCTCTTCATTGCTTTTTGGTGAAAATTGAATGATTCTCATTCAATCTCAGTATAACCTAGTCTATCCCGTTGTGGAGTCAGTATGGCCCGCAACACTTTGGCCTGGATACTTGTCGTTAGATTATAAAAAAAAAATAAAATAAAAAAAAAAAAAAAAAAAAAAAAAAACCATATCGGTATCAGATTGGTTCAGGCGATTGTATCAATTTGGCAGGTCTCTGATCCCGATATCTAGCCGATACCATTATCAGTTAAATGGTACTGAGTACAGACCAAGGGTAAAATAATTAAAAAATTAATTTCCTTAAGAAAATCAGGGTTATTTTTATCCAATACAAATGATCCGATACCGATCTATATTGACACCATATCGATTTTAGGATGACCGATACACGTTCTTATTAAAACCATGGTAAGAACCAATATAGTTGAAGGAACGGCCATTAATAAACGATTTTCAGAGTTTTGAATGGAATGGTGAAAAAGGTCAACAATTCGAGATTAGCGAAAAAACCAAAACATTTTAAGTAGAACAGAAAAACCGGCAATAAATTAAACTTAATATTCAGATGTTTTCAGACCAACTTGGTCCATCGGGTGAATCAGACATTTGATAACAAGTTGGGCTCATAAAGGAACCGTATGGGCCCATATATCCTTTGGATTCTGATAAGGACTATCGGCCCACGTGGGGGTAGAGTCTGGAGGCTAAGTCTTGCCCTGGACTAGTATCTACATCCTAGATCTAAGGTGTCGGATCTGAGCTGCCGCCTCTATTGTGTAGTAGAGGATCCCTTTCCCTTCCTTTATTTAATTACATCCCTCCCTTAAAGTGTGTAAGTGTACCCTTTGCTATAATGCGTAGTCACCTGACATGTATTGTCATAAATGCTTTAGATGTCCATTTGGAAATTTCTCTTAGGCTATTTTTGGTTCCAATGGGAATTTAAAGGGAAGGGAAGTGAAATTTTCGTACTTTAAAAAGAACTGTTTATAGTCATTACCCCATTTGATTGTATAAGCTACTTAATTTTATAACCATATTTAATAATAAGGGGAGGGATAGGTATGCTAGCGTAGTACCTGGGAATTAAGAATGCTAGCAAAATTTTGACCGTAGGATTTGATCAACTTAAATTAATCCGTTGGATGGAGAGAAGATATACAAACCCTTTTTCCACTGTTGCTATACCTTTCCTCTCCCCTCTTCCCGCTACCATTTGCAACTGATCGGTAACTGGTGATGCTGAATCGCCTTTCCACCTCTCTCCCTCTCCCTGCATCATTAGAACGCTTTACACCTGAATGTCCAGAACAACATCCTCTGGACAAGTCGTAGTAGTTGCGGTCGCGAAGAGTAACCGACCATGGTAAGGTTCACGGATCTCTAACTCGTGCCAGCATAGTGAGAACAAACGCCAAAGGTGGCGAAGCAGGACAAGAAGAAGAAGCCCAGGGGAAGGGCTCACAAAAGGATGCAGTACAACAGGCGTTTCGTCACAACTGTTGTTGGATTTGGGAAGAAGAGAGGGCCTAATTCGTCGGAGAAGTGACCACCATGTTTGGAGTTCTTAGAAGTAGGAGGATGTTTTTAAATTTTAAGTGAGCTGTGAGGCCTTCAGTTATATTTTTTGTTTTTGGATACTGTTCTGTTGGCAAACTTTGTCTGCTTGTTCTTGTTCATTTATTTAACGTAATTTTCAGGAAAAATAAATAAATAAAATGAAAGAGCAACAGATTTTTCCCATGAAATCAGGGATCGAGGGGGAGGGATCGATTGAAAGATAATGAAAACGGATCCAAATCGGACAACACAGAACAAGATCTCCACCCAAATTATAGGAATCCGGTGAGATTTAGCCTATCCTTTCATGCCCTTCTATCTCCTCTTCTCCCCGATTCAAGGACTAAAAAATTCTTCCAATTTCCTTCTCTGCTGCTCCGATCGGCATTTATTTTGCCGTGCCTTCTGCAAATCACAACATTTCAGGCCTTTTCCATTGATACTACAATGGATTTCTTCGACCACAGTAAGTATAAAACTAAAACCCTCTCGGAAGTTTTCTTTTTCTTCAATTCCGATAGCAGTGGTGAATCCAATCTTCTTCTTTCTTTCTCATATGGTCATACGTTAGATCCAATTCAGTTTGAGAAGCTTTCCTCGACAGTGAAGGAGAAGCCAGAGATAGGGACATCCGGGGCGACGGAATTTGTGGAAGAGAGAGGGGAAGTCGTAGATAATGAGGAAGAAGAAGAGTTACGGTAGAGCGTCAAGGCTGGGTAGCTTAGGCAAGACAACAAATACCTAACGGTGTAGATTTGACCCTTCTAATCCAACAGTCAATACTTGCTGGCATACCTGATACCTAGGTATCCTGTTAGCATGCCTGTCCTTTTTTCTTAATAATAATGTATTTTACATGTAATTTTTATTTTACATATTATAACAAAGGGTTTTGGATGCAAAGTAAATTTTATAACCAAATATGGAATGATTTGAAGTTAATGGTAAAGTCACATGGGTAATGATTACATATATTTCTTTTTTAAGTGTGAAGATTTCACTTCCATTCCCTTTTATTTTCCTTACAACCAAACATAGGCTTAACCACTCTTTGTATTCTTGTTGCTTTCTTTTTTGTTAATTGATCAGATCCGATGGTCCATACTGAATGGCATACCACGCGGAGGCCAGTGGACTACTTGTTTGGGTTAGGTGGGGAGATGCTACGGTCCGAGGGAGTGCCAGGGCAGGGAATTCATCCATGGCTCCACATTGACAAAAACGTAGTAATAGTTCCAACTCTATAACAACCGTGGGATTGGGATTACATTTATGGTATACAACCAACTATATCTCTTCTCAGCTGAAGAAACCTCAAAAATCAATCACGAATGGCAAATCAAATGATTCAATCAATTCAAGACTATTGTGGGTAAACCCCAAGGGATTGGTCTAACAGTGATTTGATCGGAGTCATGACACCTCGGAATACATATGAACTGGTTTCGAATCACCTTGGCAGCACCTTTTAAATCACTCACAACGGGATTAATTGAATTTTTTTAGTTAACAACTCGATCCAGTGATTACAGGATCGGATGGACTTGGGGAATAGTCAAGCCTTTGGCGGCTTTGGCCTATTGACTTACCGTTTTTTCATGCGACAAAAAGAAAGTGGATCCCTTCCCTGTGGAAAAATTATATATGTGAGTCCCTTTTACTTTTTTTTTTTTCTCGTCCCTTTTACTAATTTCGTGAAAAGGCTTAGAAAAAAACTGAACATCATATTTTATGTTATAACGAAGGTTAGTTACAACAAGATTGTTTATCTTAGTCTTTTTACTCTTTGTTTTATTTCTAAAAGTTATATAATTAACTGATAAAAATGGCTTGTAAATAAAATCTGCGTTAAAAGGCAATTTTCTCTCACTGCTCAGTGAAAGATTAGATGGTTCTGATTTGACCCCCCTCTCCCCATATCTCTCCCCCTATTGCACGGTTTCAATGGCTCATGAAGAACGGATGCCCTTTTTTTTTTTAGTAGAAAAATAGATGCCCATTCACCGTGGCCTTCTGAAAACTCAGTCCTATATTAAATACTGTATCGAATGACTTTGAACTTTTTGAAAATCCTTTTTTACTCCTATGTTAAATAATAATTTTTAAGAATAAGACAAAGGGAAAACTTAAAAATATTCAAGTAAAAAAAAAAAAAAAAAAACTGATTTTTCTTATATATTTTTGGCTGTGGGCCGGGCTTGAATGTTTGATGTTTAACCTCTTTTTGATTCTATTTTAACCAATTATTTATTTATTTAATCAATCCTTGCATGTCGTATTTCATTTCAAATAATGCCTACCAAGCCATATATTTTCATAAATGATCTAAATGCCTATTTTCCTTTATGTGATTGGATCGGGTGTCCAATCACCATTCTTGTAGTTTTGTCGCTCTTTCTTTCTATCTTTTTTTTTTTCCTCTAATTGCTCAAATCCAATGGTCTAGAATGTTGTACGGATGCACTGGTCCAAACGGAATCGCATAATACTACTAGTGGTTGCGTCAAATGCAAGACTTCCTTGTTAGAGGCGGCCAAGGGGCGAGACTCTCCAATGGCAAATAGTTGAGAAATGCATAGATGACAAGTTAGAGAAATCCGACCAGGCAGTAAGACTAAAATATATTATCAAAATCCAACATATGCTCTCACCAAAAAAAAAAAAATCTCTACTATATATTTTGAATTGGATAAATTTTATTGCATTAAGCCAACTTAATAGGGTAAGTACTAGATGGAAGCATAGAGAAAAAATAACCTCCACAGTATATTTTAAGCATGTGGTTCAGCGTTGGATGCCTGTTGTGCGTTTGTGTTGACCCATGGAAGATACAGACTTGTATACACAAATGAAATATTCTTCAAACGTTGAATTAGATTTAGACAACACAATGGATATACTAGGTCTGATATGAATTTGGATATTAATGCTTTCCCATCCCTTCGTATATATGCCTATCTTGGGGTATCTTTGATTGGTACCCTCTGCAATAATGCTTACCTAACCCATGCAACTCCCTTGGTATATCTTGTGGGTAAAAACTAGCCACAAGGCGACTAGTATAGTCTTACATCGATGAGTGAAGAAAGATCGTGGTCCATGTACCTAATGCCGCATCTTAAAAATTGTGAGGACGACATTAAGTTAGCATCAGCGGGGAGCCTAGAGCAGACAATATCATGAGATATATTCTCTAATCTCATCATTGGCGCCATCTATGGGAACCATATTCAAGCGGGTAAAACTAACAACACACTCTTCATTTCACTGGGTGCCTCTATTGTGGGTAAAAAACTAGCCACATGGCAACTAACATAGTCTTACATTAGTGAATAAAGGGAAGATTGTGGTCCATATAAGGATTGGAGTCCTCACTCTCTCATGAAGCCTTTTAAAACCGTGAGGGTGACATTAAGCTAGCTTAATTCAACAAATAACCTAGAACAGACAATATCATGAGACGTATTCCTTGACCTCATCAGTATACATTCTTATGTTGGGGTATCCATGGTATCCTCTGCAATAATGCTAACCCACCCCATGAATTTTCATAAATGATCTAGATGCCCATTCCCCCTAATGTGATTGGATCCGGTGTCCAATCACCACTCTTTGTAGTCTAGTTGCTTCTTCATCTTCTTCTTCTTCTTTTTTTTTTAATCTTTTAACTGCTCAGGTCCGAAGGTCCAGAATGTTGTTGATGCGCTGGTCCAAACGGAACAGCAAAATACTACTCGTTGCTGCGTCAAACACAAGACTTCCTTGTTTGGGGTTCGGATCGTTGGGGGAGAAGCTCAAATATGGCAAATGGTTGAGAAACTAATACTGAATAAAACGTATTATCAAAATCCAAAATAAAGATCCCTTATCTCACTCTCTATGCATCTACAAATTTCAAAAAAGTCAAGAAGTGTATTTGGCTAGGGTTCTCCATACCTCTAAATATCCGAATTCATGGTTATAGGCAGTTAATGCAGTTTCTACATACCTATCATGGGGATGGAGATGGATGGGTTTGGGTCAGGTCACTGACACTGGACAAGTTGAAAAAAAAAAATGGAACCAATGGAAGGAAGGAAATTCAGAAATTGATTAATTGTCTGAAGTAGAATCTAGAAATGGAGATTGATCCCCTGCAGCCAGCCCCTCCTCGTCCACATCAAAGAATATATAGATAGCATTTAATAAGATAAAGAAACCAAAACCAATGGAACGAAGTCTCTCTCTCTCTTCCAAAACCTCACGACCAAAGGTCCCACACAGTTTATGAAAACTTCAAAAGTCCGCAACAAGTAAATGTGACAATAGAGAGTGAACTGTCTTCGTGTGTTATCGATAGGACTTCAAAACACAAGATATCACCTGGCCTCTCTATAAAATATCAATCAAGATGACAACATAATGGTATGTATGTATAATTGATTCCAATACATACAGTATAAATTAGAAAAATCAATATATTTTTTTTTTGGTAAGGAATAAATTAGCATTCCTATGAATATGCCAATGCCGTGTTGAAGAATTGGGTTGGGACAGTATGGTCTTTTCGTGTCTTTTTTATTTAAGTGTAGAGTCAAGTAAGCGGGTTGGATTGAGATTTTAGCGGATTGAATTTCTTGGAAGAATAATATAATCTAAAGTAACGTTTTTTTTTTCTTTAATTCAAATGGAGAAATCAAGATAGAATTGAATTTTAAGTTGCATACTATATATGAGAAAGGGCTTTAGGATGATATTTTGACTAATGATTACAAGGTTGGATCAATTTTGTTAGATAGTGCCAACTTAATGAAGAGAGAAAGGAAAAGATTTTTTTTTTTGGAGAGAGAGAGAGAGTATTGAATCACAATGGTCCAAAATGTTGGGGATTCGTTGATCTAAATGGAATGGCACAATACTAAAAGGACACCAGCGGACTACTTTTGGGTGGCCTCATGGGGAAACACTACACTCCAGGGGAGTGCCGGGACAAAGACATAATAATAGAGTCTCAAACCAATTCTTTTTCGTTAATAATTGCTGAAATCAGAATCATTTTTATCCGATTTTGGTTTTATCAGTTTCTAATCAGTTTTTGATACTCGGTTTATAATTGGTTTACATGCGGTTTATAGTGTCGATTTTAAAAAATAGTTATCAAATTCAATTTGTATTGAGAAGTGATGGGATTTATAATTGTATTGGTTAAAAAAAAAAAAGACAAAAATTAAATATGTTATTTCACAACTTGTATCTCATCAAATATGGAAGTAACCCATTAAAACACATTTTTTTATTATTTTTGGTTGGTCCATCAACATAGTAAAACACGTTAACATGATAACACCATTGGTAGCGGTTAATCATCGATTTTGCGTTCTAAATCAAAGCAAACCAAGAAATTGACCTACAAAACCAGAATCGGGTCATATTTATATGGTGAGATTTGATTTGATCATAAACGGTTGATTCTGGTTCGAATAAATGGTTTCAGTTATATTCCCACGCCGAGTTTTCTGAATCAGTATTAGTCAAGACCGATCCCAAGTTTTATAATGATGTTGGTGATTTCCCAGGGACTTGGTCAGTGCCTTTGTGGATCAAGTTCCCCTGGTGCATCTAGAAAAGGCAATTCCATTAGCCCCACTATATACTCTTTTCAGTTTTCCAAAAAATGTATGGTCCTCTTAAGTCTCCATCTTTTCCCCTTACTGGGTCCTTTGATTCTTCCGTGGGTTTCTTGTATGGCCCTAATAGGCAGGCCCTTGAAAAAAAAATAAAAAAAAATAAAAAATAAATAAAAAATAAAAACTGTAAAAGATCAACCTTTTATCTTTTTATCTTTTTGTGATTTTCTCTATGTAAAATAAGATAAGTTTGGCAATGATCAAATTTATACTTCAAAAATTAGAATAATCAAATAGAACAACTTGACCCATAGTCCATTGGGAATGCCTTGTTGCAATCTTGCAACGATATGGGGACTATGATTGTAACTGTGATTCTACTTCTTCGGTTGAGATCGGGTCTTCTTTCTAATTAGAACCCTCATTCTTGGCTTCGTTCTCATCTCCTTATACCCCAAGCCCAAGAGAAAGGACCTTGGGTATTCAACAGTTTGCGCCATACTCAGACCCAGTCTTCTCAATCAGTTTTATACTTCAACAATTTAGAATAACCAAATAGAACAGTTTGACCTGTTGCCCGTTGGGAACGTCTTGACTAATGAAGGAATAAGAAGTTTAATTTAATATTAGAAATTATGGAGCTCTAGGCTGATATCTTGACTAATAATTACATGGTTGGATCAATTTTGTTGGATGGTGTCAATTTAATGGAGTAACTAGATAAAAACATAGAGAAAAAGTGACCTCCGCCATATATTTTGACTCGAATCAATTATGAAATCAAGACCATTTATAAACTATTAGGGTTTGAATAGTTTTCTAAGGTTTTTCAATTTTTTTTATTCAAACAGCTACTTTTTCGTTACATGTCTGAATTGAATTGTTATATTGTTTTATTTATTTATTTATTTATTATTGAAATGAACGTCCAGATTGATTGGATCAGTATCGGTTTAAAATGATCCTGAGTCTTGACCGTTCAAATACGAATCCAAATCACGGTTATGAAGGCTTCAAAAGTCTGCAACAAGTAAATGCGACAATAGAGACTGAATTGTCTTAAAAAAAACAAGATATCACCAGTTCTTCTCTATAAATTAGCAATCAAGATGACAACATAATGGTATGTATGTATGGTTGATTCACTGGACTTGATTTCTCCCATGGCTTACTACTCATCCACCCGTTTTTCTCCGACTCCATTAATGTCGTTTTTCTATCTTTGCCTTATCATCTTATTCCTCAGTACTTCCTCTGCGTTTGGTAGTGGATTAGGGGTCTCTTCCTCTCAGTCGTCATCAAGTGAAACAGAGGCTCTACTCAAATGGAAAGCCACTCTCCAAAACTACTCTGTCCCTGCTCTCCGTTCTTGGAAGCTTACATCATCATCCTCAGCACCAATCCCCTGCTGCAACTGGTTTGGTATAACTTGTAACAAAGCCCGAACCAGCGTGGTTGAGATTAGCCTTCCAGGACTGGAGCTGCAAGGTATGCTTCACAACTTCACCTTCTCTTCCTTTCCCAATCTCTTCCTTCTCAATCTCAGCCTCAATGGACTCACAGGACCCATACCAGATCAAATTGGTAGACTCTCCAAACTGATCACCCACCTCGATCTCAGTGGCAATGAACTCAGTGGTCCAATAACTTCTGCACTGGGAAATCTAGAAAATTTGATTGTGTTGGACCTAGATACAAACAACCTCATTGGTCCAATCCCTCATTCTCTGGCTAATTTAACTAGATTTGAGACCCTCTATTTGGATTCGAATCAATTATCTGGTCCAGTGCCTTCTGAAATCGGAAATATGAAAAATCTGATTGACTTGGCGCTATCTCTAAACAACCTCTGTTGTCCGATCCCTCATTCTCTGTCTAATTTAAGTAGACTAGAGACCCTTTATTTGCATTCAAATCTATTATCTGATCTAGTGCCATCTGAAGTTGGAGATATGAAAAATCTGATTGACTTAGAGCTATCTTTTAAAAAACTCAGAGGTCCAGTCCCTCATTCTCTGGCTAATTTAACTAGACTAGAGACCCTCTTTGGATTCGAATCAATTATCTGGTCCAGTGCCTTCTGAAATCGGAAATATGAAAAATCTGATTGACTTGGCGCTATCTCTAAACAACCTCTGTTGTCCGATCCCTCATTCTCTGTCTAATTTAAGTAGACTAGAGACCCTTTATTTGCATTCAAATCTATTATCTGATCTAGTGCCATCTGAAGTTGGAGATATGAAAAATCTGATTGACTTAGAGCTATCTTTTAACAAACTCAGAGGTCCAATCCCTCATTCTCTGGCTAATTTAACTAGACTAGAGACCCTCTTTGGATTCGAATCAATTATCTGGTCCTGTGCCTTCTGAAATCGGAGATATGAAAAATCTGATTAACTTGGACCTATCTGAAAACAACCTTAGTGGTCCAATCCCTCATTCTCTGTCTAATTTAAGTAGACTAGAGACCCCATCTGTTTGACAATCAATTATCTAGTCCAATGCCTTCAGAAATCGGAGATCTGAAAAATATGATTTACTTGGAGCTATCTTTCAACAACCTTAGTGGTCCAATCCCTCATTCTCTGTCTAATTTAATTAGACTAGAGACCCTCTATTTGCATTCAAATCAATTATCTAGTCTTGTGCCTTCTGAAATCGGAGATATGAAAAATCTGGTTGACTTGGCATTACAACAAAACAACCTCAGTGGTCCAATCCCTTATTCTCTGGCTAATTTAACTAGACTGAAGAGCCTCCATTTGTACGACAATCAATTATCTGGTCCAATGCCTCCTGAAATCGGAGATATGAAAAATCTTATTGACTTGCAGCTATCTCAAAACAACCTCAATGGTCCAATCCCTCATTCTCTGTCTAATTTAACTAGACTAGAGTTCCTCTATTTGAATTCGAATCAATTATCTGGTGCAATACCTCAAGACTTTGGTAGCCCAGCATCTATTGTAGAATTTGAGTTGTTCGACAACGTCTTATCTGGAACCTTACCGCAACAAATATGCTATGAGCGATCACTTCAACAATTTTCAGTTTCTAACAATAATCTCATGGGTCCTATTCCTGACTTTAGAAATTGCACAAGTTTAATGAGAGTTCGACTCGACAACAACCGATTAGTAGGAAATATAACTGACAATTTTGGTGTACATCCACATCTTTATTACATTGATATAAGTCACAACAGACTATATGGAGAGTTGTCACCAAACTGGGGAAAATGTAAGAATTTGTCCGTTCTGAAGATTTCTGGAAATAATATTAGTGGGAAGATACCACTTGAGGTTGGTCAGTTAACCCAACTTGGAGAACTTGATCTTTCTTCCAACAAACTTGCTGGAGAAATACCAAGGGAACTTGGTAACTTATCTACATTGCTCCTATTGTGTTTAAATGACAACCAGATTTCATGGCATGTACCAGTTGAAATCGGCAAGTTAATCAATTTGGACCATCTAGATCTATCGGCAAACTGCTTGATTGGATCAATCCCGACACAACTTGGTCAATGCTCCAAATTGTTGTCATTAAATTTGAGCTATAATTCATTGAATGGAAGCATTCCATCTCAAATTGGTGATCTTGTATCCCTACAAGTTCAATTGGACCTTAGTCATAACTCAATANGGGCATCATCTTTGGACAAATGCAGGCCGTTGTGTATGGAAAATTTTTTCTGTAAAATAATATCTAAGGTGCTGGCTATGCGATTGTCATGAGTTCTTCCAAAGCTAATTTCTGAGGAGCAGGGGGCCTTCCATAAAGGGAAGATCATTCACTCAAACATCTCTCTGGCCTCTGAACTGGCCAACATGATGTTCGCATCCACAAGAGGAGGGGACATGGGTTTAAAAATTGATATCCATAAGGCATTTGACACCATCTCTTGGAATTTTGTTTTCCATATTCTGAGGAGATTTGGCTTCTTTGAAAAATGGATCTCTTGGATCTATCAGCTCCTAGCGTCTGCCAAAGTTTTAGTTCTTCTAAATGGTGGCCCCGTCAGGTACTTTGGTGTGGACAGGGGTCTGAGGCAAGGAGATCCAATTTTGCCGATGCTGTTTATTATTGCTGAAGATGTTCTATGTAGAGGTTTATCTAAGATACTGGCTAAAAAGAGCATTAAGGCTCTATCGGGTCCTCACGGTGCTATTAGCCCTACCCATATTCTCTTTGCCGATGACGTATTCATCTTCTCAAATGCATCCATCAGGTATGTTAAAAATCTCCATAATTTTCTCTCTAAATACTAGAGTTTCTTCGGCCGGAAAATCAATTTAGACAAAAGCAAGCTTTTCCTGGGATCTGTTCCTGCCCCTAGAAAGCAAGCCATTGTGGAAGAGCTTAGTATCCCCATTTGTAACTTCCCCACCCGCTATTTGGGTGTCGAGATCTTTAAGGGAAGGGTAAAAAAGGAGTCGCTTTTCCCAATTCTGGATAAAGTTAAAGGGTAGTTGGCAGGATGGAAAGGAAAGATCATGTCCTTGGCTGGAAGAGTGGAATTGGTTCGCTCTATTATCTTGGGAATGGTGAACAATAGTTCAGCCGTATATTGGTGGCACTCATCTCTTATTGCAATAATGGAGAGATGGATGAAGAACTTCATTTAGAAAGGTGAGATTGATACTGCAAAAAAAATATCAATCAGATGGGAAGTGTGTTGTAGGCCTAAGGATGAAGGATGTTTGGGGCTGCGAAGACTCAGAGACATTAACAAAGCCATGCTCTGTAATATGGTATGGAGGGTCAAACATGAGAAATCCTCAGGATGCAGATTCTTAAGGGCGAGATTCCTGAGGGGTGATGGATCTTTCAAAAAAGCTAATAAGCCATCCTCGATTTGGCTGGTTTTAGAAAGATGTGGGAGTTCATGTCCTCTAAAGAAGCCTGGATGATTGGAAATGGGAAAAGCATTAATTTCTGGTCAGATAAATGGTTGGGGTGAACAATCCATCCTAGAGCTGGTCAGTCTCTCGGGAGAGCCGGATCTTCTTTATAAGGGAAAGGTTAGCGACTTCATTGACAATTACCAATGGAAATTGCCAAATGTTAACTCCCCTTTGCTGCATGGTATTTTGAGAAAGTTTGGAATATTAAAATTCCCACTCATACCTGTGAAGATATGTGTTTGTGGAATCTATCTTCTGATGGGATTTTCAATTCTAATTCTGCCTGGGAGGATAACAGGATCCGCAATCCAAAAGTTCCATGATTCTCTCTGATTTGGGGTAAAAAGATGCAGCCAAGAGTGTCTATTTTTGGTTGGAGAATAGTGCATGACAAACTACCTACGGATGAGGCTACTCAGAAGAGGGGCATAGCCCTTGTCTCTAGATGTAGCTTATGTGGAATGGAGACTGAGTCAACGGCTCATCTATTCCTTCAATGCTCTTTCTCAGAGGATATATGGCTCTTTTTCTGTGGGTGCTTCAATGTGGCATGGAAGAAAGCTAGCACCATGTCTGATTTCTTTCCATGGTGGAGAAGAAAGCAAAAAATTTGTTAGCTGCAAAGAGGCATGGAATATGGGGCTAGTAACAGTGGCTGATCAAATTTGGCACGAAAGAAGTAACAAAAGGCATGATGGCAAGGCAAGACAGACAAGGTTCGTAAAGCAAATGATATTAGAGGAGATAAAATCAGCTAACCCAAGCACCAAAGGCGAAGTTAAGACAACTGCTGACCTTATTTGCTGCAGGAAGCTTGGATTACCGATTCAGAGTCCGCCCTCTTAGTCGATCTTAGAGGTTTTCTGGTGCAAGCCTGAGGTAAATTGGGTTAAACTGAATTTTGATGGAAGCTCAAGGGGTAACCCGGGTCGAGCAGGTGCAGGTGGAATTTTTTGTGACCATAGGGGAGGCATCCTTGATTCCTATAAAATATTTATGGGAGTCTCGGGAGTCTTCCAAGCTGAAGTCAAAGGCCTCATGGTTGGTCTGATGCGAGCTCGAGAGCTGGGTATTACATGTTTGTGGGTGGAGACAGATTCTAGTGCAGTAGCGATCTCTTTTCAGCAAAAGAAGATTCCATGGTTTGCCTTACAGAGATGGATCTTCCTACAGCCATATTTGGAGGGTATAACATGGAAAATTACTCACAACTTAAGGGAAGCGAACTCGATCGCCAACTATCTAGCTAGAGATGCAGCAAAGACAGGGATTTCAGCCTCAAATATCGACTTCCCTGCCCACATAAAGGATCTTATTAGAAGAGACGTTGAGGGCAGACCCAACTTTAGATTTGATTAACGCCCTTCCTTCTCCCCTGCTGATGGCAATGCCGAAGGTGGGGGTCAGGGATGCGATCTTCCTTTTTGCTTGAGTTTTTCATCTACGTATTGTTCTGCTATGGTATTACCTTTTCTTCATTTTAATATAATGATATTCTAGCCAAAAATAAAAAATAAAAAATAAAAACTATGATGTAAGCGATGACATATATAGCTTAAAGAAAATTTCATAAGATAAAGTTTTGGAAGTAGAGGTTAAACAAAAATTACCTTAAATAGATGTGTTCCTGTATGAGCATCCACAGCACTAAAAGGATCATCAAGTAGATAAATATCAGCATCATGGTACAAAGCACATGCAAGCTGTATTCTTTGCTTCTGCCCACCACTCAAGTTTATCCCCCTCTCCCCTATCATAGTCTGGTCCCCAAAGGCAAACAATTCTAGGTCTTTTCTTAATGAACATGCTTCAATGATCATCCTGTACTTTTTCTTTTCCATCTCTTTACCAAATAGTATATTGTCTTGTATCTGACCACTCTATATCCAAGGTGATTGTGCAACATAGGCCTTTGGGGCCACTTCATTTGGAGGAACCAATGTCTTGTACCACTCTGTATCCTATGATCACCTGAAATCAGGATGGCACATGGCCCCTCAAGGCCTTCTTGCTACCAATCACCCACTCCTTCCATCCCTTCACCCTGAAAATACAATACTTCATCAAGAACCTACCAACTTCACCACAGCATCTAAATCTTCCCAATGGCGTCAAGCTATGGATGCCGAGTTCAATGCACTCATCCAAAATGGTACATGGACATTGGTTCCTCCAAATCCGTCCCTTAATATAGTTGGTTGCAAATGGGTATTTAGAATAAAGAGAAAGGCAGATGGTGCTATTGAGCGTTATAAAGCCGTTTGGTGGCAAAGGGCTATAATCAGCAAGAAGGTCTTGACTACACTGAAACATTCAGCCCTGTAGTCAAGCCTACTACCATTTGTTTGGTTCTTTCCTTGGCAACTTCCCATGGGTGGATGATTCGTCAACTAGATGTGCAAAATGCTTTTCTTCATGGAATTCTACAAGAGGATGTCTATATGATTCAGCCACCAGGATTTGTAAACTCTGAGTTCCCTCGCCATGTTTGCAAATTATATAAGTCATTGTATGGTCTAAAACAGGCCCCACGGGCATGGTTTGATCGGTTAAGTACTTTCCTTATGGAATCTAGTTTTACTGGTTCTAACACTGATACATCATTGTTTATTTATCAACAAGGGGGCGTCACAGTGTGTATCCTAGTCTATGTTGATGACATTATCATCACTGGCAACAACAATAACTATGTGACGAATTTCATCACTAAGATATCCACCCAGTTTGCAATCAAAGATTTGGGGCCACTTCATTTCTTTCTCGGCATCAATGTGCAACAAGTACCTAATGGGATTCTACTTTCTCAAGAGCAGTACATTCTTGATCTCTTGGCCAAGACAAATATGATAGGTTGCAAGCTTGTCTCTACTCCTATATCACCATCTCAACGGCTATCCAAATTATCCGGCGAACCAATGGAAGATCAGACATTGTACCGAAGTGTTGTGGGTGCATTACAATATGCCACGTTCACCCATCCGGATATTACGTATGCTGCCAATAAAGTATGTCAATTTATGCATCGGTCAACCATTGATCATTGGAGCACAATCAAGCGCATACTTCGGTATTTAAAGTCAACTGTCACACATGGCTTGCTATTTCAAAAACAAGCTTCCATGCAATTGTCTCCTACTCTGATGCGGATTGGGTCAGATGCCCTGATGACAGAAAATCAATGGGTGGGTTTGCTATTTATCATGGCTCCAATCTTATTTCATGGAGTTCTCGCAAACAAGCCACCGTTGCATGCTCTAGCACGGAATCCGAATATCAGGCCATTGCAAATGCAGCTGCAGAACTCACATTACTCCAATCTCTTCTCAAGGAGCTCGGTGTGTATCTCCCTCATGCACCCATCCTATGGTGTGATCATGTTGGTGCTACCTATCTCACAGCCAACCCAGTATTCCCTGTACAAACGAAGCATGTGGAAATTGACGTTCACTTCATGTGTGACAAGGTGGCCTAAGGCAATCTTGATGTCCAGTTCATTTCTACTAAGGATCAAATCACGGATGTTTTTACTAAGGCTCTCTCTCATCCTAGATTCAATCTACTTGTGACCAAGCTCAAGGTGATTTCGGACCCCTTGATCCTAAGGGGCGTATAACAGATGATAAGAATGACACGCTTCCATGTGGTGGCGACACCAATATGATTGAATCAAAACAAATCACTTCACTCAAGGAGCCTAGAAAGGAAACTGATTTAAATAGGATTCTAGATTGAATCAAATCCCTGCTGTATTATATTGTAATTATCCAATAACCTTGATTGGATCCCTTGTAATTATCCAATCACCATTGATTTGGATTCTTTGTAATCTTTCAATCACCCTGATTCTCTCAATTATCATTCTTTAAAAGAGAGAATCAATGGGTACCAAAAGTAGTGAAGAACACAAAAGCTTGTGCATTCTCTTCTCTTCTCCTATTGTCTAAATATTCCTTTACATGTACTCATCTATACAATTAATGATCAAGTTCTTGAAGCTTTTCTTTGACTATCATGATTAAGATTTATTTGGATTGAGGGGTAACAGTGTATTTATAACAAAAGTGAAGTTATTCTCTTTTCATAAGGAAAATTGTGAAACTACAAATGAAAATAGTACAAGAAACATAATAAGATAAAATAATATGATTACACAATGATCTTTTATGTGTCTATCTCTCTCTTTCAATTCAAATTTTTTTTTATTTTTTTCTTTTCTTTTCTTTTCTTCTCTTGGTTACCAAACATAGCCTTAGACATTAGGGTATGGGCAAAAAAACATCTCCCACCCTGTTATTTGTGTTGATACCACAAATTTCCCTCTATATAAACTTAAACACCCTCCTCTAAATGCAACAAACCAACTCAGTTTGTTCTCCATTTCAATTCCAACATGACGCATCCCATTTTGTTGATCAGCCTTCTTATAGTTTTATACTTCAGTGTAAGGAAAATGACGATTTTCTATCATCCATTCATTTGAACATGGTAATTTCTTCTTCCTTTTATGTCTTTCTTATTTAGTTGTAATTTTTTTCCCTATGAATTTATAGGGTGCTCAAGCTGAAAATGGGTTCTTACAATACTGGGAAGAGCATATCGGTCATCCACTCCCTCCACATTGGTTTTTTTTTTGTAATAGGGTAATTTATTAAGAAGGGAAGAATATCCAAAAAGAAGAGAAAAAAGAAAATTACAGCTGACGCCATTAGCCCAACTTGCTGTCTCCACCTTCGGCATTGCCATCAGCAGAGAAAGCAAGCGAGCATCCTAGCCAAATCTAAATCTGTGCATATTTGCACCATCATTCACAAGCTCTGCTACAATGCGATTAGGAAATTCCACTGAAGTCTCGGACAGGCCAGATTTAGAGGCCTTTTTAGCTAAAAAATCTGCAATGGGGTTTGCTTCCCGAAAGCAGTGAGTTATTTTCCAAGAAATGGATTCCAAATAATGAAGGAAAGAAATCCATTTTTGGAAAGCAAACCAGGGGATCTGCCTTCGTTGAATCGCAGACACCACAGACGCCGAGTCTGATTCTATCCACACATGTGTCGCATTATGAGTCTGTGCCATTGCAATTCCTTCCAATACCGCTTCAAACTCAGCCTCGTATATCTTCTTAATACCCAGAAAAATACTAAAAGAATCACAAACCTGGCCTTCACTGTTTCGCATCACACCACCTGCTCCAGCTTTACCAGGATTGCCCAAGGAACTACCATCCACATTGATCTTTA
The DNA here is from genome assembly GCF_013358625.1 of Macadamia integrifolia. Taxonomy (NCBI): domain Eukaryota; kingdom Viridiplantae; phylum Streptophyta; class Magnoliopsida; order Proteales; family Proteaceae; genus Macadamia; species Macadamia integrifolia. The sequence continues at coordinate 28,113,299 of NC_056559.1, forward strand.
TCCAGCCAGGGGCCGGTCGACACCAGTGCACCTCAAGGGGTGGAGAAGAAACTGAGGGAGAAATCGATAAGCCCAGATTTCTGCAGCATAACACATCTGAAACTGCCTTAACCTCTTTGCATGAACTGCCATGGCAAAGAATCAGCTCCTGTCTGATGGATTCAAAAATAAAATTAGCCTGTCTTGCCTTAGCCTCATGCCTTCTTTGATTTCTCTCCCACCATAGATGATAAGTAATTAGCAGAAATCCCATCTTCCATGGCTTTTTAACGTTGAGGCCAGTAGCTCTTCTCTTCCACCATAGAAGGAAGTTAGCAATCGACACCTGATTTTTCCACTGAATCCCAAAACAATTTAAAAATTTTTTCCATATAGAAATAGATAATGGGCAGTGGAGAAAAATATGATCAATATTTTCTTCGGCCATCCCACAGAGATAACAGCAAGAGGCCAAGTAGACACCTTTGCTTCTAATGTTCTCGTCTGTAGGAAGCTTACAGTGAACCAGCCTCCATCCAAAAGTAGAATATCTAGGAGGTAAGTCCTTTTGCCAAATTAATGAGACCCAGGGCACCTTAGGCGACTCCTTTCTGATGACCTCCCAAGCTGACGCCGTAGAAAAATTCCCCATAGGTGTTAAAGACCAAACACTTACATCTTCCATTTGCACACTGGGAATTTTAATCTTTTTTATCTGATTAAAAATCTGCTTAAGCAAAGGAGCATTTACCTCTGGAAGATGCCATTGTCCCTCTCTAATAAAATCTCCCACTGTAGCAGAAGTGATTAGAGAGCTGGAATTATCTAAGTTGATCTCCTCCATTATAGATCTCTGACCCCACCATTTATCCTTCCAAAAATTAGCAAGAAGACCATTACCAATAATGGTTAACTACAAAAGCTTCTCCATTAAGTCCCCATCAAGTGGCAGTGTTTGTGAAACTCATAGAGAAAAATGAATTAACTTCCCATCTGAGATCATTCTATAAGCAGGCTAATGTTGCTTGTTCTACAAATACACTAGTGAATAACACAACAGAAGACACAACCATGCCACAATTACCCCAGTGGAATATTGCCATAAGTGTTTATGAGCCAGCTCCAAAAAACCCCCATCCAAGAAAGCATCCCAAAAAGCCCATTCCTAAAGGCATACCCCTATCAATTTCTGGCGAAGAGGGATTGCCATTTTTCCGGGAGTCAATGGTGAAAGAAGGAGGTTTTATGTCTATCCCTGATTTAAGAGACCCAATGTCATATATATCATTCTTACCTCGACCTTTGGCATCAAAAATCCCATTTTCCTTTGCCAAGATTGATGAATTAAAGAAGCTTTTTAATGTGGTAGATGAATCAAACATGGATGAGTATATTCAAGACACCCTAGAGACATGTGAAAAGAGCACATGTGTGACTTCTGCCGAGAATCTCATCGATTTTGTTGTCAAAAAATTGGGGCATCATGTACGTGTTTGGAATACTGAGAGTATTGAAGGATCTTGTGAGAATGTCACAATTGGAACCGTGAAACTCATATCTGGAAACCTCTTTGAACCACCAGCCTTATGCCATAGTCAGCCATTCCCATTTCAGGTTTATTATTGCCATGTTTTACAGAAAGTAAAAGTATATGCAGTTGATTTACATGCTAAGAAGAAAGTGAATCATGCAGTCATGGCATGCCACTATGACACATCTACTTGGAGCTCAAACCATCCTGCTTTTAAGCTATTGGGTTTTGGCCCTGGTCAAATTGAAGTCTGTCATTGGATAAACAAGAATGGAATGGTCTGGACAAAGAGTCTAGGTTGAGCAGCATTTGAAAATATGATTATCTTTCAGTTCTCTTGTTTTGTGTTATATGTTACTTCTTATGCTATTTAAAGAATAAATAATGGCCTATTTTGGCTTGCTTATTATGTCAAAGATTTTTTTTTCCTTCTCTGAAGATCATATATAGCCGAGTTGGCAAGGGACCTTCATCTCAGGAAGCGTGTGGTTCTGAGTTTGACTCCTCTTACCCCCTTGGGGACACTCACATGGGGGTGTTTAGTGCTCTTCACTATTTTTGATGAAAGTTGAATGATTTGGTCAGTATGAGCCCGTGGGACTAGTTAGGCCGAAGGCTTAGATACTTGTTGTTAGCAAAAAAAATAAAATAAATAAAATAATGTACAAAGCTGAAATTCCCAAAATTTCAAAAATAGAAACCAAATAAAACTCGAGATCACTCCTCACATTGGGCATTGCCATCAGCAGGGAGAAATCAAGAGCCATGAAGAAAAAGACTAACTAAAGCCTTAAGACGGCGATACAAGGGCAGCTTTCCTCTAACTTATCCGGTAATGCGGTCTAGCCATACCATTTGCTTGAAGGCTCTCAAGAATAGAGTGATGCCACATAGACAATGGATTGGAACTTTCGTACTTTGCTGGTAAATCTTTTTATCATCGCAACTTGCGATTGTGAAACATAATGGACAGTTTTCCTGAGCAGCACTTTGAATTCACTGCATGGATCAGATAGAGGAGACATCGTGCGCCCCCTCCCTCCCCTCAAGCGGCCTGGATGACCTACGAATCCATTCACCATTTGTGCAGGGAAACTCAGTCCAAACATAACTTATTCTTAATTTTTTTGTAAATATTTTGCTATCTAGTGGAACGGTCATAATTTTAGTCGTTTGGTTGCCAGAAATTACATTTTACATTTTTTCGCTAAAAAGTCATGTATATTAAAATGAAAGAAGAAAAAAGAAATATAGTACATCAGATGAGGAAGGGAGAAATACCCAACACTCACACTAAGAAGAGAGGGAGAAGCAGAAACTCCACCTTCGGCATTGCCATCAGCAGAATTACGCAACTACCCAACTCCACCCAAAACAAAAAATCAGGAAAGAGAAGAAGATCCTAGGTGAATCTGAACCTAGGCCGGCCCGATGCATCCATGTCTAATTCCATTTGAACCAGAGTTGGCCAAATTGAAATCGGCTCTGACACTTCAAAACGAGCAGCTGACTTTGACAAAAAATCCGCCACTGAATTTGCTTCCCTATAGCAATGCGTTATTTTCCATTCCACATCCTCCAAATAAGAAATACAATTTATCCATCTTTGCCGAGCTATCCATGGACTTTGCCTCTTCTGAAAAATAGTCACAACTGCAACTGAATCACATTCTATCCAGAGCCGTTTCACATTATGCTGCTTAGCTAATTCAATCCCTATCATAAGCGCTAAAAATTCAGCCTCAAAATTTGTGCGAGTTCCTAGAAATTTTCTGAAATTTGCCACTACCTCTGCCTTTTCATTGCGAAGGATTCCCCCTGCTCCAGACTTCCCTGGATTACCAATAGAGCAACCATCCGAATTGATTTTTATCCAACCTGGATTAGGAGGGCACCAGAAAATAGTGAAGATTTCCCGAGGCCTTCTCCGCACCCCTGAAATACCCAATCTTCTTGCAGTGACAAGATCCGAAATTGAGATGGCTGCCCCTGAATGAACCAACTCTTGGCAGCTAATTTCTCTCTTCACTTGGCCAAAACAATGCTCTTTTGATTTTGAGATTCCTTCGAATTTTCTTCCATTCCTCTCCAACCAAGTAAAGTAAGGGATTAAAACAAAACCCTTCAGCCACACCCCTTTAAAGATGGTCTTCTTGGCCTGATCTTTCCACCAAGCTATCAAACTTTCAACTCCTTCAAATCCAGGCCACCTAAACCCAAAACAACAACAAAATTTCTGCCACATGAAAACTGCAAAAGAGCATTCATACATTGTATGATTTATTGACTCTTCCGCTATGCCACAGAGAGTGCACTGAGATGGCAATGGAACCCCTCTCTTTTTCACATTATCATCAGTAGCGAGCTTATTTTTCAACATTCTCCATCCAAACACCGATTGGCGAGGCTGAAGATGAGAATTCCAAATCAATGAATACCACCCCACCTTTGGCGATTCCCGTCTTACTTTTTCCCAAGCCGATTTTATTGTAAAAACTCCAGATGAATTTAATTCCCAATGACAAATATCATCCAGATCTGAAATTATGATATCCTTGGCCTGATCAAAGATATTTTGAAAAAATTCAGAGCTCACCTGGGGAAAATTCCACTCATCTTGGCAAATGAAATCAGAAACCTTTGCCTGCATCGAATCAAAGATATCTAACTGCAAACCATACATCTCCTCAATAGACTTCTTTCCCAGCCAGCTATCTTTCCAAAAATTTATCCTCTGACCATTCCCAACAGTCCATTGCTCATGAGACTGTACCCACCGCCACACCTTTTTAAGACCAGGCCATATCGAAGAGGAAAGGTAGGTAGTTTTCAGCGAACCATCAATCTTCAGAAAACGGGCACGAAAGAAAACACTCATTAGAGAATTTCCATGTTTGATTTTCCATGCTAATTTGCATAGGCATGCAAAATTAACATCTCGCAACCTCCTAATGCCAAGACCGCCTTCCCTGGTAGGTTTACATACCTCATCCCACTTCACCACAATCTTCTTCCCTGTCTCCATGTCACCAGACCATATGAAGTTTCGCATCCACTTTTCTACTAATTTTATTGAGCTTCCTGGCCACCAATAAATCCCGAAATTATGAATTGGTATGCTTGAAATCACTGATTTAACCAGCTCCACCCTACCAGCCATGGAGAGAATCCGACCCTTCCATCCCGATAACCTCTTCTTGATTTTATCCATCAGCGGTAACATGTGGTCCCGTTGAACTCTCCCCTTGAAGAGCTCCACACCTAAATATTTAGTAGGCTGCCTTGCAGATTGGATTCCCATAAAAGTACTTATAAAATGTTTCCTGTGAGGGGCAACCTTTCCAAAGAACAAACTACTTTTTTCTAGATTAAATATCTGGCCAGAGAATGCCTGATATTTATCAAGAAAAGCCTTAAGATTTTTGACAAACTGAGCAGATGCATTAATGAAAATGAAAATGTCATCAGCAAACAATAAATGGGAGGGAGTTAACACACCTCGAGGCCCAGGAAGAGACTTTATCAAACCATTCTGAACCATGCTTCTAAGACCTCTACAGAGAACCTCTTCTGCCAGAATAAATAAAAAGGGAGACAAAGGATCTCCTTGTCGGAGACCTCTACCAACCCCAAAGAACCCCACCGGGCCACCGTTCACCAAAATTGATACTCTGGAGGATAGAAGAAGGTTGTGAATCCAAGAAATCCACCTAGATGAGAACCCAAATTTGCACAGAACTGCAAAGAGGAATTCCCAAGCTAGAGAGTCATACGCCTTTTGAACGTCGAGCTTCAGTCCCATTCCACCACCCCTAACTGAAGAATGCATCAAATTTGACATTTCTGAGGCGAGGCTGATATTTGCTGAAATTATTTTACCCTGCTGGAAAGCGCCTTGCTCTTCCGAAATCAATTTAGGCAAAACAACAAGTAATCTTGAAGATAGAATTTTTGATATCACTTTGCAATAAAAATTCCCCATACATATAGGTCGAAACCTATCTAGAGAGGCCGCCCCCTCAACTTTGGGGATCAAGGAAATAAAGCAGTTATTTATTCCTTTAGGAAGCCGCCCTTCCTCAAAGAATTTTTTCACTGCCCTGCAAAAATCACCCTCAACAATAGTCCAACATCTCCTGAAGAAACTACCTGGGAACCCATCAGGACCTGGAGAGCTTACAGGATCTAAATCCCAAACAGCTTGTTTAATTTCGTCCCCACTCGGGACAATCTCCAATCCTGCCACGTCCTCCTCCTCCAACACTCTGGGAATATTTTCAAGAAGGTCATTATGAACCGTGATTTCATCAGCCTCATGAAATTTCTCAAAAAAATCAGAGACATAAAACGATATTCCCTGTTGGTCTGAAACCCAAGTTCCATCTTCCTTTTTTAGGGAGGTGATCTGATTTTTCAACCTCCTTAGCTTCACGGAGAGATGAAAAATCTTCGAGTTACAATCTCCATTTTTCATCCATCTCAGTTTAGCTTTTTCAGCCCACAACTTCTCGTACATTTGGTTGGCCTTCAATAATACTGTTTTTGCATCTGCCTCTCTGTTAAATAATTCATCATTCATCCCAGCCACCTCTATCATATCTTGAACCTTCTTTAATTCCAGCTTTGCTTTATCGACCTCATCATTCAGGTTAGGAAAATTGGCCCTCGCCCAAACCTTTAAATTCTCCTTGACCTGCTTTAATTTTTGTGCCAGAACGAAAATTGGATTACCCCCTATCGAAGTTTTCCAAGCTTCCTCAACCACAGAGATAAATTGATCATTTTCCATCCAAAAGCTATGGAATCTAAATGGGATATTTGTAGGTCTTTGAACATCATCAGAGACAACAATTAAAGGGGCATGATCTGATACCGAAGACAACAAAACACGCTGCTTCACATTTCTAAACACATCTATCCACTTCCCATTACAAAAACTCCGATCCAACACTGCAACTGCATGACCCCTTCGACGATTATTAGTCCAAGTGAATTTCTTTCCCTGAGAAGGGATAGAAAGCAATTCACACGCATCAACCATTGCCTGGAATTCAGCAGCTGATCCAAGATTAAACTTACCAGGACCTCTTTTCTCATGCGAGAACAGGGTTGCATTGAAATCCCCCATCACAGACCACGGAACCAAAGCTGATATCGGCAACTCCAAATCTAACCACAATTGCCTACGCATAATTTTAAAAGAACTTGCATGTACAAAAGAAATACCCACTTTACTACCTGGCCAATCAAAGATGACTGATATATATTGATCAGACATACCTGCAACAACTGGTCTCGAAACCCCCAACTTCCATATAATCCATAAATTTGGGACTTTGTCATCCCGAAAATTATGAATGAAATCCACAGCATACCCCAACCGACTAAAGAAAATAACAGGAAATTTACATACCTGAACCATGGGTTCAGCCAAGCATAACACATCCGGGGCATGCTCCTTCACCAGTAGACGTAAAGCGCACAACCCTGCTGCCTTCCTAACACCCCGAATGTTCCAATACAGAATCTTCATGAATTACTTCTTAGAGAATTGATTTTTATCAGACTTTTTAGCCTGACTACCTGTTTTCTTTCTTTGCTTTCCACCCTCAAGCATACCTCCGGCCTCCTTCTCCCGAGCCACTGCCATCGTATCCATTCTTATAATTTCTGAATGCACAATAGAGGCTGTTCCCCTTGAACATTCCACCCTGGGCAAAGAAGAAACCACATGATCCTCACCAAGGTCTTCAACAACTGGCTGCCTAGCACTGGCCATGGCAACACCACGTCCAGGTCCTTGACCCCCACCGAGCCTTCTATTACGAGAAGGATACCTCCCCTCCGGAACAGCAACCTCGCCCACAGGAGTAAGCCCCATTCTGGGTTCATTCCCCCCCAATGGATCCACTGGCGGATCACCAGGAACTCCATGGAGCGGGTTCTCAGTTGGGTTTGGATCAGAATCAACATCCGATCCCTCATCCATTCGAAATACGTCTCCTTCCTTAGGTTGAATATTAGAAATCTCTCCTTCCTTATTTATAGGATTAGAATCAGACTCTAATTCTATAACCGTCCCTGACACAAATCCTTCCTTAATTCCATAATTTTCATCTCCGTTGGACTCCTTTCCTAAAACGTTTGAGACAGAGTTGGAAGGATTCAAAAATATTTGAATATCTCCCCCAGCCTTGGACGAATTTGAATTAGGAGAGATTTGATCTTGAATAGGATCAAAATTATTCTGCTGATGTGGCAAAGATCTTCCCCTAGAAAGAGACTCTCTCACCGAGTTACTCCCACCTGAGTTGACTCCATCTTCAACATATACCGCCCCTGGAACCTTTGCTAATTTATCAGCCGCACATTGCTTTTCATCATCCAATCTTTTCAGCCTACACTTGGAAATCAAATGTCCGACTCGTTTACAGTATCCACAACGCTCCACATTATCTTCATACACCACCTTTTGACAGAAACCATACACCTGAGATGTACCTGGTTCTAATCTTTCCACCTGTACTTCCTCCACCCTCTCTGCCAAGTTAGAGATATCAACCTCCACCAGCACTCTCGCAAAGAAGCCAAGAATGCCTTGTCTTGTTCGTCTGTCTAGGGACACAGGGCGCCCTACTGCCTTTGCAATAGACAATAACACATTTTCGTGCCAGTATTCAAGCGGGAGATCAGGAAACCGTATCCATACAAGCTTTGTGAGAAGTTGCTTCTCGTGAATATTAAAATCAGGTTTCCAATGTTGAAATCGAATGACCTGATCACCAATCCTAAGGGGAGACCTTCGCCACACCGCTGCCTTGTCGCCCTCGCACTGAAATTGAAAAATTACATAACCTTTTCCCAATGGATGCATTAGCACCCCTTGACTGAGGTTCCATTTTTCCCGAGCCTCCGCTCTCAAACCATCCAAAGAGATCAATCGGAAGTTAACCCTACCGATTAAGGCAAAACGAAAATTTTGTCTCTTCGATTCATAGTCTCTCTGCGGGATCATTACTCGTCTTTTACTCCCTACCTGAATCGGCTCTGGGAGAGTGTCAATGGCAGGCCAAGACGAAAAACCCAAGGCTTTTGCATATGAATGTCGCTGGCCTGCATCCTTGTGCCTTTCATCCTCTGGAGGACCATCTGGACCACGATCCAGAGACTCCCGAGCTCCATCATCGTCATCCTCCACAGCCAGAGCTCCATTCTCCCCTGAATCGCCAGACACTCTCTCTCCTCCAAAATGCATTATCTAGTTACCTGACGAAGACAGAAAGAGAGGCTGGACTGATCGGAGTTCTACAGATCCAGAGAAGTCAGCAAGGGCTGGACTAGTTTCAGTGTTCGGTGTGTTGGATCCGATCGGAGTTCCGTGAAGCTGTAATTCAGTGGAGAAGAGTTTTCAGATCTGGATCTGAATATCAGTAGATCGGAAGCAGAAGAAGCTCCAAAGCAAAGCGAGATCTCAGCTCCAAAGCAAAGCTTCCCTTCCGACTCCCCTTCCTCCGTCTCTCTCTCAGCTCCTTCCTCCGTCTCTCTCTCAGCTCCTTCCGAGATCTCAGCTCCAAAGCAAAGCGAGATGCTCCTTCCTCCGTCTCTCTCTCCAAAGCCAGTCTCTATTACTTTCCCTTCTTCTTAACAAGCACCTGGCAGTCGAGAAATTGGATAATCCGACTGCTACTGCTGTTGTCTGTGCCTGAGATCGATGACTGTTGCCGATGCCTGAGATCGAGATCTGCTTCGATCGACTGCTACTGTTGTAGGAACCTCTTCGATGACTGTTGTCGATGCCTGAGATCGAGATCTGCTTCGACTGCCTGAGATCGAGATCTGCTTCGATCGACTGCCTGAGATCGAGATCTACTTCGATCGACTGCCTGAGATCGACTGCCTGAGATCGACTGCCTGCTTCGACTCCTCCTTCTCTGGTCACCTCCACATAAAACATTTATTTACATTTTACATATAAAGTAAGAAAATAATGCGAAGTATAACTCTTACTTGTAGTGGGTTAGTTACATAGGAGTTATATAAACATGGGAGGGGTAGTAGTTATGTAAATCCATGTAACCTCCTTTATCTTAGCCAATTTATAAGAAGATAATGAGAAAATTAGTATACTTCGGATAATATTTCGGTTCTTACAATTTCTCTGTTAGAGAAAGGAGGTCATGGTTTCCTTGATGAGGCCAAGAGGATGGTTATCTCCCACGCTAAGCTTGGTCCGTAAAGCAACTTATCCCTTTGATATTCCTATTTTATCTTTTCTACTTTACCATATTTTTTCTCCTCCCGTCTATCTCATATTTTCTCCCTTTTTACTCACATTATCAACATGCCAAGAGGGGAATTCATCACGCACGCAGCATAGATGGGCTTGAATGGAAAATCCCATTATTTTATCATTTACGTCACTACTTTTTTTAGCTAAAAGTCAGCAAAAGTATATCATTAGAATTGGGAAAAAGAGATATAATACAGAAAAAAAAAACCATTAGATCGCTCCTCCACCTTTCGGCATGGCCATCAGCAGAGGGAGAAAATCCAATAAATGAAATACTTTACATCACCATCTTTAATTATTTTCGTTTATCATAATCACTTTCGAAGGTCTAGTAATCCTGACGGAATTTCCCTGCGCATCTCACCTTCAAGGCTTTCCTCCATTGATTTTCAAATTCCCCACCACTGAAACAGATTCATTTAGAAGATATTGTGGTTTTTAAGATCTCGCAGTTCACAATTTACAATGAATCTCTCCACTCTACACTAGTCTTGGGACATTTGGTACAAATCAAGTGAGATCTGAATGTTTAAAGTAAGAAGGCTACATTAGAGAGGTACATTTTTGTTTGTATGAAAAAGATGCCTCTAATCATTTCAGTTGGCACTGAAGCCTATTTAAAGTATTAGAGGTAGAAAAATAGATTAGAATGGGGAGAAATATTTTTCTCCATGGATGTCTATGAATCTTTGGAAAAATTTTACTAGTCTAATGGCAATTTTAGACTGCTATAAATATTTACCACGTGGCACATGGAATGGAGTTTAAATTTTGTGGACAAGAGTGCTTTAAGTCATCCCATGCATGCTTATATCAAGTTTTAGAAAAAATAGAATTGGTCAAATGGAAAAATAAAGTTTAAAAATCCAATTAATAATGAATCCTGCAGCACTTATGAGGGTATATGCTTGAATCCGATTCTAAAATTTGACATGCTTCTAACCTTTTACAATTTTTTAAATATCAATACAGTTGAAATTGCATATCACCCTTCTATGTGTTAAAATTGGTGCCACTCTAGAAATTCCCTCCAAAGGTTGCAAATCAAAAAACTTCTAAAAGTAGAATATTTGGCTTTTTTGCATTGTTGCTCCATTAGACATACCTTAATTAATTATTGTCGAAATTTCCTTGAATAATAACTGTGTTATCTTTTCCATCTATGACTAAATTGTTTTTCATAATTCTTGCTATGATTAAATTTCAAATTTCCCCTCCTCTCAAATTTTTCTTTCCATAGTCATGAATTTGACTCAAAAGTCTAAAAATTGGTTCTTGGATTGGTAATTTCAAATTTACCACAAGCCAACCATATGGGAGGCTATTCTAACCTCAAAAACCTATGGCTTAGGTTCTTCACAAAAAATTATTTTCTAAATTATATAAAACATCATGACAGCAACTTTTCCTTCATGTGTTTTTGTTTTAGAAAATTTTTGACGTTCCATTTTTTGCAAGTTAGGAATATGAGAGGAATTAAGTGATCCATAAACATTTAAAAAGGCAAGGTTTTTGTCCCTTTCATTGCACAGACTTTTCTTAGTTGCATTTTCTTTTTCTCATTGACAATTACTTTTACAAATGAAAAATACTCGTTAAGTTCACAACATTTTGGATTGCATGCATCATAAATATTGTTTTGATGGGTGTAATTGTAAAAGAGGATTTAATAATTTAGTTGGTATCTTTACCTTCCTTAGCAACCTCTTTTGGGCAGTAATGACCTTTCATAGTGCGTAGTGGTTCTAGTAGTTGGAGTAATCTGAATATTATATATTATTGGTAGAGTTGAGTGGAAAAGTAGATTGATCTAAAGCCAATTTTTTTGACATTATATCTGACATTGGAAAAGTAGATTGGACTAAAACCTTGCATAGGGGGATGATCAGAATCCACATCCTCTGCAGCCAGCGGTGAGGTGTGGGGAGCATCGGATGCTGAGAGCATCTGGACAAGCCCCAAAGGGCTCTCAACCATCCAATGTTCACTGCACCGATGCAGCGGCTACAGACAATTTTCACACAAATGATCATGTGGAGACAATTTCACAAAATTTAAGTTCTAATTAAACTGTCGAATAACAACAATAGCTTCCTCCATTGCCCAAATATTTTCCTTGTCGTAAATCTGATAATGTCATATTTTTGGCAATTAGGGTCAAGTTCCTTTACATTCAAGGCTAGATTTGACCCTGTGGCAAAATAAGGCTTTAAATGCCTAGAAAGAAATTTTTTTTTGTGAAAATAGGTAAACAAAAAAATGGTTGGCTAAAAAAATTGGAAATGCCCATACAAGGGGTTGTAAGATTTAATTTGGCTTTGAAATTTGAAAAGCGATTGATCCAAACTGTACTCAATTATGCAACCCTTGAAATAACTACTATCACAACTCCACGGAAGCAAAAAACTAGTTCAGTTGTAAAACACCCATTTAAAGCATTCAGACCAATTTGACTATTTTCTTGTGTTTTCTTAGTACTTGGAAATTTGTTTGACAAAATGAGATTATCTGAATAACAAAGACTACTGCAAATATGGGAGAAGAGTCATTTATCATTTTTTTGTTTTTTTTTTTGGCTAAAGATCAGCAAAGAATGTCATCAATAATCAAAGAAGGGAGATACAATAGGAAAAAAAAAACCGTTGAACTGAAAATCCACCTTCGACATGGTCATCAGTAGATTTTTAGCCCAATCACAATGTCTAAATAAATCGAAATCTAGGTTTTCTCTGAAAATCCCTTACCAATTAACTAGACCTACATCAAATTAGCTCCCTTTCTCTCCTCAAGCTTTTAATAGTACAATTACCCATGAATCTGGCTCTTCTTCCATTTTCCCCCTTTAATTCTATGGGGTTTTCTCTCCAACTATATGAATGGAAAATCATCATAATTCTTTGCCACTGAATTTAGGGTAACTGATTTTAAGGCTCTGTCATCGTGGTAGATGGTTTATCAAAAAAAAAAAAAAATCATGGTAGATGAAGACAAAGAATTGGGTTTTCCCAGAATTGGTTATTAACTCATGTATACAATTAATGATCCAGTTCTTTAAGCTTTTCTTTTGACCATGACTGTTAATATTTACACGGATTGACGGTATTTTTGGTATTTAAAAACTGTAGGGCTGAAGAGCAGTCGAAAGTTTGCTTTAGCCTTTTACAAGGGATGGTAAAAGAAAATTTTATAAGGAATGAAAATTGTAAAAATACAAATACGCGAAGTGTATTCTGTGTGAGAGTGTAGCCTTTGCGCCTGCATGGGAAGGGGACAGTCGTTTAGCCCCACATGTGCCTAGATGCAACCCCAATACTCCCCCAGAAAACATTTTCCCAAATACAAAATACATTTAGACTGCGTTTGATAGTCATCCAAAAAAATACTTCCGACATTTTTTTAATTTTACAGGAACAAGAAAAAGGAATCTTCCATTTGGTGTCTATGATTCGTTTTTCCATTTTTTTTTTCAAAACGAACGGAGTAAAAAAAATTGCTAGAAATGAGAAATGCTGGATTTGAGTTTTGTCCCAAAACGAAATTTTGTCACAGAAACTGAAAATTCTGATTTTAACACAAAACGTCGTTTTTGGAACAGAATGACTTCCAAACGCAGCCTTAGCCATTTAGGATGCTGAAAAGATCCCCCCCCCCCCTTAGCTTTGTATTTGATGGTAGCACAATTTTTTCCTCTATATAAATTCAAACATCCTCCCCATCATGCAACAAACATATCTTGTTATTTCCAGAAAGGCACAAACCCAACTCACTTAGTTCTCTATTTCATTTCCAACATGACACATCCGATTCTGTTGCTTGGATGTCTGATAGTAATATACTTTTGTGTAAGAAAAATTGTGTTTTCATTATCCATCGATTTCAACACGGTTGTTACTTTTTTATTTTTCTTATTTGGTTCTTATTTTTTCCCTATGAAATTTCAGGGATCACAAGCTGAAAATGCCTTCTCACAGTACTGGGAAGAGCATATTGGTCTTCCATTACCTCCACATTGGTTAACTGCAAAGGCTTCTCCATTAAGTCTTCATCAGATTGAAATGTTTATGAAACTTATAGAGAAAAATGAATTATCTTCCCACCTGCATTCTTTCTGTAAGCAAGCTAATGTTGCTTGTTCTACAAATACACTGGTGAAGAATACAATGAATGACACAACGTTACCTCCAATAGCTCAGTGGAATGCTGACAGAGTGGTTTATGAACACTCTCCAAAAGACATACCCCTATCAGTTGCCAGCCAAGGAGGATTGCCATTTTTTCGAGAATCAATGGTAAAAGAGGGAAGTGTCATGCTTGTCCCTGATCTAAGAGACCCAGTGTCATTTAGATCATTCTTACCGCGACCTCTGGCATCAAAAATCCCATTTTCCATTGCCCAGATTGATGAATTAAAAAAAAAATTTGGCGTGGTGGATGAATCAAATATGGATGAGTATATTAAAGCCACCGTCGAGACATGCAAAAAAAGCCCCATTCAAGGCGAGCAGTACACTTGTGTGACTTCCGCCGAGGATCTCATTGATTTTGTTGTCGAGAAATTAGGACACCATATACACATATGGAGTACTGGGAGCGTTGAAGGATCTTATGAGAATGTCACAATTGGAGCTGTGAAACTCATATATGAAAACCTTTCTGAACCACTAGTCATATGTCATAGTCAGCCATTCCCATTTCAAGTTTACTTTTGCCATATTTTTCATAAAGTAAAAATATATGTAGTTAATATACATGCTAGGAAGAAAGTGAATCATGTGATAATGGCATGCCACTATGACACATCAATTTGGAGTCCAAACCATCATGCTTTTAAGATGTTGGGTTTTGGCCCTGGCTTAATTGAAATCTGTCATTGGATAAATGCGAATGTAATCGTCTGGACGAAGACTCTAGGTTGAGTAGCATTTGAAAATATAAATGATTATCTTTTACTTCTCTTGTTTGTGTTATATTTTACTGTTTATGCTATTTGGAGGATAAATAATTACCTATTTTGGATTGCTTATTGAATTTTGTTCTTAAATTTTGTAGTATGATAGATGGAAAATTGAAAAATGAAAACCCAGCCCATCCCAGCCCTGTTGCGCGCCCCTACTACACATGACTGATTTTAGAATACAAATCAAAATTATACACCAAGATTGGGCATCCTTTACATTCACTCCAGTCAATTCATTTGCACGAACGGGGGAATGATGCATGCTTTGGGGTTTGATTCATTTTTCTTTGGGTGGAGGGGTGTTCCTTTGTGGGAACTAATTTTATGGCCGACTTTGCAGTTCTATTCTATGGTCTGAACTGTGCAGCGTCCAAAGGAATAAAAAATCTGATTATAGAGTCTGATTCCCAAATTATGGTCACCTGTGTTCAGAGGCAAATTATCCCTTGGTGTTTTCAACAGAATTGGCGGTACTTCAGAGGCTATCTAGATAATATTGCTTAGAGTATTGTTCACTATTACCGTGAAATTAATGTTATGGCGGACAAACTAGCTAAACATGCAGCAGCCACTCATATTTCAAACACCTGGGATACTACTCCATCTTTGTTTCTTTTGATTTAGAATGGGATTTACAGCATAGACCTCGTTATAGGTGTATGTAATTCCTTTTGCATTGGAGCTCTGGTTTGCTGATGGCCAAGCCAAAGGTGAATCAGGGTTCTAAAGAGGTTTTAATATCATTTTTGCTTTGGAACTTTGTTTTTGCTGATGACAATGTCGAAGGTGAATCAAGGTTCTAAAGAAGTTCTGTAATTTTTCATTCTTTCATTTTTAATACAATTTGCTAACTTTTAGAAAAAAAATAAAAATAAATAAATAAATAAATTGAAAACTGATAATCATTACCAAGAATAATTGTGTAATTCACGCAACAATATTCAAAAAAAAAATTTAATTAATTAATTATATTGTTATTCAGTTTGTCGTCAATTATTGTTGGTTCACAGCAAATCAAACGGAGCATTTAGTCAAATTTTGAGGCTAAATTTGCAGCTCTTTTGTCTGGCCTCCAGCTTGCTTAGGAGCTGGAATTCAAGAATATCTAAATAGCTGAATTAGTTTTAGCCACATGAAGGAAACTGCGAGTACATGCGAACCCATTTTGTAATCCGTAAATCTACTGTCAAAGAATTTTGATTTTTGATTTTATTTATTTTGGATCTACTATCCTACTGACCCCCGCTGGACAATGGTTAGCATATTGGGCGTTAGTATGACCAATGGCCAGCCTGCTAGGCGCTAGTAGGGCCAATGGCCACTTAGTTCTACACAAACCCACTCATGCATACATACAACAGGATCCTATCCCACAACTTTCTCCCTTCGGCACCAACTCTTTAAACCAAAGA
Organism: Macadamia integrifolia; assembly: GCF_013358625.1. Taxonomy (NCBI): domain Eukaryota; kingdom Viridiplantae; phylum Streptophyta; class Magnoliopsida; order Proteales; family Proteaceae; genus Macadamia; species Macadamia integrifolia. The sequence goes on from NC_056559.1 coordinate 28,129,468, forward strand.
TGCATTTCCATTCAAATATGGAGAAAACCCAAAAATATAGTAATTGAGTACTCCGAGTTGCATGAGTTATGAGGAGATCAAAGGTTCTAAAAACTTGGGATCGGTCTTGGGATCAATCAAGGTCAATATCAATTCAATACTGTTCAGAATTGACCTGAATTAAACTGTATCGGATAGATTTTATACCTTTGTTTTTCAGTAAAAATCAAATTTTTATTACATTTTTACCCTTGAACCCTATTAGCGTATCAGGATGGAATCGATCAGGATTGAGAATTGATCAAGGCCTACACCAATCCAATCCAACCAATTCTGACCAGTCTAATCCGAGTTTTAGAACCATGGATCAGATTCGCTTTGTCAGGGTGTAACCCCCTCTACAAATTGTTCACCAGGTGCTCCAAAGAAGATGCTTGAGGATATCAAAATCACTAGAGATAATGACTTTGTGCCCATCAGATGATTTTTTTTAAGGATAGATCCATCTTCCTTCTTCCTTACCATTGACTTGGTTAGCTGATATTAGAAGTACAGGAGGGAAAAGGAAAGGAAAAACAGGTTCAAGGGGTTATTTTGGTATTAAAAGCTCGAGAGGAGTAAGGGTGATAATTTATACATTTTCCTTATCTTTGGAGTAATGGTGGTTATACAAATAACCTCACCTTTTCAATAAAAATAAACAAATAAATCAAATTACAAATAAAACAAGAAAAAATCAAATTGGTTTGAATGCTTTATTGGGTAAAGGGCCCTAATAAAATAGCCGAATTAGTTTTAGCCATTTGATGGAAACTAATACTCGCAGCTCAGTTAGAACTTAAATTTTGTGGACTTAATCTCCACATGATCATCCTTGTCCTATGGCACCAGTATCATTTGTGTTGCATCTAATTGATTTCTCTTTCTTTCGATTAAGGGTATACTTGTGGAATCTCTCATTTGGAGTCAACATTATCTTCTAAGGGATAGCTAGATGTCCAAGATGCTGAGCAACAAAGTTTAATTTTGAAAAACACCGGAAGATCCATATGCAAGGTTTTAGACCTTTTTTCGCTAAAAAGTCATGTATATTAAAATGAAAGAAGAAAAAAGAAATATAGTACATCAGATGAGGAAGGGAGAAATACCCAACACTCACACTAAGAAGAGAGGGAGAAGCAGAAACTCCACCTTCGGCATTGCCATCAGCAGAATTACGCAACTACCCAACTCCACCAAAAACAAAAATCCGGAAAGAGAAATGCAAGGTTTTAGACCAATATACTTTTCCACATGAAAATTGAATGTCACAAAAAATATTTGAAAATTCAACTTCAATACACTTGAGGCAACCATTGAAAATACAAATGTAGAAACCCTGTCATGATGGAACATACAGTAAAGATGGAGTCTGACCTTAAAAGTGACTCTCGATGGGAGAATCCAGGCTATTCAGGAAGAATCTCAGCAATTCCCGAATCCTAGTGAAGTAGTTTCTCCAAAATCCAATGAACAACAACAATTACTTAGGATCAGATTGCGAATTTGTGGCACTGTAGTAGAATCATGAATTTTTTTATTTTTTACATGTGTGTAATACGAAGTGAGACCTTCTCGTCCACACCAAGAATCTCAATAGAGGAGCACTCTACAAGGTAGACATTCAGTGGGTCTCACTAAGTGACCCCAGAAAAAATTTCTTCTCATTAATGGTAATTGGGTGTAAAATCATTGGACTTGCACTTGTTTCCATATGACCTTTTCTTTACTGTGAGACCTAAATTTTTGTGGTAGGACCGTAGGCCTCACTATACAGGGTAATGGCCTTATCTCCCCCCCCCCCCCCCCCCCCCCCCCAAACAAAAAAAAAAAATACCCCCACACACACAACTCTATGTCCAATTATACCTTAATGAAATTCACATATTACTCCAATTCAACAGAGTCCTTACACATGATATATAAAAACCAAAATGTTGTAAACTCAACAAGTATTTTCCATTCAAAAAGGTAATTGCAAACGAAAACTAAAAAAGACAACAAAAAAAAATAAAAAAAAAATAGCATTCAATGAAGGGGACCAAAACTTTCTTTTTTGAAAGGTCACAGATGACTTAATTCCTCTGACATTCCTAACTTAATCACAAAAAAAAAAAAAAAAAAAAAATCTTAGAAACCTTTTTAAAAAGAAAAAAAAAAAAGACATGAATGAAAAAGTTGATGTCCTAATGTTTTTTATAATCAAGAAATTTTTTTTACGAAAATCCAAAGCCATATGTTTTTAGGTCATAATAACCTCCCACAAGGTTGGCTCTTGGAACAATTCAAATTGTCACTCTAGGAATCAATTTTAGACTTCCAGATCAAAATTCATGATGATGGAAAGATGACTTTTTTTTTTTGGTACAAATGAAAGGATAACTTTGAGAGAAGAATAAACCAAAAGGAAAAAATATATATGTAATCAGTGAGAATCGGAAAGAACAATTTAAGCATAGAAAAGATAAAATAGTTGTTATTAAAGAAACTTTTGTTAGTGGATAATTAAGATGATTAATGCAAGAAGAAGCCAAATTTTCTGTTTTAGAAGCTTTATTGAAAAAGCTTGTGATTGTCAAGTAGGGTGCATTTCTAGACCACCACCAAGTTTTAGCAAATAAAAGGATGATGTAGGAGTATCAATTATATTGATTTTTTGAAAATGGTCAAGGGCTGCTCACATACCAAATTTTAGGCTTGGATTCAAAGCATATAATCCCTCCCAGATGTTGGAAGATTCACTTGTATTTTCAATTATCCATTTTTTTCTTTAAAAAATTGCAATGATTGTTTACTAGATTTTCAAAGATTAATTTTTTTCCCACTTGGCCAACTATATTTTTTTCCAAAAGAGCATGGGACCTTAGGCTCCACCTGTCCACAAAATTTGAGATTTATTCAATATGCCATGTGGAAGAAATTTGTGGCCGTCTAAAGATGCCACTAAACTACTAAAAATTCTCACAAGCTATAGACATGTATGAAGAAAATAATTTCTTCTTTACATCTTCTTTTCTATCCCCAATACTTTTAACCGAAGCCAACTCAAATGATTATAGGCAGCCTCCGTCACCCTACAAATTTATGTCATACTAAAAATAGAAATGCACCTCACTCTAATGCAACTTTCTTAATTTTTTTCGCTAAAGATCCAAAATTTTATTAAAAAGGAAAAAATAGATACAAAAAATCAAGAAATCAATTTCTTCGGCATGGCCATCAGCATGGATAAACAAATCGAAAATAAAAAAAAATAAATAAATAAAAAAAAACTTAATAAAATCAAAACCTAGGTCTCGATTCTGCATCATGACCAATTTCTGAACATAGGTGTGTAGAGAAAAGAATATTGGTATCCAAATCGCTTGATTTTGCTGCATCTTTAGCAAGAAAATCAGCAACTTCCTTAATTTGAACATTCAAAACTCACTAATTTAACCTTAAAAAACTAGGTACTAATTCTTTGAGTATACTCCTTAACAAGCTTTGCAAATAATGAGGACTTGTTCTCTAGTAATTTGGCTGGGGAATCATATTCCACTATAATGCCTGTTTAAGATAAGAAAACATGTCAATCTGATTAGACTTGCAACATGAAAGGATGAAAAGACATATTAACAAACTTAACTAAACCCAATCAATGCGTAATAATTGCTAGCTACTAACCATTATCAAGAAGGAGGACCATATCAATATCAAGAATAGATGTTATCCTATGAGCAATTGTGATGATAGTAGATCTTGAGAATTGTTGATTAAGTGTTTGCTGAATTAGATAGTCAGTTGCAGTATCCATTGATGCAGTAGCTTCATCAAGTACTAACACTTTGCTCCTCTTAAGTAATACATGTCCTAAACAAACTAGTTGCCTTTGACCCATGCTCCAATTCTCTCCATTCTCAGTCACTATGACAACAACATATGGTTAGCCTTATTAGGATCCTATTTTCATTAACTTTTCTTCCTCTCTTTCTTGTTAGAAAGATGTTAGGGGCAAGGAGATTAGGTTGTGCACTAGAAGTTTGATATCATATAATATTTCACATGTGCATGGATAAACTAATGTTGAGAAACTTTGATATGAAGTGAATATGAGAAAAAACTAACCAGCTGAATCAAGCTTCCCTTCTTTCTTTCTTACTTCATCACTAAGCTGGCATCTATCTAAAGACTAAAACAACAAAAAGTCCATGTCAGTTTACCACTTTGCTTGATTATTCAAGACGACATAAAATTGATTATTAAATATGAGCTAAGCAAAAAATGAAATGAACAAGCAAGGGTGCCAAGTGGAAATGAAAATCCGAGCACTAAATACATTGCACTTCCCAATTAGTAATTAAGAGAATCGTTAAGGCCAAACTTTTCCAAAGAAGATCCATTGCATCTGATGAAATGATTTCAATATCTGAAAGAATTTAAAAAATTGAATAAAAAATAAAAAGACCGGGAGAAGGAGTCCATTGAGATACATTTCCCAACCAAGCAGTTGAACTGTGTTTGCTTTGTATGCAAATCATTAGTAAGGTAAAATATTTGTCCCTACTATCTATGTCAGTGATTAGAGCTTATTTATCAAATGAAAAAAATCTCACCTCCCATATCTGTTCATCGGTGTACTCTTCAAGTGGATCAAGATTACTTCTTAGAGTCCCTTCAAACATTGTGGGGTCTTGCGGGATGATGCTCAATCTTGATCGTAAGTCATGAAGACCAATGTTGGAGATGTTGATACCATCTATCAAAATCTAACCGGTTGTAGGTTCAAGCATACGGAAGAGAGCTTGTACAAGTGTTGATTTACCACTTCCTGTTCGCCCAACGATGCCAATCTTCATCCCTCCGGGGAAAGTACATGTGATACCTCGTAAGACAAGAGGAAGATGTGGGGCATACCGGATCTATAAACATATAAAATAATCAAATCATGAAGCTTAACATATTCCCAATAAGAGTAGGAAGAACTACCAATAACATTAGGATTCAGAATAATAAACTAAGGAAATAAGTAAGGAGATAAAGACTTGAGGAATCTATGTTTTGCATTACTTGCACATCAACAATATCAACTTTTCCTTGTGATGGCCATTCATGCTCTGGCCTATTTTCTTCTACCAATAGAGGGGGTTCACTAGGCATACAAGCATACTGCAATATTCTTTCAACAGATATGATTTTATTCTCAAGATTACTAAGATTCCAAACGACCCCATGCATACTGAAACTCAACCCATATGTGATTGCTAAACCTGCAATACCTTCAATGAGAAAAGAAAACAAAATAAATTTAGTATGCTTCCATGAGAAAAATCAAATATGGTTGCCCTAAAAGATGATTTTATAAGATTTCAAATATAACTATTTACCAGGACTGAGTGCTCCCTTTGGCACTAAGATCAAGAAAACCAAAAAAATGGCGTATGTGATGGATGCCAGCAAATTCAAACGGAAGCATAACCATTCCATAGCACTAGAGAAATGAAACTTGGGCCGAGAATACATATCTACTAGCTTGAATTTTTTGTCCATAAATATTTCTTCTTGATTGAAGCACCTGATTGTGGTTGAACCTAAAATAGATTCAGAAAAATGTTGTAAAATTGGAGCTTGATGTACTCCACCTAGTCTTGATAGTTCTCGTGCTGTAGATATGTAGTATTTCTACAATACAATGTCCATAGAAAAAATTAGGTAAAAGATAAATTATGTATATAATGTAAAAAATGTGTATCAATGTATAGTTAAAGAGAAAATTTTAAAAGTTCTTTCATGAAGGATTTCTTATGTATAGAAAGGGTGGACTTTATTGTTAAGTATGTGGCGAAGAATATTCAGGAAGCGCTTTGGTTTCTCCCTGTAAATTTTCTTTATAGGGTCTTCTTGCCTCAAGAGCATCGGGAATTAAGGTGATAGGTCGGCCCCATCAAAGAATTGTGGAGATTATTTGGGTGAAGCCTCTTACACGTTGGTGGTTGTTCATTGGGCAATCCTGGCCAAGCAGGTGCTTTGTGGGATTATTACATCCATGACTGGTGACTATGATGCTTGTTCTTCCAATTCTTTTGTGTATCTTTGAATTTTATGGCAGGATTTGCAGCTGTGATAATTGGTGGTCAAGCCAACAAGGAAAAAGTGATTTCTTGTCTTTGGATCAAATGTGATTCGAAGGCAATGTTCGAGTGTCTATCTCGTCAAAAAATTCGTTTGGAAAATTCTTACAAAGTGGCTGCATTGGAAGAGTTTTCTCAACTCAATGCAATGGTATTATCTCCCATTCATTTGGAAAATTCTTACAACAGTGAGTTGCTAAATTCAATTGTTCTGAAAATTGGGACATTGCACCAGATTTCATCACCTTCGAAATCAATTGGGAGAAGTTGCAATGTCCAAGATATAGATTCTCTTGATGCTTTTTTGGTTGCTTTTTCCCTCTGTTGATGGCAATGCCAATGGTGGGGGTTTGAAGTAACTTCTTTGATTGTATTTGTGTCGTTTTTTTTTTTTGCTAGAAATCAAAATTATATTAAAAAGGAGAGTAAAAAAGATATAAGGGTACAGCAAGAAAAAACCAAAGCTAAAGAAAGGACCCCACCTTCGGCATTGCCATCAGCAGGGTCCTCCAAAGCTATCTACAGAATCTAAATCTTGGTTTGGAGAAAGAATCACATCTAATCTCCTCAATAATATGAGTAGGAAATTCCTCCATGGTTCCAGATAATCCTGTTTTTGCAGCTGATTTTGCAAGGTAATCCGCAATTGGATTGGCTTCCCTGTAGCAATGAGAAATCTTCCAGGATATAGAATTGAGGTAGTGCTGTAAAGATAGCCACTCTTGCAGGGCAAACCAAGGGAGAGACTTGCCTTGAACAGCGGTGACTACTGCCACAGAGTCAGATTCAATCCACAAGTTTGTAATCCTTTGATTGTATTTGTGTCGTTCAGATATGCCTAAATGATAATTATGTATTCATTTTATTCTTTTAATTCCATTTTTCTGATTCATGACCTAAAAAAATAAAGCTGCTTACGTTTAGATAATTCATAGTGATAGCATCATCATTGAAGAAATTGTAGGAAAATAATTTATTTTATTTTATTTACTTCGACTATTCTATTTTGAATCTTTATAATTTTCCACTTTTATGAGATGTTGATTGAATTTATAATCACTATATGTATGTTGACTACATCCCAAGTTCTTAAATAAGAAGAATATTGAACATTAAAGTAATCGTGCAAAAATATTTATGGTATCATTTTAATACTTAATAATTTTTTTTATAATTTTATTTTTTTACCAATTTATAATTTTAGCTAAATGGGGTTGGCTACATGGATCCGCGTAACATAAATATAAAAAAGGAAAAAATGAACAAAGAAAAAGAAAGCTACAAAACAGCACCACAAAAACATCCGACCAACAATCAGCCAACATGGATCTTTTGCCCTCCAAACAGTTTCCGTTTGAGGTCATACCAGAGTTAAGACCTAGCCTCTGCATGTCTTTTCTTTCAACATCCTCTATGGTCATTTTAGGCCTACCCCTAACCATATCTCTTTTTGCTCCTTCCATCTGAATCTAGTCACTTCTCCTCACTGGGGCATCCCTAGGTCTCTATTGTAGATGCCCATACCACTTTAAACGGCATTCTTCGAACTTATCCTAAAACTTCCTGTTTTACTTCCATTCTGTTAAGCTGGATTGAGTAACGATCTAGATGTAAGATTTAAGACGAGTTGTTTTTAGAGCAAACACCAAAAAATACGAAAACAACAAACAATAGATCTGCACAACACAGAGATTTAACGAGATTCATACATTGGTGTGGTGTGCTACGTCCTCGGGCGAAGAAGACGAAGTTTCACTGTGCAGAAGAGAGAGATTACACCCAAGTAGCGACGAGAAAACTCGCCCTAAAACCCTAGCTTGAAAAACCCCAAAATTACAATGACTTTCTCAACAAGACAACAGTACATTATATATTTTAAATCGCTGGTCGACTCATTGGGTCGTGGTCAATCGGTCGAACGATATTGCGGGGGCCACCCCCATACGAGATTAGTGCTGGGCTCTAGGCTTGGGCCTATCGGCAACCCCTCTGCTTCCATCACAGATCTCAAAAAACTTCCCAAGAATTCTAGACAAACTTCCCAAGAATTTTTGTAGGGAGCATATATAGGTAAATTTGAAATCTAAGCAAAAGTAAATAACCCAGTCATACCCCCGGGGTTGATTCTTCTTCCTTGGCCTTCTGCTTAGCAATTTTTGAGCTCTTTCCATATTTTAGTATCATTCTTTGATTTTCCACCTTCGACATTGCCATCAGCAGGAACTCACACGTTATCTCATAAGTCTGTAACTAGGTCTTGTAGCTGCATCTCTTGTCATCTCGTCAGAGATATGCCTGAGGGTCGTATTCTATGGTTACGATTCTACTCTCTATGTTTTTTTTTATTCCATCGAAAATCGATTTTATGGTATAGACGCTTATGACCTCTCCTTTTAATGCCCTGCGGTAATGATTCCTCTAGCATTACGACCTTTACCACAACATGCTGTCCATAGATCAAATTATTTCGTGGATTGGATTTCACTTGACTGTGGATGGCTCCATTACGGGAACCATCAGAGATAGGCTTTTGGTTTAGTTAATTTTTTTTTTTTTTTTTTTTTTGAATGAATACAAAATATATTAAAGAAGCATAAAAATCTTTCTCTAAGAGTAAGAAGAACAAAAAACAAAAAGAGAAAATAATTAGAGAAACCTCCACAAAAAGCAAAGATCATTCCGGACGAAAAACCAAGAAGGATAAACAGAAGGCACAAGCCAACTACGCAGACGAGAAGACCTATCCTTAATGGAGTAAAAGTGACTATGAATCAGTACTGCCCAATTATTTTCCGGTTCACTTAATCGAACAAAATAATTTCTGATGAGAGATAACCATTTATCATTTCGTAATTTCTAAAGAACCTTTATTAGACAAGTTATTTGTTTAGTGCCAAGAAAGTTTACTACCTATTACATAACTAACTTTTTTAGCCTTTATTGGCTTTTCTTCTACATTATTGATTATGGCATGTTAGATTTATGAATTAATATCTAATTTGTGGTGGCCGGTGGAAATCATTTGGACAACTTTAGGCCTTTAACCTGCAGAATTCAGGTGGCTTTTTCATAGACGTCTTGCATCACAACTTCCATTATTGTCTCATATGATAGAATATACTTTAGCAAGCTAGTCTTATTCCAGGGAATCACTAAATACATATGTTTCATAGAGTTTTAATAGTTGTATTGCATAAATTTGTGTTGTAACATAGGAGTGATGAAGTCCAACCGGCATCTCAATAATGTTGTTAGCACATATAACAAATGAATTGTTATATGATCATATAAGAAGGATTGAAACGAGTCACTTAACTTGATGTATATTGATTTATAGATAAAATTAAATCTAGTGTACTTAGTTGCAGTATTGCGTCATTAGGATTTAACACTACCAATCAGAGTTTCAAGGCCTGATTCAAGGTATTCAGTTAGCAAAGTAGTTGGGGATTGAAAGATTATGGATTGAAACAGACTCACTACCAATATCGCTAGCAGTTTACTCAAAAAAAAAAAAAAAAAAAAAAAAAAATCCCATGGTGCATTTTGCAAGATTGGCACTCACTTTATCCATATCTTTCCAGAATTCAATGGAAACTATCTCATTGTTATTGAGAGGCAAATCCAATTGCAAATTACTTGGCAAAAAGTACTGCTAGAAATGGATCTAATGTCTTTTGTCCCTCGTTTCCTCATTCAATGCTGGATGATATTAGAAGAGATGCAGAAAGTAGACCAAGATATAGATTTTCTTAACTTTGTTCTGTGGAGTTGAGAATCCTATTACTTGCTGATGGCCATGCAGAAGGTAAAGAGAGGATCCTGAGATCTCAATCACCTCCATCCTATGTATTCCTGTTTCTGGTGTCTTTCTAGACCTGACTTGTTTCTCCTATTTTTTTAATACACATGATTTTTTACCAAAAAAAAAAAAAAGTTGTGTCATTAGGATTTTTTCGCTCAAATTCGATGATCTTCAAATTGGCATCAATGGTTAGTTAAGGTTTCTTACAGAACACTACTATATGTCCACATTTGATAGTTTTATGCAAATGTTACCAAAAAAGTAAAAACAGTTTTATGCAAATGTTAATTATGTTACTAATGATGTTTCTGACTTTCTGTAGTTACATTATTTTGAACTCGTTTTTTATCTAATATTTTTGAAGTTCAATTTTTTCCGCCTTTTCGGAGAGGATTCTCTAAGGGCTAGCCTATGCCCCCTCAAAAAAAAATTATATTAAATTTTCTCCATCCTCAAAAGAATTAGTAAAAAAAGCATGTGAGTAAGCGTAGGCTACACCACTTGCTCAAAGAGACTTTTCTGTTTCTTTTTATTTTTTATTTTTATAGAAATCTATTGCAATACATTAATTAATGTTTTTATGAAGTCCTTTGCCTTGCATTTTGCTCCAGCATATTAATTCTAAAGTGTTGATTGGTTAATTACTAAGTTTCCATTCTCTTAATTGATGTTCTTACTTGAATATTGACTAAATCATATATAACTGTCGCTTCTTCCAATTTTTACTTGTCTATCAAAATTTCTTACAATTCTCTTACTTTTTATATGTTTTTGAACTATTTCTTTGTTGTCTGTTCATTAACAGGTTCAACTACATCCAAGGGTGATATTGAGACTCCAATATTGGGCTAAATCTTTCTATAACACGTAAGATAAAAATGGTTGGTATTTAGATGCTGGAGTTTCTACAACATTTTTGCAAATGGGGCTCAATCAGTTAAAAAAATGGTACAAATAGGATTTGTATTGGAATTGCTTGAGCTAAGTCATCAAATTACAAATTTGAGTTTTGATAAATCATGTTTTTTTAATTAAAATTTAGATGTATATACTCAATAGTAGATAGAGTCCTATACTCACTGAATTAAGCAGATTCTAATCTCCTCTAGATTCTTGATTAAGAAAGATGTCTAAGAGCCCTCTCACAGTCACAGGGGATGATCCAGGAGGTGGTCTCCCGTCGAATAGGGGAAGGCAACTCCGGTTAACTGATTTTTGGAAGGCTCAACCTCCCATGGAGCAGGTGGTTTTGGATGGGGGAAAGGATCCTACTCTTGCTGTGAAAAAATCCTTCGCCTCCATTGTCAGTTCTGAACCGAAGCTTCTGAAAAAGTGACCGCCCTAGCGGATCCATTACCACACAAATCTTATGCAAATGTGGTAGGATCAAATGCACCGATGGTGGATGAACTGCCCGACCCAGATCATGCAGGGAATTCGACCAAGGTGATCATCCCCAAGAGGCTTACGAGGATAGATTAAACAAATATCGATTTTCCTTGATCGGTAGAATCAATTTTCGCTTTCTTTCCGTGGATGATGTACACAGAGAAGCCCGTGAATCTTGGAAGCTGAAAGGTAGAGTGAAGATGATGCCCATGGGTAAGGGTTTCACAATCTTCCAATTTGAGTCTGAGAATGACATGGCCCTGATGTGGAAGCGAGGCCCTGTGAAGATTGGAGGTTAACTCATTTGGTTTTAAAGATGGTGTCCAGGCTTCAGCATCCATGAAAAATTGATCAATAAGGTCCTAGTTTGGGTGCGTTTTCCAGATCTACCCCTGGAATATTGGCATGAAAAGGTCCTATTGACAATGGCTAGGGCGGTAGGGAGGCCAGTTGGACTCGATCAATGCACCAAGAACATTATATATGAGAATTATGCTCGTGTTCTGGTGGAGACGGAAGTGGGGGTTCCGAGGCTGGAGGAAATCCAAGTTGAACGCGAACAACCTAGGACTGCAACCTTGTTGTGGTTCAAGCAACAGTTGATCTACGAGGACTCATTGGGGAAATGCGGCTTCTGCAAAAAACTGGGGCACCAAGTTCATGCCTACTGAGAAAAGAAGGCCTATGATGAGCGGCTGAATGCTCAAGACAAGGCAGGGATACCAGGGGCGGTGTACGAAGAAGATAGAGTCAACTTGGGAACGAGTAACTCACCCGTTCGAAACATCACTTCTTTGGAAAGAATGGATCATGATTTTTTGAATTTGAATTTAAATCGTGTGAACAACTCTCAGCCCTTATCCAACACTGATGGAGTAATGTCGGGCACCTTTATTCCCATTAATTCCTCACCTCAGTTACCAAATGTGGAGGAAGGTGAGATTTTAATTGAATTGATTTCTCCCATTCACAATCCTATTATTCCTATTTCGAAAAATCTGGAAACGGCTCATGAGGGGGAGAAATTAAATAAGGAATCTCATGATAGGGAGGAGATCAACTCTGAATCTTCTGATTCAGATAAGGATTCGGTATCTTCTGATGATGAGGTGGGCCGGTCTGATGATGAGTCAAGCTCTGAAACTGGGTCAAAATGAGACCAAGATACTGTCAAGGGAGGAAAACCGAACCAGGTTGGTTCAGTTTCAACCTCTGGTCCAATGGAGATTCAGCAGCAAGTGAGCAACGCCATTGCACCCTCCTCTCAGGGTGTGGTGAGGGGTTCTGTTCATCCAAAGAGGATAGGGGTGTCCCTAGGAAGTACTCGATGAGGTTTGGCAGGCAGGGGGGTCGTACAACGACGAATAGGGAGTATACTGCCCCATTGCAACTCCCTTTGAGCAGGAAGGAGATTGCTCAGATGGGGGCTTAAGCTGTCGACAAAGCGGCAGAGATGATTGAGAAAGGGACCGAAGCAGGGGAGAAAAGGAGAAGGAAAAACAAAGTTGGTGGTCAGACCTTGAGGTCGGACAAGTCTGATGGAACAACCAGTTAATTATGCGGATTTTCTATTGGAATATCCAAGGTGTTCGAAAGCAAGCGGCTTCTAGAGCATTGCATGTTTTTCTTCGTGATCACTCCCCTGATGTGGTGTGTATTGCAGAGCCCATGGTGGATTCAGTGTCTTTCCCTACCCTATTTTTTAATCGGCTGGGATTCATGGCTGAAATTATTCATAACTCCCGTCGTGACAAAGTGCCAAACCTCTGGGTAGTCTGGAAAAATTGTCTTGTGAGGCCAATAATGGTGCAATCCTCGAAGGAGATGATTTCAGTTTCACTGCAATGGAATGGTCATCAGGTATTGGTTTCCTTGATTCATGCATCGTGCTTTAGGGCAGAGCGTAGGAATCTTTGGGTGGAGTTGGGCACTACGGCTGCCCTGTCCCTTCCATGGGTCGTTCTAGGGGACTTTAATGCCACGTTGTATTCTCATGAGAAGAGGGGTCCTGGTAGATTCAATGTGGGTGCTGCGGCAGAATTCCAGGCCATGGTGGATGCTTGTGATCTGATAAGCTCTCCGTCTCAGGGATCAAAATTTTCCTGGACTAACAATAGATGTAGAGGGCATGTGGCGGCAATGCTTGACAGAAGATTTTTCAATGCTCAATGGTTGGAAGCTTTTGGTGATTGTGGTCAGCAGGTGCTCCATAGATTAATTTCGGATCATGCTCCAATCCTTTTTTCATTGGCAGCGATTCCTAAGCCTCGAAATGCCCCTTTTCGCTTTCATCATTTTTGGATGGAAGCGAAATCATTTGATGGCCTGGTGAGGCAGGTGTGGTCTAGGGAGGTTAGGGGTGGTCCCATTGGCAGGCTGGTACATAAATTAAGGGCGGTGAAGAGTGCTCTAAAGGGGTGGGCAAGACAGAGGTTCCCTAACTTGGATGTAGCACTTAAAGATGCTACTGAAGAAGTGGAGGAAGTCCAGAGAATTATTGACCATGTAGGGATGTCTGATGAGCTATACTCCAAAGAAGTAGAGGCGAAGACTAGGCTCTTGAAAGTGGTGGTGATGCACAAAATACTTTGGGCTGAAAAGGCTCGCTGCAATTGGGCGAAACTAGGAGACCGTAACTCAAAGTTCTTCCACCTTTCGGTTAAGGTACGTCGTATAAAAATAGCATTCACTCTTTGAAAAAACAAGATGGTACAGTGTCTCTGAGCTGCTGTAGATGCAGAATATGTGTCTCATTTTTTATAAAATTTTCATAAAGTGGACCATTGCGTAGATCATGTGGAGCTATTGCAGGTGATTCCTAATGAGGTGAATATGGAGGACTCCTCGATATTAGAAGCAATCCCTGACAGGGAAGAGATTAAGAAGGTGGTATGGGGGCTGGACCCAGATAGTTCTCCTGGCCCTGATGGGTTCCTAGGAGCTTAAAACAGTGTTGGGAGATAGTGGGTGATGATTTTTGTGGGGTTGTGATTGCATTCTTCCGAGATGGGAAGCTTCTAAATGGAGTAAATAACAGTTTTTTGATGCTAATCCCAAAGGTGGAGGGAGCGGTCTCTCTGGATAAGTTTCGCCCCATCTGTATGGTAAACTTCTTCTGCAAAGTTCTGTCAAAGATTATGGCTGAGAGGTTATCTTGCCTTCTCCCCCGCTTGGTGTCAGATGAGCAAGGGGCGTTCTAGAAAGGTAAGATTGTCTCAACAAATATTGGGTTAGCCTCTGAGCTTGCCAATTTATTACATACCTCTGTTAGAGGGGGTGGCATGGGTATTAAGATTGATGTGCAGAAGGCCTATGACACATTGTCATGGGATTTCCTCTTTGCGGTCCTAAAAAGGTTCGGCTTCTCAGATGTGTGGTTGGCTTGGATTCACAAAATTTTGGTTTCTTCTAGAATTTTAGTGTTGTTGAATGGTGGTCCAGTTGGTTTCTTTGGAGTTGAGAAGGGTTTGAGACAAGGGGACCCGATCTCCCCAATGCTTTTTATTCTGGCAGAAGATGTGTTGTGCAAGGGTCTAAATGGTCTATTAAAGGAGGGAAAACTTAAGGCACTCCCTGGTCCTAAATGTGCCACTGTTCCCAGTCATCTGCTCTTTGTAGATGATATTTTTATCTTCATGAACGCTGCAGCGAAACATGTTCGATGCCTGAGAGAGTTCCTGCTCTAATACCGAGAATTTTTTGGCAAAAAATCCAGCTTAGATAAGAGCAAGATTTTTTTTGGTAAAGCCGCCCCTCACAGGAAGAGGTATATATCTGATCTGCTGGGTATCCCAACTTGCTCTCTACCTACGAGGTATATTGGGGTTGAGATCTTCAAAGGCGCTATCAAGAAGGATAGACTGCTTCCTCTAATGGATAAAATTAAATCTCGATTATAGGGATGGTGAGGCAAACTTCTTTGAATGGAAGGTCGTGCAGAGCTCATTCGGTCTGTGATTTCAGGTATGCCTATTCATGACTTCTCCGTTTATTGGTGCCCTGAATCAGTGATTAAAACGGTGGAGCGCTGGATTAGGAATTTCCTATGGTCAGGGGATATTTACATAATGAAGAAAATCGATATGAAATGAAAAGATGTGTGCTAGCCTAAGGAGGAAGGGGGTTTGGGTATCAGGCGATTGAGGGATGTGAACTATGCGGGGCTCAGCAAACTAGTGTGGCAAATGAAGCATGAAGGTACTGCTTTTAGTACCTTCTTGCGGGCTAGGTTTGTGAATGAAGGTGGAGGCCTTAAGAAGGGTTATAAATCATCCTCGGTGTTTAAAGGAATTGCGAAGATGTGGAATTTTGCATCTCTATCTAAGCGTTGGATGGTGGGTACTGGTGGGGACATATTATTTTGGCAGGATCGATGGATAGGCCCCCTTTCTATTGCTGAGCTCTCCCCCCTTCCTTTCTCTCATTTTTCTCAAAGCACTTGCAGAGTGGCAGACTTTATTGGAGATGGTAAATGGTGTCTTCCTCTTGTTCAGTCTGATTTTTTACATGATATATTCAATGCAATAGGGAATATATCCTTTCCGTGGGGTCAGAAAGACCGATGCTGCTAGTCTCGATCCTCCTTAGGATCCTTCTCCACTAAATCGGCCTGGGAAGCACTGAGAAAGTTTCTCCTAAAGTGGGCTGGGCAAAAGTGGTGTGGGGCTCAGATTTGATCCCCCACCAATCGGTGTTCGGATGGAGACTCATGCATGGGAAGCTTCCTTGTGATGACAAGGTAAAAAGAAAAGGAGTGCCGCTCCCTTCCAGGTGCGATGTGTGCAATAAGGCTGAGGAGTTTATAAATCATTTGTTCTTGGAATGTGGAGCTGTCTACATTTGGAGGGCATTTTCTGAAGCCTTTGGATTTCATTGGCCCTATCAGTGGGAAGATTTTTCAGCGCATGTTTCATGGTGGATTCAAAAATCCAACGCCATTGGACTGTCTCAAATGTGGATGGCAGGTTTGATTCTAGTTCCATACTTTATTTGGATGGAAAGGAACTCGAGGAGATTTAGGGGGATTCATCGATCTTATGGTCAAGTCTTTCATACAATAATGGAGGAGGTTAGAAGACGTGGCCTAGGTAAGCGTGATAGAATTAAATCTCGCCTAGATTCTAAGAGATGCTTGAAGTTGAATATTGCGATACCAAGAAGGAAAATTAAAGGGGTGCGGGAAATCTTCTAGCTGCCTTCGATGGATGGTTGGTGGAAGCTAAATTGTGACGGCTAGTCCTTGGGTAATCCAGGGAATGCAGGAGCAGGTGGCCTTATAAGGGACAGCAAGTGCCAGATTGTATTGATTTACAGCTCCTTTTTAGGAATTGCTTCGAATTTCCAAGCTGAATTTCAGGCTTTGATTGAAGGAATTGAGAGAGCAAGAGAGATGAATTGTGCATCTCTGTGGATCGAATGTGATTCGGGTGCTGTGGTGCTCATGGTTCAAAGGGGTTTGGTCCCATGGTTTGTTTGGCAAATGTGGCCTTCCCTTATTTCTTATCTCAGGGGTATAAGATGGAAAATCACTCATTGCTATAGGGAGGCAAATCCTATAGCAGATTTTCCGGTGCAAACGGCAGCTAAGAAGGAAGCGTCTTCATCAGTTGTGGCGTGGCCTCCCGAGGTGCTTGAGTTTTTGGCTAAGGATGCGATGGGCAGATCGCACTTCAGATTTTATTAGTTTTCATTTTCTCCTTTTATGCCTAGTGCCTCTCTTCTGCTGATGGCAATGCCGTAGGTGGAGGTGGGTTCTAGGATTTGTGCTAGTTTGGTTTTTTTTTTTTTTTTTTTT
>NC_056559.1:28146688-28230152 GCF_013358625.1 Macadamia integrifolia
AAGAAAAATTTGCAAGCATGGATGCTTTGGAAGAATCGAAGAATGATATGAATATTTTGATTTTATTTTCGCAGTCTTCTACCACAATTTTATTTTCTGCATCTTCACACCTATTTGTGTTGTTAGTTTCATTCATTTCCTGGGCTTGCAAGAAATGCATGATGACTACCCTTGAAAATTCAAAACCAATGTTGAAGAATGCATATTCTATCTACTGTTGGCCAACTCTTATAAATTGCATAGGTCTATCGGTCTGTGATCTTCTCATATTTGTGTTAAACTACATGGTTACCGACATGGTTGTCATGATATAAAGATTTTCATCCTGTTGGATTTTGGATTTAGAACACTTACTTGGTTTGTGATCTCCAGTTACTTGAACATCCAATTCTCTCATTCAAGTGAACAAAGGTTACCCATTTTATTAAGGATTTGGTGGATCTTCTACTTCCTAATGTCTTATTCCTATCTTGTTATGCATATTGGTTTGTATTGGAAACATTCATCCATTCCTTTCCTGCTATGGGTCTCCAATGGCATATCTGTTATTGCTGGTTTGTTCTTTTGTTACGTGGTGTTGTTTGGAAAAGGGGGAGAAGAAGAACATGTTCATCTATTGGAGCCTCTTTTAAAAAGTAGTTCCAATCAAAGCAATACTGACAATGGACAAGAATCAAGAGTCGGTGGAGACAATATAACTCCTCATGCAAATGCCAATTTTCTTAGTATTTTTACTTTTTCTTCGTTAGGCCCTTTACTTGCACTCGGGAATAAGAAATCATTGGACCTTGAAGATGTTCCTCAACTTGACAATAGTGATAGTGCTAATATGGTGTTTTCTGTTTTTAGAACTAAACTTGAATGTGATAATAATGGCAGTGGTAATGGAAGTAAAGTAAGCACACTCAAGCTAGGGAAGGCATTGATTCTCTCAACATGGAAAGAAGTTTTATGGATGGCTTTACTCACCATTATATGCACATTGGCTTCTTATGTTGGACCATACCTTATTGTTGCCTTTGTTTAGTATCTCAAAAGTAATCGCCATACAAAATATAAAGGCTATGCGACAGTGTTTTTTTTTTCCTTTCAAAGCTTATAAGGTGCTTCTCTGAGAGGCACTTATTCTTTCAATTGCGAAAGATGTCAATTACAGTACGCATTGCTTTCTTTGCAATAATCTACAAGAAAGGTCTTAGGGTTTCAAGCCAATCAAAGCAAGGCCACACTAGTGGGGAGAACATTAATTTAATGAGCGTTGATGTTGAGAGGACTGGCCTTTTTTGTTGGTACTTGCACAATATATGGAGGGTGCTGGTTTAGATTGTTCTAGCATTAATGATCTTGTATAACATAATTAATTGGGATTGCTTCACTGGTAGCTTTTGTTTCCACAATGATTTTGCTGGTAGCAAATGTACCACTAGGTAAACTACAGGAGAAATTCCAAAGAGAATTGATGGATTCAAAGGATCGACGTATGAAGGTGACATCTGAGGCTCTAAGAAATATGCGGATTCTCAAGCTCCAAGGTCAAGGTTGGGATATGAAATTCTTGGCTCAGATAATTGAGCTTAGGAACTTTGAAACAAGAAGATTAAAGAAACTACTTTATTCATCAGCTATGATTTCTTTTGTCTACTTGTCTGCTCCTATGTTTGTATCCACGGTTACTTTTGGGCTTTGTATGCTAATGGGAATTCCCCTAGAATCGGGAAAGATTCTATCTGCACTTGCTCCATTTGA
This sequence comes from Macadamia integrifolia, assembly GCF_013358625.1. Taxonomy (NCBI): domain Eukaryota; kingdom Viridiplantae; phylum Streptophyta; class Magnoliopsida; order Proteales; family Proteaceae; genus Macadamia; species Macadamia integrifolia. The sequence continues at coordinate 28,148,435 of NC_056559.1, forward strand.
GATTTTGCCAGATACCATTTATAATCTCTCAAACCTAATCTCTAAAGTAGTTCAGACTAAAGTTTCCCTCAATAGAATAGTCTCATTCCTTTGTCTTGATGATCTTCATTCAAATATAGTACAGAAGCTTCCGAGAGATAGTGACGATGTTGCAATTGAAATTGTCAACGGAAATTTCTCTTGGGACTTTCATACCCCTAATCTCATATTAAAAGATATCAATTTACAAGTGTACCATGGTATGAAAGTGGCTATTTGTGGTTCTGTTGGGTAAGGCAAGTCAACCCTACTTTCATGCATATTGGGAGAAGTGCCAAAGTTGTCTGGAACAATTAAGTTGAATGGAACAAAGGCCTACGTTGCACAATCACCTTGGATACAAAGTGGCAAAATAGTAGACAATAAATTGTTTGGCAAGGAGATGGACAAGGAAAATTACAATATGATCCATGTTCATTGAAGAAGGACTTAGAATTGTTTGCCTTTGGGGACCAGACTATCATAGGGGAGAGGGGGACCAACCTGAGTGGTGGGCAGAAGCAAAGAATCCAGATTACACGTGCTTTGTTTCATGATGCTGATATTTATGTTCTTGATGATCCTTTTAGTGTTGTGGATGCTCATACTGGAACTCATCTATTTAAGGTATTTGACTTATACTTCCAAAGCTTCCCTCAATGAAATTGACTTGAAGTTAAGCATCTCATTGCTTACATCACAATTTCATATGGTGGAAATTATATTTAATCTAAAAATTCATCTATGAAGAATGAAATCATTGGTTGTTTAAAAAAAAAAAAAAATATAGACACTTAACATAAAGTGATGCATGTTATTCTATAGAACAAATGTTTTGATGTTATTATTACGAAAATGAAATTATATATATTACTATTTGTCTTTTTTTTTTTGTAGTAAAAAATTCTTTTTGAATTCTCAAATGTGAATATCTGAACTTTTGTTGCAGGAGTGTCTACTAGGAATATTGGGTTAAAAAACAATAATATATGTTACCCATCAAGTAGAGTTTTTACCTTCTGCTGATCTTATCTTGTTGAGAATATATCATGTTTTTCCCCAACTTCTAGTCTCTTGAACTATTTTAAGAGTGTATATTTACTTTCTCTTGTTTGACAGGTTATAAGAGATGGAATGATTACTCAAGTAGGAAAATATGAAGAAATTCATAGTTTAGGAATTGACTTTATGGAATTGGTGGGTTCACATAAGAAAGCTTTAGCAGTCCTTAACTCTATCGAACATGAGGTTACTTTGGATAATTTCATTGCAAGTGAAGAAGATGATAATATTCTTTGTAGGGAGAAACCTAATGAAGATGTTAAGGACAAGTAACCCAAAAACTACAAAACAAAGAAATCGGTTCAATCAGAAGGGCAACTTGTCCAAGAAGAAAAGAGAGAAAAGGGTGGAGTGGGTCTTTCAGTCTATTGGAAGTATGTTACTGCTGCATATAAAGGGACTTTTGTTCCGTTGATATTGCCAGCACAAATTCTTTTCCAACTTCACCTAATAGGCTGTAATTATTGGATGGTGTTGTCTACTCCCGATTCAGAGGATGTGAGATCAAATGTTAAAGGATCCACCCTTATTTTTGTTTATGTTGTTTTGACTCTTGGAAGCTCTTTTTGTGTATTTATAAGGTCCATACTCATTGTAACTTCTGGATATAAGATGACCACTCTATTTTTCAACAAAATCCATTTGTGCATTTTTCGTGCTCCCATGTCTTTTTTTTATTCTACTCTGAGTGGAAGGATTCTAAATCGGGTTAGTAAATATCATTAGTCACTCATGAGATCCAAATAATCTTGTTTGGACACCATAAGTTTAATTTTAAATAAACACTATTTTTTTATGCAGGCATCTATAGATCAAAATGCACTTGATACCTCTATACCACATCAAATTGAAGAACTTCTTATGTCGCTCATAGGATTCCTGGGAACTATTGCAGTAATGTCACAGGTTAAGTGGCATATCTTAATAGTTTTTATTCTGATGACTGTGACATGCGTTTGGTACCAGGAAATATAGTCACTTCCTCTTCTTGTGATTAAAATTTCAAATCAAGCTCAGCCATATTTTCTCCATGTTTTATGGGCCATATTATAGGTTGGTTCATGCTTTATTTGATTTTAAAAATTTTGAATTTTCTTTGTTCACACTGATATTGATTTAGTGGTAGATGCATATTTTCTTATGTGTGAAATGGTGATTTAAGCCTTAATATTCTTCTTGAATTTATAAAGAATATATTTATATAAAAAAAAACTATTTTTCAATCACATATTTTCATGTGAATTAATATACAGCAGTAGTCTTCCTTATCAAAAATTGTTTGAGAAGAAAAAACTAAACAAGGATGTCATCAAAATGCAAAGTGCTACTGAAATGACATGACTGAACTTTTGATATACATAAAATATTTTAGATATGTTTGGATAAAAATATGAAAGGTCTACTGGCTTTATTTGTAGCTCCATTAATTGTTGTCCATATTAAAAATAAGATAATTAACAAAGTTAACATTCTACTAGAAAAAGAAAAAAAAAAGTTAACAAATAATAAATTATAAATAATCTCTAAATTTTGCACTAGCTAAATAATAAATTAGTTAATATTTGTTAAAATAAATTAGTAAAAAATTAGAAAATTTTCCTATACTTGGTCTATACTCCCTTTACTTGGCCTTTAGTTACTCAATCTCCCTTACTCTGAATTCTTTTCTGATTCCTTACACCCCCCCCCCCCCCCAAAAGAAAAGAAAATTCACCTTTCTTTCTCCCTTCATAATTCAAGATCCCTAAATTACCCCTCAAAATGGTTCCTTCTATGCTGTTTTCTTCATCGAGGACTCCATAAGGTGCCATATGTTTTGTTCCCTTAAAATTCTTCTATATAAGCATTGCAGAATTTTTGATGCCCTCTAGCTTCATAAGGAATTAGGGCCTTAGATTCATTTCCGATGGGTGTCGCAAGGTTATTCTCCCACATGAGCTTGTCATCTTAATTCCCGTTTTGAATAAAGACTTTTTTTTATTTTATTTTATTTTATTATTATTTTTTTTTATGGAATCTGATATTTACTTTTACAGCTTTGATAGGTTAAGAAAGGGGAAGACAGCTAGAGGCTTTCCGTTCCAATATGCCACCTTTCTAATTGCTTTCTCTAACATTCTGTCAAGATGTCATGAAGTTGGACTCATAGAAAGCTTGCGGCACAGAGGCCAGTGTCATAGAGATTGAGTGTTCCTGCAAGTTCTTGTTTTCTAGGAAAAAAAAAAAATTCTTTTGAAGTAGGGAGGATGAGTAAATATAAATCATGCATAGAGGAGATAAATTTTTCTTAGATAATTTTAAAATCATAAATTCGTAAACTTTTTTAAATTAGTAAGTAATAAAATAATAAACAATTCTTAGTAAATTAAATATTAAGGATTGAAGTAAAATATCTATTGCAAAGTCTTGTCACAGTTGTTTAATAATTTTGGATCAGATGGAGAGCTGTTTTTCTCAAACTGACTATTGGATAATTGTTCTCTATTTGGATTAGACTTGTGTCAAGTTTTTGAACCAATTTCTGTTGGAGGGCATAACTTGTTTGGACTTTTTTTCGCTAAAAGGTCATTTATATTAAAGGGAAAAGATAATAAAAAAATATACAAGTTGGAATCAAGAAAACACCAGAAACAATTACAAAGATGTGGAGGAAAGAAAATCAAAGATTACTCCTTAACCTGGTTGGGACTTATTCCCCTATACTTTCAATGGCTGAACTTAACTTCTCCATTATTGCGAAAGTTGACTTCTCAACCAATTAGGGCTCAATTTGAAAATGGATAGACGGTCATTTGGATAACTCACATTGATAAAATTCAAGCCCCAATGGATTTGCTATGTGGCAGACATTTGGGCAGTGAAAAGAGCCTCTAGGTGGACCTCTTAGTATAATTAGTTGATAATTTTCAGTGCGAAAATCTTCTACTTCCTTCCTCTCCATATTTTTTTTCCTCCACTCCCCTTCTTTTTTCATCTTTTCTTTACATCTTTCTTTCTTGACTAAAGTGCATGAGCTACACTTGCATTTCTTAGCTAAATTGCACATTCATATGCGACAAGGAATAATGCAATGTTGAAATTTAGATTTGACAAAATTTTTGGTGGAAACATATAGTTAGTAATTGAATTTGAATAAAATGATTAAAGTCTTGATAATGGATACCTCAAAATTTTGGATACAATTACATTAATGTTTAGTAAACGTTGTATGTAAGAATTCTACGATAGAAATTGTTGGATAAAGTCAACATATAAGTAATATATATTATTAAATCAACATCTAATAAAAATAGAAAATAATAATCATTAAATATAGAATAGTTTTAAAATAAAATTAAATATTTTCCTATAGTTTCTTCCATGATGATTCTATAACTATTAAGATCTAATATAAGTAGCTTACCTTAAGAAGTCCCTCATAAAAACTTATATCACTTTTACAATTTATGCATTCATTACACATTTTCAAATTGTGTCTAACTTTTTCTTTATGAACCTTGAAATGAAGAAATATTACATATCTACAGCATGAGAACTAGCACGGCTATGTGGAATATGTCATTCTCCAATTATACAACATTTTTCTGGATCCATTTTAGGTTCAACTACGATTAGATGCTATGATCAAGAAGAGATGTTTATAGAGGCAAACCTCAAGCTGGTGGATGTGTTTTCTTGGCCCAAATTTTATTTCTCTAGTGCGATGGAGTGGTTATGCTTCCGCATGGATATATTGGCATCCATCACATATGCCGTATTTTTAGTTTTCTTAATCTCAATGCCAAAGGGAGTACTTAGTCCTGGTAAAAAGTTGAACTTGAAATCTTATAAAATCATCCTTTAGGACAATATATATATATATATATATATATATAGAGAGAGAGAGAGAGAGAGAGAGAGAGAGAGAGAGAGAGAGAGAGAGAGAGAGATAAAAGCATGATTTTGAATTTATTTTGTTTTCTTTATTTCCATTGAGAGAATATTGCAGTATGCCTACATCCCTAGTGAACCTTCTCTGTTGGAAGATGAAAATAAGCCAAATCATGAATGACCATCACAAGGGAAAATTGATTTTGTTGATTTGCAGGTATGCCCAATATTACGGATTTCTCAAGTCTTCATCTCTACTTATTTTCTCATTTTATGGAATACAATTTCCGAAGCCTAATGTTATTGGATAGTTCTTCCTACTCTTATTGAATACAACAAAGCTTCATAATTTGATTGTCTAATGTGTATGTAGGTCCGATATGTCCCACACCTTCCTCTTGTCTTGCGAGGTCTCACATGCACTTTTCTTAGAGGGATGAAGATTGGCATCGTTGGGAGAACAAGAAATGGTAAAACAACTCTTGCACAATCTTCCATATGCTTGAGCCTATGGCAGGTCAAATTTTGGTAGATGGTATCAATATATCTAAGATTGGGCTTCATAATTTGCGATCAAAATTGAGTATAATCCCGCAAGACTCCACAATGTTTTGAGGGCACTCTAAGAAGCAATCTTGATCCGCTTGAAGAGTACACGGATGAACAGATATGAGAGGTGGGATTTTTTTTCATTTAATGAATAGTTTCTAATTAGTGACAAAGATAGGATGGGCATATATTTTAATTGTGATGATTCACATACCAAACAAACAAATCCTAGTTGACTAGTTAGGATATGTAATTTTATAAACTCCTTTCTTAGGCTCTTTTTTTATTCAAAATTTGAAATCCTTTCAATTGAGATATTGAAATCATTTCGTTGGATGCAATGGATCATCTTAGGGACAAGTTTGGCCTAAACGATTCTCTTAGTTATGACGTAGGAAGTGACAATTTCTATTGCCATGTTCTGCATTTTGATTTGGCACCCCTTGATTGTTCATTTCTTCTTTTGCTTAGCTTATTTTTTACAATCGATATTATGTCATCTTGAATAATCATGCAAAGTGGTAAGTTGACATGAACTTTTTATTGTTTTAGGCTTTAAATAAATGCCAACTTGGTGATGAAATTAGGAAAAAGGAAGGAAATCTTGATTCAGTAGGTTAGTTTCTTCTCATATTCACTCTATATTGAAGTTTCTCAACATCAATCTATCCATGACTAAATGCATTGTTGTATGATATATCAAATTTAGTGCAAAGCCATACCTCTGTACCCCCAACACCTTTTCTTACAAGAAGTAGGCGAATAAACGTTGATGAAAATAAGATCCTGAATGACTAACCCATTTTCATATGGTGACTGCCATAGTGACTGAGAATGGAGAGAATTGGAGTATGGGTCAAAGGCGACTAGTTTGTTTAGCCCGGGTATTACTCAAGAAGGGCAAAATGCTAATACTTGATGAAGCTACTGCTTCAGTGGATAGTACTAGGGGTGTCAACCGGTCGGGCCAGTCCGATTTCGATCGGGCTTAATCAGGCCTGAAGACTTTCAAAGGCTGCACCGTGTCCGCCCATTTAACTAATCGGGCTTAGTTATTGAGGGCATGATACGCTTTATATTTAGTCAATCGGCCTCGAGCTATAATCAGACTACCTTAATCGAGCTTTAATCAGACCCTAACCGGGCTACGGACATGTTTAATGTTAAACGGGCTTTAACCGATTTTTAAACGGTTCCTCTTTAAAATGTGCTCTTATATTCCAGCCCATTCATGCAAGCCCAAAAAAATGACAATAAATCAATAAATGATACCAAATATAACCATTATTTAAAATGTGAACATGTCTTTACTTTTTAGTTTTTACTCTTTAATTTGGGAGGTAAAATAGGTATTCTACAATCATTAAAGGGTCGGGCCAAGCCGGTGCACAATAGGTCGGTCTCGGTCGGGTGTTATTTGGTCGGTCTCGGTCGGGCGCCCGACGATCCAAGTAGCAAAACTGAGACCGACTATTTGTAAACGGGCCGGGCTGAAGCCCGACACGTTTAATAAATGGTCCAGGCCGGGCCGATCTATATAAGGTCGGTCCCGATCGGTTTAGTCGGGTCGGGCCACGAATTGACACCCCTAGATAGTACAACTGATCATCTAATCCAACAAACGCTTCTTCAACAATTCTCAGCGTCTACTATCATTACAATCACACATAGGATAACTTCAATTCTTGATATTGACCTAGTCATGTTTCTCGACAATGGTAACTAGTAATTAGTACATAACAATCAAATGGGTTAAATTGAGTTTGGTAATATGTCTTCTCATCTTTTCTAATGCTTACCTAATCAGATTAAAATTTTTTCTTGTCTTGATTATGCATGTCATATATTGGAATATGATTCCCCAGCCAAATTGCTAGAGATCAAGACCTCTTCATTTGCATAGCTTGTTAAGGAGTATACTCAAAGATTTAGTTCTTAGTATTTGAAAGGCTAAATAGGTAAGTTAGAAGTTTCAAAGTAAGGAGGCTGCATTAAAGGGAGGTGTATTTCTATTGGCAAAAAGTTTTGGAAGATCAGAACTGTTTGTAATCATTTGAGTTGGCTTGGGCATTCATATGAAATATATCCACAAAAATGGGGACCATTTTCACTTATTTTCAATATGAACTACTGTTTTGCCCATCAAGTTAACCATGTGCTCATTAAAGAAAGACAATGAAATCAATTTTAATTTCAAAATTGAAACAACTCCTTAATTATTTCAGAATATCCATTCCACTTGATTTCTCTTTCATTGAAATAAGGTTATCAAAATAAACAAATTTCGAATATAAATCACCCCATGAAATTGAAATTGAAATAGAAATAGAAATAGGAATCATACCAAATCGGGTCTAAATTATAAGACGTCACTACAAAAGTTTCAGCAATATTTTAAATAAAATGATATAAAATATATTTTCCCTATTTTTACTTCATTTTATAGTACTATAGAATTGGTCTAACAACAACTGCCTAGCATAGTTGGTGAGTTATGATGTGCAAAAAACTACAGTATGGCAGATCGGACTGGGTTTTATTTTTTGCAAGCTGTCATCTAGTATGCTGTAAAATTACAGAACAAAATTCCATTGAAACTTAAATGACATAATAAGCAGACATGGCCTCCCAAAAATTTAACCAAACAAGAAGGGAAGATTAAATTACCTTTAGCCTCGCTATCATCACACCTCTAGCCTTTCAATAAGGGTCTTCTTTTTTTTTTAATCAATCACGATAGCAACTACCATTGAATGTTGATCGTTCCATCAGTATCGACTCGTTCCACGGTTCAAATTAAATTCTCAATCTGCAGTGAGTGGTGAGTGGCAGTGAGAATCCAACGGCGTCACTGCCACTCACTGTCTCACCACAAATGATTTTTATACCCTTAGTTTTACACAAACACCAACCAATATATGTCATACACTCACAAACGTGGAGAGGAGGGAAAGGCAAATCGAGGAGAGACAGGGATTTTTTATTGCCTAAATTCCTTTTTTTTGGTAACAACCCAAATTCATATCTCAATATCTTAAGAAATTAGAATTATATTGAGATGTCAATAGACAATCTTGTCAATCAATTGAAAATCCTTCAATCATGCCTTATGAGATCCCATCTCGTATATTGCATAAGCTCTCACTACGTTGGCTCTTTCTCCCTTAGTTAATATGATACATATCAACTTTATTGTATCACGGATTTTTTTTTTTTTTTTTGGGTGGGTGGGGGTGGTGGTGTGGGTGTGGGTGTGTTAAACAATGGCTCATGATTTTCTTTTGATAAAATGTTTTATGATTTCATTCTTATTAAAATCCCATATTAATTGTCAATCAAGATACTAAGCTACCATAATAGGTTAGACAATGAATAGGAAGGGTAGAATCCTATTGGAATTATGCTTACCATGCCACATAAGGGTGTCAATCGGTCCAGACCCAGGTATTCAGTCCAGTTTTGGTTTTGGTTCCAAGGAGTGTTAGCGTGATAGATCCAGAACTGGATCAGGCCCCACCTTGGTTCTAAAAATCGGTACTCGAACTGAACCTATCTTGTTCTGGTGCGGTTTTGGTTCCTATTCGAGTTTTGTATTCGGTTCTTATTTGGTTCCAATATCCAGTTTTAAATTTCGTTTTGCTATGCAAAAGATAAAACATAAATGCTCATTTACTAGGTTGGTCTTCCCCAACAAAAGAGAGTTCTAAACTTAGACTATAACTATAACTCTATAAGACAATAACAATTTAAGTGATTAATTACGTTAGGTTTCTATTTAAGTTACGTCAAGTGTTTAGTTTTTTTTAAAAAGGAAAAATTTACATCAAGTTATTTGATTCGGTTTAGGTTAGAACCACCGGTTCTTGACATAGATCTAGATCTGGACCGAACCAAATTATAAACACTCATTTCCGATCCAAGATGTAACCATATTGTAATCAGTTTAGTTTGGTTCAAGGTATTCAGTCTGGAACTGGATTCGGTTTTTGATTTTGGTACCAATTTTACAACCTTAATGCCACATGATAGGCAGAAGGGGTCAATGCCATATTCTACGAAAAACAAGTGTAACCAAAATCTCTAAAATTAAGTAATTAATTATGCATCAGCTAGTCCCTCCATAATATAATATCACATAATAAACTATAGAGTATATATAAATTTATTGTCATAACTCTACTCCATCAAAAATGCAATTTCAAATTCCCGTAATTCCAATTAGATCATAAAAACATTTCAAAAAGATTATGAAAATAAATATTAATAAAATCAAAAAGTTTTATGTATGACTGTGTACATGATCGTGCTTTCAACCGTTGGATGGGGAGATGTGTTATTATAGTTCTACTCCCCCATCCAAGGATTGAAAGGCAAGACCTACATGACCATGCATAAAAATTAGGTCCCAATAGATAATATTAATATTTTAAAATTGCAAAAAAAAAAAAAAAAATTGTGAAAGTGCCATCGAATACAGATTTATGTCCATTCAATTACCGACATTCTCTTTTTTTTTTTTAATTCTCCCAATTAATGCAGTGGATTCCGTATTATGTGTCTTTGTTTAATATGGCCAAACATTGGGAATTCTTGGTGAGAAAGAAACAAATATATATATATATATATATTATTATTTTTTTTTAATGAAAAGAATGAAACAAATATCAACACAAGGGAGGAAATTAAAAAATTAGGTACTTTAACAAATGCAAACACATTCAGATGCAACTTGTGATTATTCATCCCAATAGAATGCATCCATCAATAAGCTTATTTCAAAACACATAATTTTATGGAAAGCAGATTTTGGATGCTCCAAACAAAGAAAAATGCCTTTTAAAGATACTTCCTTTAATGTCATTTATATGTACCCTATTCATTTCTAAATGTTTCCTATGGAAGGGAAGAAAATGATGGCCAGGGGACGATCAGTATATGGTCAACTTCTGATATGAATACACAAGTTCAAAATTACATAAACATCCTTGATGTATTTACAAAAGTTCAGAATTTATAAATGTTTCCCATTAATTTACCTTTAATCAGAATTACACAAAAAAAAATAAAAAAATCATCCCAAGTTCATTGTTCTAAGTACAGTAAATTGCCCAATTTATTGGTATATTAGTACAAAGAAGTTATCATATTTCTAGAAATTCAGAAAATTTTCAGATAACATGGGACAACTCAAAATAATGGTCCAAGTAGACTTTCATCAGTGCCAATTGAGAGAAGTTCCCATAAGAACATAGAATCTAAAATATCCACATTTTTAGCAATTCAATCATAGATTTAAAATACCTAATATATCCACTAATTCAATCTAAAATATCCACATTTTTCAGCAATTCAATCATAAGTGCTGATTCTAGAGATGGCTACATTAGTTTCCTTAACAGAAAAGCATCAAGTTGTTCAATCTCAGATGAACAGAAATTTCTTGGTTGTTTCGGTAACACCAAGCAAGCATCAATTACAGTAAATAGTTTATCCTAAGCATGCAAACACATCCAGACAACCATTTGGAGAAATCGAACTTCCTAGGGCACGTTGCCTTCTCATAATAGTAAAAAGAAACCCAAATTCAGAACGCATTTGGAGAAGTCGAAATTCCTAGGGCATACATTTCCATATGCATTCGGTTAGAAATTATCTCAACTTGCAGGTTCTCTCGCGGGGCTGGAGATAATACAGATTGAAGAGCAGGGGGTATCACCGTCGACCGTCGCCTGAGAACACCAATTTGGAGAAAAACAGATAAGTTTATTCAAGATGGATCTAGAGATATAATCTCCTGAGAAAACTTCGTCTGTAGAGAACCCTTCGAAAGAAACTGTCGCTTGAGATATGAGAAGAAATAATTGCCGGAGATAGGTCGCTTGAGAACCAAGTAGTTTAGAGATACAATTGCCTGCTTAAAACCCTTCGAAAGACGTTGCATTTCTCTACTTTTAATAGTAGTATGATCCTCAAGATGTTAGATTTTTTGGTTTAAATGTAATAAACGAATTTTGAGCGAGGTGGAAGTAATATAGGCAAACACGAGGGGAGGTAGATGTAAATTTCTCTACTTTTAATAGTAGTATGATATGATATGATATATGAAAGTGTTTCCGGTGGGGGAGTGCATTTTCTGCACATGTGTGAGGGCCAATGGGACAAAACTCAAATGCGTAACTGCATTGATAAGGACCTCTTAGGTCAAAAGGACCGACTGTACACTATTAAGGATAATTCCATTTCAAATCAACTTAAAGGAATGCACCAGCAAAATTATCTTAGTATCTGGTTCAATGTGCATTTGCACTTATGCCTTGGAATCTCCATTCCTCGGTGCATGTACCATATGAATGAGATGTCTAGTTCCATCTGTAGCTAGTCGTGAACATAATTAGGTTGAAACCTAAGACTTATCCAAGCCCTTTAATTTTTTTTTTTTTTTTTTTTTGGTATCCAGGCCCCTTAATAAACCAAACTAAATGATTTAATTTAAATAATGAGGTTTGATTGACACACGCTTCCAACAATTATTTATCCTTCAAATAGCATGAGTAGCATATAGCACAAACAAGAGAACTAGATGATAATTACATCAACCCACAGTCTTTGTCCAGACCACTACATTTTCATTTACCCAGTGACAAACTTCAATTAGGCCAGGGCCAAAACCAAATTTCTTAAAAGCATAATGGCTTGGACTCCAAATTGATGTATCATAGTGGCATGTCATGATCGCATGATTCACTTTCATTTTAGCATGAATATCAACCGCATATAGTTTTACTTTCTGTAAAATATGGCAATAGTAGACTTGAAATGGGAATGGTTGACTATGACATATAGCTGGTGGTTCAGAGAGGTTTCCATGTATGAGTTTCACTGCTCCAACTGTGACATTCTCATAAGATCCTTCAACGTTCTCAGTACTCCATACACATACATGGTACCCAAATTTCTTGACAACAAAATCGATTAGATCCTCAGCAGAAGTCACACAGCTGTTCTGCTCTCTTTGAATGAGACTCTTTTCACATATCTCAAGGGTGGCTTCAATATACTCATCCATATTTGATTCATCCACCACACTAAAAAGATTCTTTAATTTATCAATCTGGGCAAAGGAAAATGGGATTTTTGATGCTAGAGGTCACGGTGAGAATGATCTATATGGAATTGGGTCTCTTTGATCAGGGATAGGCATAAAACCTCCCTCCTTCACCATTGATTCTCGAAAATATGGCAATCCCCCTTGACTAGCAACCGACATGGGTATGCCGCTTGGAGTGAGTTCATAAACCACTCTATCAGCATTCCACTGGGCTATTGGTGGCATGGTTATGTCGTTCATTACCTTCTTCATAAGTGTATTTGTAGAACAAGCGATATTAGCCAGCTTTCAGAATGAACGTAGACGGGAAGCCAATTCGTATTTCTCTATAAGTTTCATAAATATTGCCACCTGATGGAGGCTTAATGGAGAAGCCTTTGCAGCTAACCAATGTGGAGGGAGTGGATGACCAATATGTTCTTCCCAGTACTGTGAAAAGGCATTTTCAACTTGAGCACCCTGAAATTTCATAGGGGAGAAATAACAAACAAATATAAGAAAGATAGTAGGGTTTGTTTCATAAAGACGTGGGTGTTCTGAATTTATATAGAGGGAAAAGGAGAGAGGGTTCGTTAAGGGAAACTTGTCCCTTCTGTTAATTAGTACGTTAAATGGCTAAATGTGTCTTTTTGTAATTTCCCAATTTTCCCAATGAATAAAAAATGAATAACTTCTGGTTTATGATACCCCATTAAGTCTTAAAGCAAACTTCCAACTTCCCTATACAGCCGAACTAGTTTTTGCCTTCATGGAGCTGTAAGCCTGTAATGTAGTTATTCCAATGGTTGCATAATGGAGTATGGTTTGGATTGATCGCTTGTCAAATTTCGAAGACATTGAATTTCAAAATTCTTGGTAACAGCATTTTCCTTTCTATTCTTAGCAATCCATTTGTTTTAATTAGCTAAAAAAAAGACTTTGTAAGCATTTAAAGCCATTTTAGTCATGCGGTCATCAAATCCAATAGGCCTTGAACTTGAATTGAATTAAGGGACCTTCACCCCTACCTGCCCACAAATATTGCCTTTAATTGATTTGTCACATGAAAAATATTTGGATGATGGAGGAACATATTATTCTGAAAAGGCTGTTCAATTGCAACATAAATTTTATGGACTTGGTCTTCACACGATCATCCTCTCATTGCAAGGGTTGACAATTCAACTTTGACAGATGTCGGGCAATCATTGAAAATGCAAGGATAGAAACCTTATCAAGGTGGACTACACAATAGAAATGGAGTCTGAAATTTAATTATCTTTACATGTGTCTTATCCAAAGTTGGACCTTCCTGTCCACACACAATCTCAATAGAGGAGCCCTCTACGTGGTAGATATATAGTGGATTTGACTAAAGCGACCACAAAATTTTTATTTTCATTAATGCAATTGGGTATAAGTCGATTGGATTTGCACTTGTTTTGTATGACCTTTAATCATGTGAGACGTTAATTTTTGTGATAGGTAGGCACAGGTATGGTTGGGTAATTGTCTTACCTTTCTCCACTCAACTCTATGTCCAACTCTAACCAATAATAATATTCACATAACTTCAACTACTAGGGCCCCTATGCACCCAAGAAAGGTCATTAATGTCTAAAGAGGTTGCTAACGAAGATATAGATATTGATCAAATTATTAAATTCTTTTTTAAAATTACACCCATTTAATAAACTTTTTCGTTTATAGAAGTACTTTCCAACTAAAACAAGGAAATATTGCAACTATATAAGAAAAGTCTGCTAAACGAAAGAGACCAAACGTTGCCTTAAAAGTTTATGGATCACTTATTTCCTCTTACATTCCGAACTTGCCAAAAATTTAGTGTTCGAAATTTTCTAAAACAAAAACAAGAAAAAGTTGATGTCATGATGTTTTATTTAATTAAGATTTTTTCTTTTTAATTTTTGCCAAGAACCTAAGCCATAGATTTTTGGGGTCAGAATTACCTCCCATATGGTTGGTCTGACTCTTGGAAATTTTGAAATTGTCTGTTTAGGAACCAATTTTTTGACCTTCGGGTCAAAGGGAAACTGGAAATTTAGAAAGTTAAGCATGGCAAGAATTGGGAAGAACAATTTATATGTAGAAAAGATAGCACAGTTGTTATTCAAGAAAATTTTGCCGGTAGTTAGTTAAGATATGCCTAATAGAGCAATAAGCCAAATTTTCTACTTTTAGAAGCTTTTACAGCAAAAGTTTTTTGATTCACAAGCTTTGGAGGGAAGTTTTAGAGTGGCACCAAGTTTTAGAACATGGAAGGGTGATGTGACAGTTTCAACTATATTGATATTTAGAAAATGGTTTAAGGGTTACTAGACACATGTCAAATTTTAAATTTGGATTCAAGCATATACCCTCCTATTAGTCAGAGGATATGAGTTTTCCATTAATTACAATTAGTTCACATTTAATAAAATGCAGCATTAATGAAATCATCTTTTAAGTTTTTGGAGTGGTGGGCAGTATGTTAATTTAAACAAGACTACTCTAAGAGTAGATTACTCTAAAGAGTGGCATAAATATACATTCATGGGCATGGTTCTGAAACTCAGATTGGATCGGTCAATAATGACTGGATCAAAATGGTATCCGATCCTGACCTTTTCAATCTTGATACACATGTGTGGTCTAAGAGTAAAATTATAATAAAAATGATTTTTTTATTTATTTTTTTTTATTTTAAGAAAAACAGAGTAGATCTGTCCAATATGGTATGATTTAGATCGATCCAGATTGGTATCAAAATGATATCTGCCTTGACCGATCCCATTACCATTACCAAGTTTTATAGCATTGTTCATGGGTGTTTTAATTCTCTCCCGAATTCCTCAATTTTGACCACTAGTTTTCCCAACACCATCTGTCGGTAGCACCTCTTCCTTCTATTTTTTCTTCTTCTTCATGCCTATTTCCACTATGTTTATGTGAGTTCTGAAAATTAAATACCCTGGATTCAACAATTAAATCTAACCATAATTTTCTTCAGTTTTTTCCAATTTGTGTTGTTCAAGCTCATGTTGCACTCCAAAATTTTCAATTCCTATTCCCATCTAGATAGAATAGAATTTCATAGATAGAACAAAGTGTTTTTACTATCAGTGCCAAGCTCCAAATCCTTGAATTATATAAGATGAAAACCTAGGTAACATCTAGTAGATGTAAAGATCTTTACAACTGTTGCTAGGTATACATGTTAAACAAATTGTAATTGTAAATCATGTGTTAGTCTAAAGGTAATTATGTAATTGTATCTGATACTTTCTTTCTTTTTTAATACAATCTTATTTTCTAGCAGAAAAAAAAGTATACATATTGCACATGCACAAATTGAAACCCAACCTTTATGCGGTGCCCTGCTAGATATATATATATATATATATACTAGAAAAAATACACGTGCATTTGCACGTGTGGACAAACAAATATTTTGTTCTTTCTAGATTATAATTAATTGAATAGACATTTTAAGTGGTGTAAGTTCCAAGCCTTGCCTTGTTCCGACAGTTGTATGGTGAGGAACTTAAATTGTGTTTTTTTTTTCTCCTAATATTGCCAGGACGTTAAGAAGACTGTAATTGTAAATAACCTTTTTTTTTTTTTTTTTTTTTTTTTTTTAATGTAAGTCAAACAACTTTACATCTCATCAGCTAGAATGCAATTGCCCAATTAGGAAACGATTGAACAAACGTTGGAACTTTCTAGCTATTAATGATACACTCATGCATTATGAAAAATCATGGAAAATTATTAGCCAAAAGTCAATGGGACTAATAATGTCGTAAATCTTTGAAATATCAAATATAAACATAAAAGTAGCTCTTCAAAATGTTGACAAAGGAAAGTTCATGAGCCATTTTTTTTTTTTTTTTTTTGATAACTCATCATATCAACCATTCCCATGATCATCTTTAAGTCGACACTTGTAGCAAACAAGATTACCACCCAAAACTCATCCATCATAAGAGTGGTTGTAATGAAATAAAACTACCCTAAAATGTCTCGAAATTTCTCTAAAATATAATACAACTATCAGTTCCTTCTTCTCTATGTCCTTTGTTATCCAATTAGCATTGACTAAAAAACCCAACATACGATACAGATACCATAGAAAATAAGCACTCAAACGTCAAAATCTCACACAGAGCTATCCAACATACAACACAATAAGACCAACAACAACAAAAACAGTAGTAAAGCCTTATTCCAACTTAATGGGTTCAGCACAATAAACCTAATGACCGAACATGTAACAAATAAAAACAAAACAAAGAAAAAAGTGGTTTAGGAAATTGGATGTAGAATACAAGTAGCAAAATGAGTGACCGAATACATTAGAAATGGATCCAAATATAGACTGAAATCGAAGCGTTCATATCCAACCTTGCTCTTCTGGAGAGGCACACACATGTACAATTTTACATGAGTACCATCTTCAAAGTATGGAATAGAGTCCATTAACAGAAATAGCAAACCTATATCAACATGTTCTACAACAAGATTTTCCGATAGAGAAATACAAAAAGATAAAACAAAGTAGAATATGGACCTATCTAGCTTTGTAAGAGAGAGATTAACGAAGGCATCGATGATCGAGACTGTTTTGCAAGAGGGGTTCACTTCCATGGTGGTAGGTGCCCTAGCAGGTGTCCAAATACGGCACCTGGTTGTAAACACTGAGGGAGTGATCTCTGAATGGACGGCTGAGGAGTGGTGTCCTGCCTTAAGAGGAGCTTGTAGGATACCAGCGGTTTGGGCGGTGTCTCTGCAATCAAGGAAGAGACTCGGGAGAGGAAGAGGCTGTAAGTAGTGTTACCATAGGAAAAGATGAATGCTTTTTTCTTTTTTTTCTTTTTGTTTTGGAGAGACCATTCTTCTGGTTTACTCTTTAGATCGGTTGTATGCCCCCTCCCTTTTCTTTTTAACCCTTAACGTGTAGATGAATACCTCTTTTGTGGTGCCTTCTCCCATTATCATAGTCCAGATTCTGGAGGCGGAAGATGCAGGGATGTGGGGCAAGAGTTGCATGAGTGGAGAGAGAGAGAGTGGGGATCTTGTTAGAAGGGGCGGAAAGTTCCAGAGAGGAGTGCGTTGCTTGGGCTTCATGTGGGGACTACGGTGAGATGTAAGAGAACGTTTTGAACCATGAAGAAGTTTTAGTATGCTGGGAGGGGTAAATAGATGCATGCTGGGTAGGAGGAAGTGAGTTATGTTTGAGAGACGGTGGAGATTGAGAGAGAGGAAAGGCTGAAAGGTTTAGAGGTTCCCTGGTTTCTGGCGCGTGAGAGAGAGAGAGAGAGAGAGAGAGAGAGAGAGAGAGAGAGAGAGAGAGAGAGAGATTAACATGATTATGTGAGGTTGTTAGGGCATTCGGCGAAGGAACTAAACAGCATCCGATGGCAAGAGAAGGCGAGGCAGAGCAATCCGGCATAATGAGCGTCGTTAGGTGTGCATTTTGCAAGAGAGAAAAAGGGCAAAGTGACAGTGAAGGATCATAAGCAGGAGAATCGAGAGAGGTCATGTGTTCTCTTTGATAGAACGTGGAAACCATGGAATGGTGACCAATCAGTAACAGATATCATGAAACGATATGAAATTTTGCCGTTTCATCCGAATTTAGAATCTGATCACGGCACTTGAACCCAAGGGATGCAACTTTTGAGATTCTGGGACATAATTCTTTATATTAGGGGTATTATTGTTCAATAAAAAAGTATATCAAAGATCTAATTTTAATAGTAGTAAGCGATGAATTTTTTTTTTTTTTTTTTTTCTTTTCATCTTCCATTTAGAGGGGTAAGATAATTATGGAGAGTGGGAAGGGAGTGAATAATTATGGAGAGCTTACAATGGTAAATATGGAGAGAGAGAGAGAGAGAAACATGTGAGGATGAGAGATTTTTTTTACAATAATTATGGAGAGATTTAAATATGGAGGGGGAGAGAGAAATTTAAGGAGGGGTAAGTTATTATTATTATTATTTTTGGAGGAGTCAGTTATTTTTTTTTTCATCTTCCATTTGGAGGGATTTTTTGATCATTTGAAAAGTTTTTTTTTATAGATGTCAATGGTCTTTTTGTCTTTTTGAAAAAGAATACCAAAGAAGGTGAGTACTTACTTTTATATAGTAGTATGATAGTATGATAGTATGATATGGGCACGAAATTATTGCCTGGTCACGTAGCCCTTGCATTAGTGCGAGAACCAATGAAAGCATGTGCAAGGGTATCAACACGGATATGATTTTTTATTTCAAAGGAGGTGGGATAGTAATTTCATACGTCCCTATATCTGGCGTAAGGGCTTTGTGACTAGGCAACTTTGTTTTTCTTTTTTCCTATATAAATTTAGAGAAAGGAACCTTGTCCAACTAGCGTAAAAAATGCCCAGAGACAAGGTGTGTGAAACTACCACGCTGCCCTAATGCCCAAGGCATTGAAGATATTGGCACATGTCCTTTAATTGGTTCTGCTAGCTGGTGTTCCTTGTGCCAGCAGGATATGGTTCCTTTGCCCTATTTATATATAGAAAAAAAGCTCTGAGCCTAAGGCCTACAACAACACCTCATCACATAGATTATTATATGATTTTTATTTTCATATTTCAGATAATGTTCTTCGCTTGAGAAAAGAAAAAAAAAAAAAAAAAAAAAAAAAAAAAAAGGTGGCCTACACTAGCGCTTTTGTGTCCGTCTTTAATTGGAAATTAAGGACAACCCCTAAAACACGGGTTCCGAATTAAGGATATAGACCCACCGCTTTCTACTTCTCAGGGAGTACAAGCGATTCGAAAGGACATTGACCACAACTTTCCTATTTCTCAGGAAGTCCGCGCATTTGTACAATCACCTGGTCGTATGTGTAAGCATACAACACCTATCCCTTCTGCTTCTAAATATACCCCTCTACACCCTTATAGTGGCAACAAAAGGCACAAGTGTTGTATGCATGCAGCAGATCCAAACTCCTAACCGGACTGCCACTTCCATTTTCTATTGCTCAAGAAGTCGGGAGTTAAAATAATAGGAGGCAAAGTCATACACACCCGTTTCCTTTGTAACTTAGAAGTACTCCCTCTGCTCACCGATAGCTCATCCAGGCGCTTTTGCCATGGTCAAACTTTTTTGAAGAAGTGCAAGAAAAAATTTAAGCGTTTGCCATCCAGATTCCAGAATCAGGGAATAGTTTGAAGCTTCTTCATGAAGGTGCGCCTCTCTCTCTCTCTCACATGTGATCCGATATTGTGTGATTCATGCTTTCCTTCAGTTCCCTTGAGCAGGGTTGAGGTTTTGTGACATTTACTAAGCTAGGTGCATGTAAAGCTTAAGACTAGGGTTGTGATTAAACACGACGGCGTGTTGACTATAAAAAAGTCGAAACTTCAGGAATGAGAGTGAAATCATGAATCAACAGTCACGCAATTCCCCTGACCACTTTTCAGTTGTTTCTTAGGCTAGGATCGTTACCTGGTCACATGGCCATTGTGCCAGTTCGAGGACCAGTCATGGGAGACGCACATGAGTCCAATAAGGGGCAGGGTGGTCTTTTTGAGATCGAATTTCTCTGTAGCATTACATGACGTGTAGTGCACATCCAATGACCAAGAACATTCATCTGTACAACCCAAGGCGTTCCTGATAGTTGGATGTGTGCTACAGGACATGGAATGCCACAGACGATGTCACCCTAATGTCTAGCATAGGAAGCACTAAGTGGCAATCTTTTTCCTAATTTTCTGAAAAAAAGAACCCAGTCCTACTAGTGTAAGAAACGTCCAAAGACAAGCACAAAGAGGCCACACTGCCCGGAATGAAAGACCCTCTAATTGGTCTCACGGCTGGTGTTTACTGTGCAAGCACAGAGTTCTTTAGCCCAATTTTAATACCTTTTTTTTGTCATCTGGTATAACTTCTCGTAGAACTTAACAATCTCAAATCAATGCAATGTTTATTACAAAAAAAAAAAAAATCAATGCACTGTTTTGCTTTTACTTTTTCTTTTTTATTATGTCCTGAACTTATCTGAGAGATTTACAAGTGTTGTGCTGTGCCACCATCGGTTCATGCTAAGAAAAAACTTTTGGAAAAGACTGAACAGTGAGATTTTCAAATATTATCCTCTTGCCTTGGGCTTGCATTCATGAACATAATTCTTAAAAATGGAACGAAACGGAAAGGTCAGTTTCTGTTGGATCAGAATGATATTGGTGTTGATTGATCCCCATCTTGACTGTTTTAAATGTATGGTATAAGGGTACAATCGTAATAAAAAATTGATTTTCAAAAAGAAAAAGGGGCAAAATCTGTCTGATACGGCTCGATCCAGTCTGTTCTAGAATGGTTTTAGAACGGCAATAGCCTTGACCATATCTGTGATTGTTCTCGAGTTTTAGAACCTTGCTCAATACAGTTTCTCTCATGCAACTCTTGCTATTTTTCTCATCTTTCTTCTCTATAGATGAATGAAGGGAAAAGTGCTCTATAACCTATTTATCACCAATTTTTTTATTTTTTTTTCTTTTTTCTTTTTGCCCTTTGGTCTTATCTCCAAAATGCATTTTATATTTACTATCATTCAACCTTTTTTTGTTGAACATGATGAGGAAACATATTGTTAGGGTTGAGTATGTCTTGTATTATGTAGTTGTCCACACAATAATTGTCGGGTTTGTATTCGTAATTGGGTCGAATTTTGGGTCTATTACATATACAAAATTAATTATACTTGTATGAGAATTAGGACTTTTAGGTTCCTTATATAGTCTCTCTGTGGAAAAAAAAAGCAAATGGAAGGTCACTTTGTGAAGTGGAGAATAGAGAATTTTACAAAGTTAATGAAAAATCTTTGGTTTTCTCGAATGGATATAGGCCTTTGTGCCGAACTACATTAAATTCTCTATATTACGTGATTTTTTTCTTAATTTCTTCCTCGTGGTTGCGCATTCATCCTCAACACATAAGATGGGTCAAGAGTTAAAGACCAAAAAAAAAAAAATAGAGACGCTACTAAAAAAAGTTTCCAAATTTGAAAATAGTTTCGAGTGCCTTATTCTTGCCCCTGGTTAAAACCCACTACTACATACACTAATTAAGATGCAAAGCTCTAACTTCACATGAATGAGTCGTACGGATTAGTTGTCAGCCATCCCCTATTTAATGGTGTTCCCGATGCCAAAAAAATATTGTATCACGTGTTTGTATTTGAAATGTGAGCGTCTTACCTCACATATTATTGTCAGTTGGGTGTAAGTTTGGTGCTATCGGCCCAAACTCTCCTTGACTCTGAGCAGGGCATGAACTGAGATTTTTTACTTTAAGGTGGGATTAGGGTTGAAAGTCTTTGATCTTGAGCTAGGTTTGAACTGAGCCGAGCTGAGCAGGGTTGAGGCCTTGAGTTGTGCCAGCTTGACCATGACTTTATATAAAGATTATATTGTTGACCATTTGACCAATTAATGTATATGACCTCAGATCTCACTTTAGCAATTCATGGTTTTTGGATAACCCTAGAGTCTCTCACCCCTGAAGTCTCTCTCCCATCCTCACGGTTTTGTCTTGAAAACCCTAGACTCTCTCACCCCTGAAATCTCATTCCCTATCCCTCGGATCCAGATCCTCCCCAGGGGTTGGGCTGTCCAAAGAGGCATCCAACGACAGGGAATATCCAGGCATGCACCCCAATCTGATTAGCATATAAAACAAATGAATGTGTATTGATTATAAGAATGGATTGAAACGAGTCACTAAATTGAGTGTGATTAGTTGCAGTATTGTGTCACTAGGATTTCTTCCTCACATATGAGATCTTCATGTTGCCATCAATGGTCTCGCAAGGTTTCTTGTAGTCTAGCTATGCTGTAAATCAACGTTTTACAGTGTTATGCATTGGTTAATTACGTTACTGACATTATTTCTATGGTTACATTTTTTTGGTACTTCGTTTATGGATTTGATATTTTGGAAGTACAATTTTTCATTTTCTTTTTATTTTTCTAAGGCCTCATTTATTTTCTTATGATATGAAGTTTGTGCCTTGGATTTCACTCCAATATGTCAATTTAAAATATTAATTTTCATCTCATATTACTAAGTTTTTATTCTCTTTATTGATGTTCTTAATTAAACAAGGACTAAATCATATATAATTGCACATTCTTCCATTCTTATTTCCATGAAAAATATGCCAACTCTCTTGCTTTTCATATATTTTCAAATGTTTTATGTTCTATCTATTCTGAATAGGTTCAACGACATCTAAATGTGACATTGAGAATCCAGTAATGAGCTAAGTCTTTTTCGAGAACATAAGATGGAAATGGTTGGTATTTAGATGCTCGAGTTTCAACAACATTTTTGCAAATGGGCTCGCATTAATTCAAATGTGGTAAAGATAACATGGTTTGTATTGGACCTGCTTGAGATAAGTCACCAAATTAAAAAAATTAATTAAAGAAAGAAAATTTACACAAATGGATGCTTTTGAAGAATCAAAAAATGATATGGATATCTGGATTTTATTTTCGCAACCTTCTACAATCATGAAAAATTTTCATGCACGGGTTCTGCTTCTTCACTCCTAATTTTGTTCTCAGTTTTATCTAGTCCTGGGCTTACAAGGGACACACAATGCCTACCCTTAAAAATTCAAAGCCAGTGTTAAGAATACATACTCTTTATATTGTCTTTCTGTAATATTTCTCTATATATGTTAAATTACTTCTTCGGGTATAGACATGATTGACGTCATCTGAAGTGTTTTCCCAGTTATATTTTGCATTATAAACACTCATATGGTTTGTGATCTCTATTTACTTGCACATTCAATTTTCTCATTCAAGTGATCATAGGGTCCCCATTTTTAATTAGCAATATGTGGGACTTCTAGTTCATAATGTCTTGTTCCTATTTTGTTATACGTCTTGGTTAATATTGGAAACATTCATCATTGCCATTCCTATTGTGGGTCTCTGATGTTTTATCCCTTATTTTTGGACTGATCTTTTGTTATGTTGGGTTGTTTGTCAAGGTACGAGAAGAAGAAGATCATCTCTTGGAGCCTCTTTTAAAAATTAGCTCCAATCGAAACAACAATAACAATGGAAAAGAGTCCAGTGTTAGTGGAGAGAGTGTAACTCCTTATGCAGATGCCAATCTTCTTAGTACTTTTACTTTCTCTTGGATGGGCCCTTTGCTTGCACTCGGGTATAATAAAACACTAGACCTTGAAGATGTTCCTCAAATTGACAATTGTGATAGGGCCAATGTGGTGTTTGATCGTTTTAGAAATAAACTTGAATCTGATGATAATGGTGGTCAAGCAAACAAACTCAAGCTAGTGAAGGCATTAGTTATGTCAACATGGGAACAAATTCTATGTACAACTTTATTCGCCATTGTATGCACATTGGCTTCTTTTGTTGCACCATATCTTATTGGCGCCTTTGTTCAGTATCTCAACAGTAGTGACCAAATAAAATATAAAGGTTATGTGCTAGTGTTTATCTTCTTTCTATCAAAGCTGATAAGGTGCGTCTCAGAGAGACATTTGTTCTTTCAATTACGAAAGATGTCAATTAGAGTCCGTGCAGCCTTGTTCGCAATAATCTATAAGAAGGGTTTAAGGCTTTCAAGCCAATCAAAGCAAGGGCACACTAGTGGAAAGAATGTTAATTTGATGAGTATTGATGTTGAGAGGATTGGGCTTTTCAGTTGGTACTTGCACGATATATGGAGGGTGCCTATTCAGGTTGTCCTAGCATTATTGATATTGTATAAGTCCTTTGGGCTCGCTTCACTTGTAACTTTGGTTCCCACAATGATTTTGTTGTTAGCTAATGTACCAATAGGAAAACTACAAGAGAAATTTCAAGGAGAATTGATGGATTCAAAGGATCGGCGGATGAAGTTGACATCTGAGGCTTTGAGGAATATGAGGATTCTCAAGCTCCAGGGTTGGGAGATGAAGTTTTTGGATAAGATAATTGAGCTTAGGAACTTTGAAACTAGATGGTTAAGAAAATTACTTTATTCATCAACTATGATTTCCTTTATCTACTTGTCTTCTCCTATGTTTGTGTCTATAGTTACTTTTGGGTTTTGTGTTCTTATAGGAATCCCCTTAGATTCGGAGAAGATTCTAACTGCCCTTGCTACATTTGAGATATTGCAAGA
Source organism: Macadamia integrifolia (assembly GCF_013358625.1). NCBI lineage: Eukaryota > Viridiplantae > Streptophyta > Magnoliopsida > Proteales > Proteaceae > Macadamia > Macadamia integrifolia. The sequence continues at coordinate 28,173,212 of NC_056559.1, forward strand.
GCCCATTTATATTATCCCAGACCTAATCTCTATGGTGGTTCAGACTAAAGTTTCCCTCGATAGAATAGCATCATTCCTCTGTCTTGATGTTCTTCATCCGAATATAATACAGAAGCTTCCAAGAGACGATGCTAAGGCTGCAGTTGAAATTGTCAAGGGGAATTTCTCTTGGGACCTTTATTCCAATAATTTCACATTAAAAGATCTTAATTTTCAAGTGTACCATGGTATGAGAGTAGCTGTTTGTGGTTCTGTTGGGTCAGGAAAGTCAAGCCTACTTTCATGTATTTTGGGAGAAATGCTAAAGGAATCTGGAGCCATTAAGTTGAATGGGACAAAGGCCTATGTTGCACAATCACCTTGGATACAGAGTGGTAAGATACAAGACAATATACTATTTGGTAAAGAGATGGAAAATAAAAAGTACAGGATGATCATTGAAGCATGTTCATTAAGAAAAGACCTAGAATTGTTTGCCTTTGGGGACCAGACTATCATAGGGGAGAGGGGGATAAACTTGAGTGGTGGGCAGAAGCAAAGAATACAGCTTGCACGTGCTTTGTACCATGATGCTGATATTTATCTACTTGATGATCCTTTTAGTGCTGTGGATGCGCATACAGGAACAACACGTAGATAAAAAACTCAAGCAAAAAGGAAGATCGCATCCCTGACCCCCACCTTCGGCATTGCCATCAGCAGGGGAGAAGGAAGCGCGTTAATCAAATCTAAAGTTGGGTTTGCCCTCAACATCTCTTCTAATAAGATCCTTTATGTGGGCAGGGAAGTCAATATTTGAGGCTGAAATCTCTGTCTTTGCTGCATCTCTAGCTAGATAATCGGCGATCGAGTTTGCTTCCCTTAATTTGTGAGTAATTTTCCATGTTATACCCTCCAAATATGGCTGTAGGAAGATCCATCTCTGTAAGGCAAACCATGGAATCTTCTTTTGCTGGAAAGAGATCGCTACTGCACTAGAATCTGTCTCCACCCACAAACATGTAATACCCAGCTCTCGAGCTCGCATCAGACCCACCATGAGGCCTTTGACTTCAGCTTGGAAGACTCCCGAGACTCCCATAAATATTTTATAGGAATCAAGGATGCCTCCCCTATGGTCATGAAAAATTCCACCTGCACCTGCGCGACCCGGGTTACCCCTTGAGCTTCCATCAAAATTCAGTTTAACCAATTTACCTCAGGCTTGCACTAGAAAACCTCTAAGATCGACTGAGAGGGCGGACTCTGAATCGGTAGTCCAAGCTTCCTGCAGCAAATAAGGTCAGCAGTTGTCGTAACTTCGCCTTTGGTGCTTGGGTTAGCTGATTTTATCTCCTCTAATATCATTTGCTTTACAAACCTTGTCTGTCTTGCCTTGCCATCATGCCTTCTATTACTTCTTTCGTGCCAAATTTGATCAGCCACTGTTAGTAGCCCCATATTCCATGCCTCTTTGCAGCAAACAAATTTTTTGCTTTCTTCTCCACCATTGAAAGAAATCAGACATAGTGCTAGCTTTCTTCCATGCCACATTGAAGCACCCACAGAAAAAGAGCCATATATCCTCCGAGAAAGAGCATTGAAGGAATAGATGAGCCGTTGACTCAGTCTCCATTCCACATAAGCTACATCTAGAGACAAGGGCTATGCCCCTCTTCTGAGTAGCCTCATCCGTAGGTAGTTTGTCATGCACCATTCTCCAACCAAAAATAGACACTCTTGGCTGCATCTTTTTACCCCAAATCAGAGAGAATCATGGAACTTTTGGATTGCGGATCTGATATCCTCCCAGGCAGAATTAGAATTGAAAATCCCGTCAGAAGATAGATTCCACAAACACATATCTTCACAAGTATGAGTGGGAATTTTAATATTCCGAACTTTCTCAAAAATACCATGCAGCAAAGGGGAGTTAACATTTGGCAATTTCCATTGGTAATTGTCAATGAAGTGGCTAACCTTTCCCTTATAGAGAAGATCCGGCTCTCCCGAGAGACTAACCAGCTCTAGGATGGATTGTTCACCCCAACCATTTATCTGACTAGAAATTAATGCTTTTCCCATTTCCAATCATCCAGGCTTCTTTAGAGGACATGAACTCCCACATCTTTCTAAAACCAGCCAAATCGAGGATAGCTTATTAGCTTTTTTGAAAGATCCATCACCCCTCAGGAATCTCGCCCTTAAGAATTTGCATGCTGAGGATTTCTCATGTTTGACCCTCCATACCATATTATAGAGCATGGCTTTGTTAATGTCTCTGAGTCTTCGCAGCCCCAAACATCCTTCATCCTTAGGCCTACAACACACTTCCCATCTGACTGATATTTTTTTTGCAGTATCAATCTCACCTTTCCAAATGAAGTTCTTCATCCATCTCTCCATTGTTGCAATAAGAGATGAGTGCCACCAATATACGACTGAACTATTGTTCATCATGCCCATGATAACAGAGCGGACCAACAGGATTTATAAAATGCTCCAAGAAACCCATCTGGTCCAGGAGCACTATCTGGATCAAGATCCCACACCGCCCCCTTGATTTCAGTGTCAGAGGGCATACCATCTAACCAGCCTCTATCCCAGTCTTCCAAAACATTTGGAATGCATTGTAGTAAATCCATGTGATCGGTCAGGGGAATACCTTTGTGAAAAAGCTCATAATATCCGGTGATGTACTCCTTGATCTGCTCTTTATCAGAGATTAGGGTCCCATCATCCATCTTCAGAGCTTTAATGGAGTTCTTCATTCTCCTCATCTTCACAGAAATGTGAAAAATCTTCGAGAATCTATCTCCTTGTTCCCTCCACCTGGAACAAGATTTCTCAGCCCACAATTTTTTATAATTTTCTATGGCCTTCAAGTACCTAGTCTTGGCATCAGCTTCTTTGGCATAAACTGAGTCACTTATCCCATCCCTGTCAATTTTGGCCTGGACCTCCTCCATACATTTTTTTGCCTCCATCAGGTCCAAATTAAAGTTTGGAAAATTTTCTTTCATCCAGGAACGTAGGAAAACCTTCAATCTTTTTAATTTCTGAGCCACCACTAACATTGGTGATTCAGCAATGTCAGTCTCGCAAGTTCTCTTGACTGAATTTAGGAAGCCATCGTGGTCCATCCAGAACCTCTGAAATCGGAAAGGCCAGTTTTTTGGTCTTTCAAAACCTTCAGACACCACCAGGATAGAAGCATGATCTGACGCCACTAGTTGTAGGACAAATTGGTGACAATCCTGAAAAAGCGAAATCCTGGAGTCATTGGAAAAACTTCTGTCGAGCACTGCCGACACATGCCCCCTTCTCCTATTATTGGTCCTGATGAATTTCCTTCCTTGCGAAGGCACTTGAATCAGCGAGCACATATCCACCATTGCACCAAAATCTCCAGCTGACCCTAAATTGAAAGTTCCTGGACCCCTTTTTTTAGAGGAGAGAAGAGTCGCATTGAAGTCGCCAAAGATCATCCAAGGAATATTCGATCCAGGATGGGTTGCCACCAGGTCAGCCCACAACTCTCTTTTAGCAACTCTTAGACATTTGGCATTCACCAATGATAAGATAAAAGTTTCCTGAACCCATTGCATAGAGACAGAAATGTGTTGTTCAGAGGATGACAGCACCATTGGCCTTGCCACACCTCTTTGCCAAAGCAGCCATAAATTTGAGACGCAGCCGACTCACTCATTATGGGTGAAATCACAGTCAAAACCCAACTTGCTAAAGAATAACATAGGAAAGGCATCGGAAGGAATCATAGGCTCGGTAACGCAAAGGAAATCAGGCCTTTTTTCTCTTAAAATATTTCTCAAAGCTAACCTTGCGGCAGCCTTCTTTATCCCTCAAATATTCCAATAGAGGGCTTTCATTTACTATTTTTTGATGAAGCAATATGGTCAGACTTTCACGAAGTCTGCTCTATATTGACCAGATGTTTCCCCTTTCCCTGTCTCCCAGGCAGCTCTTCAAGAACTTCCCTCTCACAGAGAGTTCTATCTATCTGCTCCACCTCCTTATGACTAACCACCATCGTACTACCATTCACCTCAAGAGGATTGAAGGACGAGATGATGTTGTTGTACCATTGCACTAGTTGGCTCCTACCAGACCCATGTTGAGTGCCACGACCACTCGGAGCCATCACTTGACCACCTCTTCCATGTCCAGTGTAAACTGGACTTGATGTTTCCCTCTCGTGCGTGGCCCTAGTTGTGTCATTAGCAGCCTCTAGAGAAGATGAGGCATTATTTCCTCTGGTCAGAGAAGAGGAACGCTGGTACATAAGGGCCCCGTATCCACCATCAGACCCATTATCCGAATCTGCCTCAGAGTCCGACCCATCATCCAAGTCATTCTCCCCTTCAGCGACCTGTTCAAAGGCACTCCCATCTGGAATATTCCCTTCCTTATTCCACTCATCTCCTAATAGAAGACAGATTTGAATATCTCCATTCAAATTGTTATTAACAAAATTGCCTTCAATGTTCCTTAAAGTGTGCGATCCAGATAAGGAAAGAGATCACTCCTTCGAAAGGGAAGAAATCCTTCCCAGATTGGACACTCTAGCCATCGGATTTCGCTCGTCCCGGTGGCCACTGCTCTCCTTTCGATGACCATTGCTCTAGGCACCACCATCTTCATCTGCATAGATCGCCCCTAGGACGGTCTCCTTACGTTGCATCTCCTTCCTAGCCTCTACTTCCTTCCTCGCCCTACATACATGGACGGAGTGTCCCTTTTTTTGCAAAACCCACATCTGATCAAGGCATCTTCATAACAATATTATATTTGAACCAGAATATCTCGTTGGTTCCTGGTTGCCTTCGTTCTACCTGGATTTCTCACCAATCTCGACCTCTACCTGGATCCTCGCAAAGGTGCCCATTGCCGTAGATCGAGTGCATCTATCCAATGCCATGGGTCTCCCTGCCGCTTTAGCCACTGTTAGCAGGATCTTCTCGTGCTAGTATTCAAGTGGCAGGTCAGGGAGTCTGATCCAAACCAACTTGGTTTTGACGTTCTTAGCATGAACATCAAAATCGGCCTTCCAAGGCTGGAATCTGATCACCTGACCTTGGACTCGTGTAAGACTTCGTCTCCACATAGCTGCCATATCTCCCTCTCCTTTGAATTAGAATAAAATGTACCCCTTCCCCATAGGTGCCATCTTCACCCCGCCTGTTCAATTCCAATTCTCTCTTGCCTCCTTCCGTATGTCGTCCATTGAGAGGTACCTAAATTTCACCCTCCCTATCAGTGTGAACTTGAACTGTAACAGTCATTCCTCATTGGCGTCTTGAGGAATGACGATTCTTGTGAAAGCTCTAGAGTGAATGGGGTCTGGCAGGGTCTCCACCTCTGGCAAAACACGTCCCACCACCATAGAATAGGATCGTCGCACCTCCTCCCTATTTCCTTCTGCAGCCCTGATGTGATCATCGTCGCCGCCTTCTACGGATCTATCATCATTTGCAGCAAAGGCCTATCCACCATCCTTCCTTGAAGTTTAAGGTCTCAGAAAATCAGTAATCAAGGCCTGTCTACCACAATCCGGTGGCCAACTATCCATTGTCTCATGTCCGATACCTGCATCCTTACTCGACCCAGAGCTTCTTTCTCCTGAATCTGGGGCTAGTGGGTACACATAAAAAAGCTTTGTCAGTCCTTAATTCATACAAATCTGGGGCTGTTATGGATAATTTAATTGCTAGTGAGGAAGACGGTAGTATGCTTTGTAATGAGAAACTTATTCAAGAAGATGTGGAAAGGGATCCTAAAAATGTCAAAACAGAAAAATTGGTTCAGTCAGATGGACAGCTTGTCCAAGAAGAAAAGAGAGAAAAGGGTGAAGTTAGTCTTTCAATCTATTGGATGTATGTTACTGCTGTGTATAAAGGGGCTTTTGTACCATTGATATTGCTGGCACAAATTCTTTTTCAAGTCCTCTTAATAATCAGTAGTTATTGGATGGCATGGGCTACTCCTGTTTCAGAGGATGTTCGACCTCGTGTTAGAGGATCAACCCTTATCTTTGTTTATGTTGTTTTGATCCTTGGAAGCTCTATTTGTGTATTTATAAGGTCCATGCTCATCGTAACTATTGGATACAAGACGGCCACTTTGCTTTTTAACAAAATGCATTTGAGCATTTTTCGTGCTCCCATGTCATTTTTTGATTCTACTCCAAGTGGAAGGATTCTAAATCGGGTTAGTAAATATAATTAGTCACTCATGAAGTCAAAATGATTTTGTTTAATTATCATAAGTTTATATACTTTCAAATTCTAAATAAACTCTATTTTCATATACAGGCATCCATAGACCAAAGTGCACTTGATACCTCTATCCCACATCATATTGAAGATCTTCTCATGTCAGTCGTAGGACTCCTGGGGACTATTGGAGTAATGTCACAGGTTGAATGGAGAATGTTAATAGCTTTTATTCCAATGATTGTGACATGCATCTGGTATCAGGTAATTCTATAGCCACTTCCACTTTTTATGAATAATTTTTCAAATCAAGGTCAACCATATTTTCTCGTGGTTAATAGGTTATAATACAAGTTTGTTCAAACTTTGTTGATCAGTAAATTTTGAATTTACTTCGTTCACACCAACATTGATTTAGTGGTGCATGCATACATGTTTGGGTGCGAAAGTGGAGATTTAAACCTTAATATTCTTCTTGGGTTTATAAATAATATACACAAGAAATCCAATATCCCAATTACATATTTTTTTGTGAATTAATACAACTCTGTAGTCATTCACATAGAAAATGTTTTGATATTAAAGGAACAAAAAAGACCAATGTCATCAAACTGTAAAGTACACCTAAAACAAAATGGTTGTGCTTTCTTTTTGCTAGAAGATCAGATTGTATTAAAGTAATGGAAAAAGGGAAAAAATAGAGTACAAAAGCCCGGAATGAGCTTCCACCTTCGGCAATGCCATCAGCAGAGGCTCACAACAGCTATCTCAAAATAGACAAAAATCTAAAGCGCGGACAGCCATCAATATCCGATTGCAACTCATTGGCAATGTGAAGGGGGAGATGCACATCAGTACTGTCAATCCCTGACTTTGCTGTTGCCTTATCTAAGAAGTCTGCAATTGGGTTTGCTTCTCTAAAGCAGTGGGAGATCTTCCACTCAGTGGAATTTAAATAGTCGAGGATGTGAGACCATTCTTGCAGCACAGACCAAGGGATTAGCCTATGTTGGAAAATAAAAACTGCAACAGAGGAATCAGACTTGATCCAAAGGTGCCTTATGTCCATCTCGCGAGCAAGTTTCAATCCCTGATAATACTCCAAATCTCTGCTGAAAAATTAGAAGAAATGCTAGGGTAGAAATTGAAGCAGAGCAGCTTTCTACCCTCATGATCCCGGAAAATCCCTCCACCTCTTGCTCGACCCGGGTTCCCAAGGGAGCATCCATCTATGTTGAGCTTCACCCAGGATCTCATTGGTTTGCACCAATGCATGTCTAGAGTGGATTGAGAAATTTGGGAAGATAAAGCTAAGTTCAGACGTCTGCATATGATCAAATCTTTAGCAGTTTTGGGAACAATTTTCAATCTGCTACAGATAAAACTCATCTCCCCTTTGATGCTGTGGATAATCATAGTTGGATTCCACGAGACTCCTTCAAACTGCCTCTGATTTCTTTCAAACCATATAGCATCAATCACAGAGAACGATCCAATCTCCCATGCGTCTTTCAGAGACCACCCTTTCCCTTTATTTCTCCACCAAGCAATAACCTCTGGCACAAAGTTAAAACTCCCCCAAACCACGCTAAACAGCTCCAAGGCACCATTCCAAATCACAGAAGAGAAACAACATTCAAAGAATAGGTGAAGAAAGGATTCAGAAGCCGAACCACAGAGGTCACACTTCGAAGAAAGCTGAATCCCTCTAATCTGAATTAGATCATCTGTTGGTAGCTTCCCATGAATCCAACGCCAACCCAAAAGAAAGAGCCTAGGAGGGAGGTTCTTATTCCAAATCAGCCCAGCCCAAGGAACCGTCGAGCTCTAAGCTCTGAGACCATCCCAAGCTGATTTCACAGAGAACTGACCCATCGGTTCAAGGCCCCATGAACACCCGTCCTCCATATCAGAGGAGGGGAGATTGATGGACTTAATAGTTGTAAAATCATCATGTAACAAGGCAGACTCGACCTGGGGCAGTGCCCAATGACCCTACTCAATGAATTCAGCAATAGAGTGATTGAGGTTAAAAATACCACAGCGCTCAGACCAGATATCTCAGAAATGGACTTAGGACCCCACCAGTTGCCTCTCCAAAAATCAATACTCCTTCCATCACCAACAAACCATCTTTCATTTTTTGTCACAAACTGCCATAATCTCCTCACCCCAGGCCAGATAGAGGAGCTTTTATGACCTCTTTTAAGCACACCAGAGACAGAGAGGAATCTCGCTCTAATAATCCTACTCGGTTGAGTGTCTTCATGCTTAATCTTCCAGGATAATTTAGTAAGAAGGGCCTTATTCACATCCCGAAGTCTTCTCATACCAAGTCCTCCCTCCTTCTTAGGTTTGCAAGCCTGATCCCATCTCACAGTAATGGATTTTGTCAAGTCAATCCCCCTTGTCCAGATGAAATTTCGTATCCACTTTTCCAGGCATTTGATCAGAGTGGCAGGCCACCAATAAACTGAGAAACTACAAAGTGGCATCCCAGATATAATAGATTTGACAAGCTCTACTCAACCAACCATAGATAGAAGCTTTCCTATCTAGCTGGCAAGCTTGGACTTAATTTTATCCAACACCAAGAGAAGGGGTCCCTTTCTACTCTTCCATGAAAAATTTCCACACCCAAATATTTGGTAGGGAAATTGCAAGTAGGGATAGCTAATTCCTCAGCTAACCACTATTTTCTAACTGGAGGAATCTTCCCCAAAAATAACTTGCTCTTTTCAAGATGAAAAACTGGCCTGAACAACTTTGGTATAATGTAAGAAAATTTTTCAAATTTCTAACATAACTTTTGGATGCATTCATGAATATGAACTCGTCGTCAGCAAAGAACAGATGAGTAGGGACTTCAACACCTCGAGGACCAGCAATAGACTTGATAAAGCCTTTAAACTCTCTGAGACCGTGGCATAGAACTTCCTCGGCAATAATAAATAAGATATGGGAAACGGGGTCTCCTTGCCTTAGGCTTCTACTAACATCAAAAAATCCCATTGCTCCTCCATTGAGAAGAACCAAAATCCTGGCAGACTGTAAGATAGTACGGATCCATCCAATCATGATGTCCGAGAAGCCAAACCTTCTTAGAACTTGAAATAAGAAGTCCTAGGAGAGCGTATCAAAAGCTTTTCTAATGTCAATCTTCAGCCCAAGGCCGCCGCCCCTGGACGAGTTTCCCATCAGATTTGTAAGCTCAGAAGCTAACCCAATATTAGTCTGAATAAATTTCCCTTTCTGAAAACCCCTTGCTCTGGAGAGATTATTCTAGGGAGAACACCAGCAATACTGTTGGCCATAATTTTGCAGAAAAAATTCCCCATACACAATGGGTGAAATTTCTCAAGAGATTTGGCCCCTCTATCATAGGGATAAGAAGCAAGAAATTATTATTAATGCCTTTAGGGAAAATACCTGAAGAGAAGAAACCCTTTGCTGCCCTGCACACATCAATGCCAATGACTTCCCAACAGCCCCTGAAGAATGCTCTCGAATACCCATCTGGACCTGGCGAGCTATCAAAACCCAACTCCTAGACAGCTCGTTTTATCTCTTCATCTGAGGGAATGGAGTCCAAGGTCTGCCGGTTAGAGTCTTGAAGGACCCTGGGAATGCAATTGAATAGCTGAGGGTGACTATCCAGGTCTACATGCCTACGAAAGCTCTCATAAAACTCAGAATTTTAGGTGCCCAATTGCTCTTGATCTGAAATCTCATCTCCATTTTCTAGAACAATATTCCTAATGGAATTTTTAGCTCTTTTTACTCTGGTCATAACATGGAAAAAGAGCGAACATCTATCACCTTCGCACAGCCATCTGGTTCTGGCCTTCTGGGCACGCAACTTCTCTTGATTTTCAGTAGCTTTCCAAAGTTTGGTCTTGGCATCAGCCTCCAAAAAGGTGCTCTAAAAAACCCTCCTCCTCCATATGAAGCTGAATGGCATCAAGAGCAGCCTGCAAGGAGGTCACCTCATGGTCCAGGTTAGGGAATGCCCCTCGCGGCTAGGATCTCATAGCAAACTTCAGCCTCTTTAACTTCTGAGCAAGAATAAATGTGTAGGATCCAGTGATTTGGGACTCCTAGTTCTCTCGGACCATGTCAAGGAAGCCTGGGTGGTCCATCCAAAATTTATTAAACCTAAAGGGGCAGTTCTTTGGCTTGTTGGAAGAGCCAGATCACTCAAACACAGGGGCATGATCCAAAGCAACATGGAGGAGGACCTGTTGCATGCAATCAGCAAAAGTGTTCTGCCATTCTTCATTCACAAAGGTCCTGTCAAGAATGGCAGTCACATTCCCTCTTCTTTTATTATTACTCCAAGTGAACTTTTTGCCCGATGAAGGAATCTGGATCATTGAAGTCGCATCTACCATGGCCCAAATTCAGTGTCAGTGCCTGTACAAAACCTACCTCTTCTCTCATGGTCAAATAAGATTGAATTGAAGTCCCCTATGATCATCCTTGGCTGCCCTAAAGGGCTAGTCGTGAGCTGCATCCACAGGGCTCTGCTGTCAACCCTTAAGCATTTGGCATGCACCACTGACAGGTCAAGGAGAATACCCTTCTAGGCAACTTGCAGGGAAATATATTGATCAGACATGGATGAAACCATAGGAGCCTATAAAGACTGCTTCCACATCACCCATAAATTTGGGTGCATGTTAGATCTTTCATTCGAGATAAAATCTGCTGCAAAACCAAGTTTATTAAAAAATAACCTTGGAAACTTCGAGACAGGAATCATTGGTTCAGCAATACAAATCATATCTGGGTTGTTAACTCGAACAATCTAGCCCAAGGTTGCCTTGACAGCGGCCTTCTTCAAACCACGGCTGTTCCAGAAGAGAACCCGCATGATCACATGTGTTGATTTAGGTGATCAGTCCGATGTTCGGACTGATCCTCCACTCGAACTTGCTTGCCTTTCTTCTTCTTCATTCTGGTCCACCCTGTCTGACCTTCCTCTCTCTGCAGAGCTGCATTGTCAACCCTTGTCACTCCATCCCTTGCGCTAGGCCTACAAGTCGGCCTCTAAGTGCCAATACTGACAGCAACATGACTGCCACAGGTGACATGCCGCAGGCTTCTACGCACACCATCCCCCACCAGTCCCACCGCCTGAGAATTTGGCCCTTCATCAGATACCAAGTTGGTATCAGTGTCTGGGATTAGTTGGTGCTGGATCTCCCCATGCGCCTGACCTAGTCCCACATGGGTCGACCCATCACTAAGCCCCAAAACCACCTCCAATCCATCATTCGTTTGAAAATTTGAAACGTCCTCTACTCTGGCCGAATTTTGAATTTTTGAATATTTGAAATAGAGTCCACAATTAGATTGGCAGCTCTATTATTAGATAAAATATCCACTTGGTTCCCAAACGGAGAAGGTCTCCTTGATTGGGGTGTAACCGACTCCAAGGTATTATCAATTGAATCAGAATCTGATTCGCCTTCCATATTGGGAATATCCTCCCTTTGATTCTCACCAGCATCCATGGACGGTTCCTCCACCACTCGAGGTACCTCCACCTCCATACACGGCCTGATTTGCCCCTTGAAAGGTAAGGCCGCCATCCTCCTGGCAAGGCCTGCCCGAGGAGAAGTTGGTCGCTGGAACCACCGACCCCCTTGGAGAATTATCTACATAAATGGTACCAGGAATGCCACCATCATCCACCTGGGGAGCTTCCTCAAGTTGGCAGCCTTCTTCTCCCTGTAGTCACCAATGATGTGCCCCACCTTTTTACAAAATCCGCACTTCCCCAAAGCATCTTCGTATATTAATGGTTGTTTGAACCGGAAGAGGGTAGAGGTGCCCAGCTGCCTACGCTCAACCTGGATCTCCTCTGGACGCAAACCCCCCACTTCCATTTCCACAAGAACATGAGCGTAATTCCCAAACACAATGTTTTTTGTACGTTGATCAAGAGCAATAGGTCGACCTGCAGCCTTGGCCATTGTTAGAAGTACCTTTTAACGCCAATATTCCAGAGGCAGACCAAGGAAGCGCACCCAAACGAGACCCTTGTTGATAAATTTTCCATTGACATTGAAATTGGGGTGCCATCTCTGAAAGCGATGAAGCTGCCTTCCTACTTTCACAGGGCTTCTCCTCCACATGGAAGCCATGTCCCCCTCAAATTCAAACTGAAAAATAGTGAAGCCTTTACCCATCGGTACCATCTTCACATTACCCTTAAGGTTCCAGTTCTCCCAAGCCTCCTTACGCACATCATCAAGAGAAAGAAATCTAAAGTTGAGCCTACCGATTAATGTATAACGATACATGGCTAATCGTTCTTCATACCCATCCTGAGGAATGATAACTTTAGTAAGATTCCTAGCGTGAACAGGATCAGGGAGGTCGTTCACCTTAGGGATCGGACTACTCACTACTCTTGCATATGATTTCTTAGGGGCCAGAATCTCCAAAATTGCTGCCACTGATTCATCCTCTGAAGGTAGCGCCGCCCTCTATAAGGGAGGAGCTCCGCCTCCATCTGGATCTTGACCATCGCCCAAAATCCTAGCCTCCTCGGCATTCCTATCACACTCACCTTCACCTATGCTCTCCATCTCTCCCCTCTGGTTGTGCTTTTAAAATACATAAAATATCTTAAAATATTTGAAAAAAAAAATATAAATTTTCTATAGGCTCTATTGTAGCTCCATCAGTTGGAGCTCATTCTAAATATTAACATAATCATTAGCAAAAGTTAGCAAATATTAAATTAGTTAATAATTTCTCAATTTTACATTGAAAAGTCGCTAAATCAGATAATAATTATGAAATAAATCAGTATATAATTTTAAAATTATAAATTGGTAAAAATTTAAATTAATAAATATTCTTAAGAACTAAATGTTTAGGATTAAAGGAAAATGTCCATTGCCAAGCCTTTTCTTAGTTATCCAATAATTTTGGATCATGTGGATGGATTCTTTTGTCAAACCAACCATTGAATGTTCCCTGTTGGGATTAATCATTGTCAAGTTTTGACCCAATCTCCAACATAGGGCATAACATGTTTGGACTTCTAACCTTCTATTTTCAATTCTGATCTAGTTACCAAAGTTGTGAAAGTTGAATTCTTAACCGATTAGGTCTCAAATTTGATAGATGGTGTAGGATCGAATGGTAACACCCCAATCAGTGGAATTCAGTGACTAATTACTTTTTTTTTCCTTCTAGAAATTAGCAAAGGTATATTATTAAAAATAATGAATGAAATACAGATTATGCGAATAAATAACACAAATGGAAATCTGATGCTTATCCATCTTCGGCATAGCCATCAATAGATAAACAACCCAAAACAAAGAAAATCAAAAAGGAACAGCCTCAAGTAAATATGTATCTAGGCCTAGACTAAGCATCCCAATTAATATCAGTACTTACTTGGTTACTGACATTTCTTGCAAAATGTAGCAAACAAATAAAACAAGTAGTGCAAGAACAAATAAAGATTGCAGAGGACGCAATATCACGTCCAAGGTTTAGTTTTCGTTAGGTGTTGGCTGTTTTTCCTGCTAAGGCAATGCCGAAGGTGGGGTTAATGGCCTTCTTAACGATTGGGTATGATTTGTTTCTTGGGTATTTATTTTTTTTGTGCGTTCATGTCTTTTTCTTCATTTTCCCTATTTTTATGGAATCAGGATCTTTGAGAGAGAGAGAGAGAGAGAGAGAGAGAGTGACATTGGCAATAACACAAATGATTTTGAGTGGTTTGGATCCCCTTGATCCTACGTCCACCACTACCCTGGCCACCCAGACTAAGCATTTCCACTATCCAACGACCACTTTTCCAATGGCAGGAGTCAAGCCTTACATAATCAAATTAGTCCATCGGATTGAACACCCGGGTCTCTCATACTAAGGATTTCCACCCAAATCACATAGTCTAGAGATTGCATTCAGACAATAGAAAACATCCGCTCACAACTCAGCAGGATAACACTGCTGTTCAGTAGAACACATTCATTCAAAGTACAAGAAGTACAAGAAAAGCTACACAAGCTCAAACAGCAAAATGGCTTTTCACTTAATCCTGAAAACCAGTTAAGCTCAAACTGATTCTCACAAATCCTTTCGATGATATTATCATTTTTGTTCAAGTTCTTGTATCTTTAGATCTCAAGTGACTCGGGCTCTATATAGGCAAAAACCTAGCCGTCGTTGGGGTCAACAAAACTAGCTGTTAGAGTCAAGCATAGTTATCCTCAAAATTATTGAAAACATTAAGTTCATTTTGAAATCATTTTGTTCTCCCAAAAACCAACTTTGTTTACCAAGAAAAACTAGTTGTTCTAGGTCCTCAATATCAGTGAACACATTAGAAGACTAGTCAGGCCAAAGGTCTGGATACCCGTCATTAGCAAAAAAAAAAAAAAAAAAAACACATTAGAGTTCTAACTCAGCTGGTTAGAGTCCAAATGGTGTCATTTAAGATAGTCAACATGTTCAAATCCACAACCGCAGAACATTAACTACTCCTCACATGCTGAAGTCTGTGGAATAGGGATTGAGGAACATCAGTTTTCATGGATGCATATCACAGAAGTCTGTCAAGACCACTGTTAGTAAAAACGCGTTTAAAACTCCGTTTTAAACACGTTCTCTTTTTTTACCGTTTAAAACATGTTTTCCCGTATGCTTCTCAAAGATAGTTAAAAAAACAGCAAACGGCAACCATTTCTGTTCTACCGTTTTTTGGCGTTTTTTAAGACTCAACTTGTTGAACATAATGTCCACTTAATTGACCATATCTTTCTCTCCCAAACTCTGATCCACTTGATTCTTTCGTCAACTTGGAGCTAACTTAATAGCCTATATTTCTCATGATATCACCTTTAAGGGCAGGGTCAAAAAAGAATCGATTTTGCCTATTCTAGAAAGGGCAAAGGATCAATTAGAGGGCTGGAAGGGAAGACTTTTATCGATGGCAGGAAGGGTGGAATTAGTGCGCTCTGTGATCCTTAGCATCCCAACTCACAGTTTTGCGGTTTACTGGTGGCCAAATTCTCTCATTGATACTCTTGAAAGATGGATGAGAAATTTTGTCTGGACAGGGGAAGCGGACAATGCAAAAAAAATTGTGGTCAATTGGGACCGATGCTGTAAGCCTAAGGAGGAAGGGGGTCTTGGATTGAGGAGATTGAGGGACATAAACAAGACAATGCTATGTAAATCTGCCTGAAGAATTAAGACTGAAGAGTCTATGGCGAGTTCTTTTCTGAGGGCTAGATTCCTTGATAGGGAGGGTCTCCCTAAGAAAGGATTCAGAAAATCCTCTATTTGGCCAGGTCTGAGGAAAATATGGGATTATATATCTTCAAAAGAGAGATGGGTGGTGGGAGATGGAAAAAAAAAAAAAGTTTCTGGAAGCATATCTGGGTAGGGCAAGGCGCCCTTAAAGAGAGTGAGATGCTGGAAGGCAGTGATATATCTGTGCTGGATGGGAATGTTAGCCGATTCATTGTGAATTCCAACTGGAATTTTCCTTAGATGAATTCTAATTTTATGAGGAACATAATAAACGAGGTGAAGAAAATTAACATCCCTGCTTATAAATGTGAAGATAGGAGTATTTGGTCCCTTTCTCATGATGGGGAATTTTGCTTCAAATCAGCTTGGGAGGATATAAGGGTGAAAAAATCAACAGTTTCCTGGGCTTCTATCATATGGGGTAAAAAGCAGCAGCCTCGGGTCTCCACTCTAGCGTGGAGGGTGATTAATGGAAAGGTCCCTACTGATGATGTGATAAAAAAGAAAGCGGTCCCCCTGGCGTCTAGATGTGTCCTATGTATTTCAGATGAGGAAGTTTTAGAGCATCTCTTCATAAGATGCCCTTTCTCTGCGGAGATCTGGAGGCTTCTTTGTGATGCTTTCAATGTGCATTGGGGCAACCAGGGCTCTCTGCTCGAGCTTGCTCAATGGTGGAAGAGAAAGTTGAAACTGGTTTGCTGCAAGGAGGCGTGAATATGAGTTTAGCCATTGTGTTGGATCACTTATGGAGGGAGAGAAATGCAACGGTTTTTGAAAATAAATATCGGTCAAGCAGGTACGTACTAATGATGGTTCTTGAGGACATAAGACGAAACAAACCAAGATCTAGAGGCGAGATTAATTCCATAGCAGATTTGCAGTGCAGCAGGCGCCTAGGCATTCAGATACAGGGAGTGGGGCACAGAGAAATATTGGAGGTCTTCTGGTGTAAACCTCCAATGTTCTGGATAAAACTAAACTTTGATGGCAGCTCTATGGGAAATCCTGGTCGGGCTGGAGCGGGAGGTATATTTCGGGACCATCAGGGCAGGGTCATGGGTTCTTATAAAAAATATATGGGTACTACTGGAGTATTTGAAGTGGAGGTGGGGGGTCTGATGGAGGGGTTGCTGCGAGCAAAGGCCATGAACATCACTTGCTTATGGGTGGAGTCAGACTCTAGCTCGGTTGTGCTAGCGATTCAACAAAGGAAAATTCCCTGGTATGCTCTCCAACGATGGATGCATCTTAAGCCTTTCTTGACAGTATCAGATGGAAGATATCTCATAATTTCAGGGAAGGGAATTCCATAGCTGATTACTTGGCCAGAGATGTGGCGAAGATAGGAATTTCGGGTGATAATGTGGTCCTTCCCTCCCATATTCTTGATCTCTTGCAAAGGGATTCAGATGGGAGGCCTCATTTTCGGTTTTATTAGTGCTTCTTTTTCCTCCTGCTGATGGCCATGCCGAAGGTGGGAGGGTAGAGTTAGCTAGGTTCTTTTGTTTGAATCTGTTATCTTGTATGGCTTTTATTTTCTTTTCTTTGATCATTTAATGAAATAATCTTTTAGAAAAAAAAATGTATGGATCCCGAAATTGAGATACAAACTGATGCATTTGCTGAAAAATGTTTCTAAAGTGATGACTCCTAACCCAAACTGAACATACATTACTCCAAGAGTGTGTTGACTATGTTGACAACAATGAACAACATCATAGCCAAGCCACATTGCTTAACAAAACTTGGACATGTGTGGTGTATGAATTTAGAATTGGTAGTGGATGATCTTCAATTATATATCATAAAACTTATAATGAGACACGGAGATATATATGCATTAGTGTTGGATACTGTAGTTATATTGAACATGAGATGCAAGTATTCATTTAATAATTCCTTAATTTATATGAGCATAGTACCCCTTTTTTGGTCCCATTTGTTTAAAATCTACACGTTTAAAACCCGTACCGTCCGTTTTCCATTTTTGCCATTCTCTGTTTTTTTTGACAGTTTATTTAACCGTATCATTCAAAATATTTTACTGTTTAAAACCCATACTGTCCGTTTATGTTTTTTCACCGTTCCCGGTTTTGCTAACAAGGGTCAAGACATCTGTGGATGCAAAAATATTAAGATGATTGTCCATCTGAAATTACTTAGTCAGACTTTGTATTTCTCTTTTATTTTGGATGTCCAACAATAACTCACGGATATCAGTGAATTTTTTTTTTCGCTAAAGATCAGGAATTTTATTGAAGAAAAAGAGAAAAAATACAGCTCAAAAAATGCAGCTTAAAAAAAAAAACAATTTATAGACCCCCACCTTCGGCATGGCCATCAACAGGGGAGAATAAATTGAAAAACGATATAGACATTAGATAAACCGAAACCTAGGTCGCGATTCTGCATCGTGGGCAATCTCCAACCGAATGTGAGATGGAAAAGATATATTAACATCCGAATTCCTTGATTTTGCTACCGCCTTTGCAAGAAAATCTGCTACGCAATTAGCTTCCCAAAAACAGTGAGTTATCTTCCAGCTAATGGAATTCAGATAATCCTTCACAGACAACCAATCCTGCAAAGCAAACCAAGAAATTGATTTGGATTGAAGTGCTACCACCACTGCTACTGAATCCGTTTCAATCCAAAGGGCATCCACCTGTAATTCTTTGGCTTTAAGAATTCCTTCCATTAGAGCTGTGAACTCAGCATAGTAATTTGTGTGGACTCCTAAGAACTTCTTAAAAGAACCCACCACCAAGCCCCTATGGTTACGGAATACACCTCCTGCTCCAGAGTTTCCTGAGTTACCCAGAAAACAGCCATCCACGTTTAATTTTATCCAACTAAAATCAGGCCTACACCGAAAAACTTCTAATATCGACAAAGGCTTTCCTGGAAGAGCTGATACCCCTAACCTGTGGCAACATGTCAAATCATTGGGACTCTTGATCACACCGACTAAGGAACCACAAGCCTCTTGCACCTCTCTTCTAATCTTCTCATAGAGAATTGGACTGAATTTTGACACCCCTTCATAACGCCTTTCATTCCTCTCTCACCAAATGTTATCAGTCACAATAATAAAGCCCACTGAACATGGATCACACACTGTAATCACCCTACGCTTCCTAATCCACCATTGTGCCAGCTGGGAAACATTATCAATATTTGGCCAAGAGATACCAAAACAGTCCATAGATAATTTCCATAAGGCCAGAGAGAAGCTACAATTTGTGAAAATATGATTAAAGGTCTCAGCATCAGAACCACATAGGGAGCACTTTGAAACAAGAGGCACACCCTTTCCACATATAATATCATCTGTTGGAAGCTTCCTGTGCAAAAGGCGCCATCCAAAAGTGGATTGCCTTGGCTGCAACTTTTTGTTCTAGACCATAGAGAACCATGGGACTTTAGGATTCCTTCTTCTTATCTCATTCCACACAAAAAAGGAGGAAAAAATCCAAAAAGGAGTTCCACTCCACATACACCTATCCTCTGAATCAAATTGAGGCAGTCTTATCAAACTGACAACAGCGAAAACATCTTTTAGAGTATCAGAGCTAACATCAAGAAGAGCCCAGTTATAGTCTTGAATAATAGAAGACACATTCAAGGAAGAGCTAATCAAAGTATTCAACATATTACCACATAAATCCATAATGGATTTTTCTCCGACCCAAGTATCCCTCCAAAGATTAACACTTTTACCATTCCCCACAATCCATCTTTCCTTACTGGAGACGAAGGACCACATCTTGCGAATACCTGGCCATATCGAAGATGATTTATATGATTTTTTGGGAGTACCATTGGAGAGAAACCTGGCCTTAAAGAATCTACTCATGACTGAATTCCCATGTTTGATGTTCCAAACCTGCTTGCAGAGAAGAGACTTGTTAATGTCACGAAGTTTGCGAATGCCCAGCCCTCCTTCTTCTTTTGGTTTACACACTAGGTCCCACTTCACTGTCACAGACTTCATTGTGTCAATGTCTCCTGACCAGATGAAATTCCTCATCCATTTTTCCATCTGATTAATCAATGAAGATGGCCACCAGTACACAGAAAAATTGTGGATAGGCATACCCAAAATAACTGAGCGAACTAATTGCACTCTACCAGCCATAGAAAGCAATTTGCCTTTCCAACCCGATAGCCTCTCTCTAATCTTGTCCATGACTGGCAACAAGTACTAATTTTTGACTCTTCCTTTAAATATTTGCACCCCAAGATACTTGGTCGAGAAATTACAAGGGTTTATTCCCATAAAATCAGAGATGGTCTGCTTTCTTAAAGGAGTAACTTTACCCATGAACAACTTACTTTTGTCTAGATTCACATGCTGGCCAGAAAATTCCTGATAATTGTGCAAGAAATCATGGAGATTTCTAACATAGTTTACAGAAGCATTCATAAATATGAATATATCATCAGCAAAAAGCAAGTGAATCGGAACCAACTCACCTCTTGGACCTTGCAGAGCATTGATTTTTTTCTCTTGATGCAACTTCTTCAAACCTCTACATAGAACTTCCTCAGCCAATATGAATAATAGAGGAGAAATAGGATCCCCTTGACAAAGCCCTCGCTCCACACCAAAATATCCACTTTTCTGTGAACCCAAATCTTCTCAACACATGCAAAATAAAACTCCAAGAAATGGTATCAAATGCCTTTTGAATGTCTATCTTAGCACCCATTCCACCTCCTCTAGTTGAAGAATATAAGAGGTTAGCCAACTCAGAAGCAAGGGCAATGTTGTTGTGAATGACCTTCCCATGCTGAAATGCACTCTGCTCTTCAGAGATTAGACGGGGGAGAAGAAATGATAATCTTGTTGCCAATATTTTTGAAATCACCTTGCAAAGAAAATTCCCCATGCATAGAGGCCTGAATTTATCCAGGGAGTTTGCACCATCCACCTTTGGAATAAGAGCCAAAAATGAGTTATTTATCCCTACTGGCATGATACCAGAACTGAAGAAACACCTAACAGCATAGATGAAATCCTCAGAAACCACCTCCCAGCAATGACGAAAAAAGGAAGTTGGAAATCCATCAGGACCAGGGGAGCTGTCTGGATCAAGGTCCCAAACTGCTCGCTTAATTTCTACCATTCCAGGGATAGCAACCAGACTTAAAATATCCACTTCATCTATCAAGTAGGGAATAGCATCAAGTAACTCTAAATGATCCACTGTAGGGACACATTTATGGAATTCTTCATAAAAATTCACCATATAATCCGCAATGCTAGCTCTATCAGAGACAAAAGAGCCATCCCCTTTCTTTACTCTACGGATTGTATTTTTAGCTCTTCTAATTTTTGTGTAGAGGTGAAAAAACTTGGAGTTCCTGTCCCCTTCCTTCAACCATCTAATTCTAGCTTTCTCAGCCCACAATTTCTTATGATTTTTTAAAGCTAACAGATACTTAGTCTTAGCGTTAGCTTCTTTCCTAGACAAGTCATCATCTAGCCCCTGAGAATCAATCTGGTCCTGGATCTGAGAAAGAGCCTCTCTAGTTTTGACCAACTCAGCTTCAAAGTTAGGGAAAGAAATCCTGGCCCAAGAACGAATAAGAGGCTTTAATCTTTTCAACTTTTAAGTAAACACATACAAAGGGGAGCCAACAATCCTCTGATCCCATGCATTAGCAACCATCCCTAAGAAAGAATCATTTTCCGTGCAAAATTTATGGAAGCGGAATGGACAGTTAGGAGGTTTGGGGCAAGCTTCAGAGACTATTAATAATGGACAATGATCAGAAAAATCTCTTTGAAGAACAAATTGGGCACAGTCTTGAAAATAAGACAGCCATGCCGCATTACAAAAACCCCTGTCCAGAACAGTTGACACATTTCCTCTCCTTCTATTGTTTGTCCAAGTGAATTTCACACCCTGGGAAGGCAATTGAATCAGATGGCAAACATCAACCATGGCAGCAAACTCTGCCGAAGACCCCAAATTAAATGCACTAGGACCTCGCTTCTCATGCGAGGCCAACAAAGCATTAAAATCACCCACCATCATCCAAGGATCAGTTGGAGAATACACAATAGCTAAATCAGTCCACAACTCCCTATGATTTGCTCTGAAACAACTAGCGTGAATCACAGAGATCCTCAATTCTATCTCCTAGAAGATTACTCATTGCTTCAGGGAAGCCAATCTCATTGCAGATTACCTTGCAAAATCAGCTGCAAAAACAGGATTATCTTGAACCATGGAGGAATTTCCTACTCATATAATTGAGGAGATTAGATGTGATTCTTTCTCCAAACCAAGATTTAGATTCTGCAGATAGCTTTGGAGGATCCTGCTGATGGCAATGCCGAAGGTGGGGTCCTTTCTTTAGCTTCGGATCTTTTGATGTACCTTTAAATCTTTTTCTCTTCTACATTTTAATACAATTTTGATTTCTAGCAAAAAAAAAATCACAGAGATCCTAACTATCTTATTTCTCCAATTTACACTCATAGATATTTGTTGTTCCGAGCCTGAAACAATAGTAGGCTTTAGAATCCCTTTTCTCCAAACCAGCCATAGGTTTGAATCTTTCCCAACCCTTGAATTGCATATAAAATCTGTTTCAAAACCCATCTTACCAAATAATCTAACTAGGAAAACCGATGAATCAATCATGGGTTCAGCTAGACATAGAAAATCTGGATTTTTATCCCTTACAAAATTTTTTAGGGCCATACGAGCTGAGGTTTTTTTAAAACCTCTCACATTCCAAAAAAAGAACTTCATACCTTACTTCTTTGCGGTGGCTATACGGTTAGACCTTCTCGTCTGCTCCGTATTGGCCAAAGTCTTCTCCTTCCTGCGCCTACCATCCTCAGTATGGGTTTTCTCAGCTGTGTTAATCAGAGCGTCCGCAGCTGCAATTTCTTCATGATGAAGCACTATCGCACCTTCATGAAGCGAGCTCGGAGAGATGGAAGAAATAACATGTTCAGCGCCATTCTCATCTTCACAGTCACTCCCTGCTAAGAAAGGACGCCTTGATGAATCAGAGTCCAAATCAATTTCCTCCCTACAGCCAGAATTTTGGATACGAGACCGGGCTTTAGATGACCCGGGTCCATGTCCAACGTTTTGAGTTGTATGAAAACCTTCCTGGGTTGGGTGTACATCAGTTTCCTTATTTAAAGGAACCACCACATGAATTTGACCCGAGCCTTGGCTTGGTAAAAACGGATTTGAAATCCTTCCCTCCATAAAGGACTCTCTCTGATTGGCTGGCTAGTAACACCCAAATTCCCTTCCAAGAATAGCGTACCGGAATCTCTCCCTGCCTCATTTGGATTTCCACCATGGCCACCACTCCCCTGACCACCGCCTGGCCTGAAAACGCCCAAAGATGGCCTGAAAACTGCATTAGCTTCATCAATAATACGAGCAGCCCCATCATCGCAAGCCTCTTCCCTTGTTTCATCCGCATATACAGGTCCAGGAACTTGAGGATGGTTCCTTACTTCAGCAGTTTTTCTAAATTTACAGGCAGAAATATTATGCCCCGATCATTTACAGTACCCGCAGATTCCCAGAGAGTCTTCATAGACTATGGCCTGCTTGAACCAAAACAAATCAGAAGAGCCCGGTTGTCTCCGTTCGACCTGAATTTCCTCTAAACGTTTTCCTCCTAATTCCATCTCAACCTGCACGCGAGCAAAGCTCCCCATAGTTGCATTGTGAGTGCGTCGATCAATGGCCACCGGCCGTCCTGCAGCTTTCGCCATCGTTACGAGAATTTTATCATGCCAATACTCAAGTGGAAGATTTGGAAAACGAATCCAAACCATCTTGGTACTGACATGCTTGTCATGGATGCTGAAGTCCTGTCTCCAGCGCTGAAAGCGAATAACTTGCCCATCAACTTTTATGAAATTCCTTCTCCATATCAAGGCCATGTCTGCCTCAGTTTCAAATTGAAAGAGGATAAAACCTTTGCCCATAGGCGCCAAAACCACCCTACCCTTCAGATTCCAGGACTCTCTCGCCTCCTTGCGAATGGCATCCATGGAGACAAACCTCAAATTAGTTCTCCCAATAAGAGCAAATCAAAAGCTTTCTAATCGCTCCTTATATGCCTCTTGCAGAACAATGATCTTGGTCAAGAACCCAACATGAATTGGATCAGGTAGATCATCCACGTCAGGAAGTCCTCTTCCCACAACAGTCGAGAAGGAAGGTTTAGGGAGATGAGGATCTCTACCGCCACCGTTATCCACAATCTTCTCCCTATTATCAGGATCCGAAACTGTTTGCAAGAACTCAGTAATCAGCTGTTGCCGCCCTCGAGAGAGGGAAGGAGCACCATCCGGATCTTGCCCATCTCCAAGGGCGTTAGCCTCTTCCTCACGGCAAGTCTCTCCTGTCATTTTTTCCTATTCACAGCAATCCCTTCCAATCTAAAAAAAATATATGACAAAAAAGTTCTTTAGATCTCTACTGTTGTAAACAATAAGTGAAATGAACGATTGATTCGACCACAGTGGGAGAATAGTACACTTGGACATTTCTCCACCGCCACCGTCAGTGAATAGTACACTTGGACATTTTTCTAAGTCAAACATCCTAGTTCCTTGGGTTTGTTCATTTAGGTCTTCATATGGCTTTTACTTGGGATTTTTCATCTTATTGACATCAACATTAAGATTATATGAATTAGAAATATAAAGTGTATCCCATGTTTTGAAAAATTCTTCAAATTGATGCAGCTTTAAGTTCTTCAACCTTTCACATCACGAAAGTTTGTAGCTTTATCACGGACAACAGTCATTTTTTCAATCAACATGTCGCTTCTTCCATTAATGGTTCCACCTCAAAGACTTGGGTTTCAACATTCTCTTACCACATGATCAAAAATGTTAGAAAATCCAAACAATCACACAAGGTTTTCATATCCAAAACGTATTATATGTTTAGAACCTATTAGAACCTATTAGATTCAAAAGATGAATAGGTGGAGATTTAGACATCCTAAATTGAACCCCAGTGGAACTGCCATGTGACGATATTTTGGCATTCAAGGGAAATTTCTTGATGGACCTCTTGGGAGTTGATTAGTTTACAATTTTCAATGGAAGAATCTTCTTTTCCTCCGTTTTCATCTTTCTTTTACAGTTAGTTCCCTTTGTTTCTCCATATCCTTTACATTCCTCTTTCTTCTCTAAGTGAATAGTGTAGCCTTTGCTTTATGCTAAGTATGCAAAGCATTGCAAATAGCCTAAGTGAAGTACCTAGGCTGCATGCTGCATTGTTAGCTAATTTCACATTCATGTTCTTTTTGGGTGACAATGAATAAGGCTATACTAGTCTGCCATTAGCAAATTTATATTTGGTAAAATTATTAGGTATATACATATGCAGATAGTAACTGAATTTGAATAGAATGATTATAAAATTGGTGGGAAAGAAAAAGAAAGGATGCCATAAAATTTCAGATTCTGTAACATTCATGTTCAAAACACTTCTAAGAATTTCGGGATAAAACTTTTGGGATATGAAAGTCGACATACAAAAATTACATAATTCATTCAACAACTAATAAAGATAGAAAGTAGTACTCATTCAAAAGAGAACAGAAGTAAATAAAATTAAGTTAGTTAAATATAGTTTCTTCCACGATGATGATGTCACTATCACGCATCTAAATGCAAGCAGCTCAAGCTAAGAAATCATTTACAAGAAAACCTAATATCATTTTCTCTACCTTAAATCATTTTCTCACTTACTATGCATTCATTACACAATATATTTTAATATTGTTCCTAATTTTCTTTTTTTATTAACCTTGTCTTATAGAAATACTACATACCTACAGCACGAGAACTATCGCGGTTAGGAGGAGTATGTCAGGCTCCAATTGTACAACATTTTTCTGAATCCATGTTAGGTTCAACCACAATCAGATGTTTTGATCAAGAAGAAAGGTTTATGAATACAAACCTTCAGCTAGTGGATGTGTATTCCAGGCCTAAATTTCATTTCTCGGGTGCAATGGAGTGGTTATGCTTCCGCATGGATATGTTGGCATCCATCACATATGTCATCTTTTTGGTTTTCTTGATTTCAGTGCCTAAGGAAATACTTAGTCCTGGTAAAAAGTTGAACTTGAGATCTCATAAAATCATCTTCTAAGGAAATCATATCTTATTGCTCATGTGAAAGCATGATTTTGAATTTTTTTTTTTTTTTCTTTTCTCTATGAAGGTATTGCGGGTTTTGCAGTCACTTATGGTATTGGTTTCAGTATGCATGTGGTCATATGGGCTCTTTCTAACCTCGAAAATAAAATCATATCCGTTGAGAGGATACTACAGTACGCCTGCATCACTAGTGAACCCCCTCTGTTGGTAAAAGAAAATAGGCTAAGTCATGATTGGCCATTACAAGGGAATGTTGAAATTGTTGATCTTCAGGTAATTCCCAATATAGATTCCCAAGTTTTAATCTCATTACTGCCTCATTTTATATAACAAAACCTTTGAAGCTTAATGTTGTTGGACAATTCTTTTTGCTCTTATGTAATTTGTTAAGTGTCATAATTTGATTATTTTTAATATGTATGTAGGTCCAGTATGCCCCCCATCTTCCTCTTGTTTTGAGAGGTGTCACTTGCACTTTGCTTGGAGGGACGAAAATTGGTATCGTTGGGCGAACAGGAAGTGGTAAATCAACTCTCGTACAAGCTCTCTTCCATATGATTGAACCAACAGCTGGTTACATTTTCATAGATGGTATCGACATCTCTAAGATCGGCCTTCATGATTTGCGGTCAAGATTGAGCATCATCCCACAGGACCCCACAATGTTTGAGGGGACTTTAAGACACAATCTTGACCCACTTGAAGAGTACACTGATGAACAAATTTGGGAGGTGAGAATTTTTTTCCTAATGAACAATCTCTAACCAGTGACAAATATAGGATGGACATATCTTTTGCTTACTGATTATTCACATACAAAGTAGACCCACTAAAGTGATCGATTGGGAAATATATCTCAACAAACTCCTTTGTCATGATATTCTTTCTATTTTTTTTGCTCAATTTTATACATCTTTTACGTTGAAATATTGAAATGATTTCATTGGATTTAACGGATAATCTTTGGGAAAAGTTTCCCCTAAGAAATTCTCTTATTTACGACTTGGGAAGTGCAGTATTTTTACTGCCTTCTTGTTCATTTCCAATTAACACACCTTGCTTGCTGATTTCCTCTTTTGCTTGGCTCATCTTTTAACGCTAAATTTTATGTCAGCTTAAACAATCAAGCAAGAAGGTAAGTTGACATAGATTTTTTGTTCTTTTAGGCTTTAGAGACATGCCATCTCAGTGATAAAGTTAGAAAAAAGGAAGGAAAGCTTGATTCTCTAGGTTCGTTTTTCTCCCTTTTCACTCTATATAAAATTTCAACATTAATTTATCCAGCACTGAAGTCTGATGCAATGTATAATTGCATTAAAGTATGATATATCAAACTTCCAGTGCACAACCCAACCTCCCTTTCCTCCAACAGTTTTTTGCCAAGAAGTAAAGGAAGAAAAGTTAATGAAAATGTGATCCTAAATAACTAACTTATTTTCATATCATGGTTGTTATAGTAACTGAGAATGGAGAGAATTGGAGTGTGGGTCAAAGGCAGCTAGTTTGTTTAGCGCGGATATTACTCAAGAGGAGCAAAGTGTTAGTACTCGATGAAGCTACTGCATCAGTGGATACTATGACTGACAATCTAATTCAGCAGACACTTGGTCAACAATTCTCAGGGTCTACTGTCATCACAATCGCACATAGGATAACATCAATTCTTAATGCAGATAAGGTCCTCCTTCTCGATAATGGTTAGTTGCTAGTAATTAGTACATCGCAATCAAATAGGTTCATTTGAATTTGGTAATATGAATTCTCATAATTTTTTGCGCGTGCCTAATCAGATTGACATGTTTCTTATCTTAAGCAGGTCGTGTATCGGAATACGATTCCCCAGCCAAATTGTTAGAGATGAAGTCCTCGTCATTTGCAAAGCTTGTTAAGGAGTATACTCGAAGATTTAGTTCATAGATTTTGAAAGGCTAAATAAACAAGTTTTGAATATTCAAAGTAAGGAAGTTGCATTAGGGTGAACTACATTTCTACTGAATATGACAAAAATTTGTTGGGAGATCGAGGCTGCCTATAATTATTTGTATCGCATCGGCATTCAGTTAAAGTATGTGGTAGAAAGAATATGAAATGAAAAAAAAAAAAAAAAAAAAATTGTTCATGCATGTATGTCTATGAACCTTGGTAGATGTTTTAGTAATACAGTGGCCTCATTAGACTGCCATAAATATCTTTCACTTGGTACATTAATAGAGCTGAAATATTGTCGACAAGTACAGCCCAACATCCTATGCTCACCTGTTTAGTTTTAGCCAAAATAAGTTGGTCAAGTGGAAAAATAAATCTTTAAAAATCCATTAATGAAATGGACAACTGAATACAAGTGAATCCTATACATGGGAGAGTATATGCGTGAATCAGAGTCTAAATGTTGACATGCAACCAACCCTAGACCCTTTTTAAAATATCAGTATAGTTGACACTGCCACATCATCCTTCAATTGGCTAAAATTTGGTCCCAATCTAGAAAATGCTAGTAGAGCCTACCTGTCAAAAATGTTTTGTAATAAAGCTTCTAGAACATAAAATTCGGCATGTTACTCCACATAGGCATATCTTAATTTTGTATTGCAAAAAAATTCTTGATTATTGTGTTATCTTTTCTATGCCCAATTATTCTTGTCAATTGTTGCTATACTTAAAATTTTAAATTCCACTTCCTCAAAAAAATTTCCATCCATGGTCATGAATTTTGACCTAAAAGTCTAAAATATGTTCATAAAGCTGAAATTGAATTGTTCCTAGAGCCAACTATTTGGGAGATTTTCTAACATAAAAAACATATGGCATAGATTCTGAGAAGAGGGAAACATATTTCAGTGAACCAATTTGACTTTACGTCTGGTAGATCCATGACATAAGCTATCTAATTTTTTAGGAGGCTAATAGAAAGATAGCAAAAGGGATCTTCGTATGGTCTTTATTGACCTGGAAAAAGCCTATGACAGAGTCCCTGGAGACTTAATCTGGCATGTTCTAATGAAGAGAGGGGTGTCGAGTAAGTATGTGGATGTAATCAAAGATATGCATGTCGGCGTGGTTACTAGTAGAGATTTGTTGGAGATCAGGATAAGGAATTCCCGATTACAATTGAGTTGCATCAGGAACCAGCCCTAATCCCATATCTTTTCATGTTGATCATAGATGAGCTAACCAAGAGCATTCAAGATGAGTCCCGTGGTGTATGTTCTTCGGTATTGATATCATTTTAGTGGATGAGACAAAGGCAGTGACTAATGATAAGTTAGAGTTATGGAGATCAACCTTGGAAATAAGAGGCTCAAAGATTAGTAGGATGAAGAAAGAGTATATGATCTGTAATTTTGGTCATACCATGATAGATAATGATGTGATGAAAATTGAGGAGAGAGAGATGACTATTTTAAATATTTGAGATCGATTATAGGTAAAGAAGGTGATATAAAGGATGATGTTTCACAAACAATTAAATTAGGATGGATGAAGTGGAGAGGTGCGATCGGAGTACTATGTGACCGTCGCATCCCATTAAAGCTTAGGAAAGTACAATAGGACTGTTGTACGGCTAGTTATGATATATGGGGTGAAATGTTGGAATGTTAAGAAGTGTTATATTGTGAAGCTATGTGTAGCAGAGATGAGGATGTTAAGATGGATAAAGCACTAAATGAAAGTATTAGAGCTGATTTGGGAATTGCACTGATCAATGATAAGATTCGAGAAAGTTGTTTGAGGAGTAATGATTTCGATTGAGGGAACTTATAGAGCTAGGGGTAGGTCTAAAATGACCATAGGAGAAGTTGTGAGGAATGACATTCATAGTTTAGGTATTGTACAGGGTATGACTGCAGATAGACCCTATTGGAGACCAAGGATCCATGAAGCCGACCCCATTTAGCTGGGATTCTCCTATCCTTCTGGGCTGTCCTCTTACCTCTTACTTTCATCTTTCATTTTCTTTTTATATTTTTCATTTTTTTCTTTTAACCCTCCTTTTCTGTTTAGACCCCAGTTGTTACCTACTTTGTTTAGTCTGGATCTATGCAGCTGACCCTATTAAGTTGGGATAAGACTGAGTTTGTTGTTGTCGTATAGGTTCTTCATAATAAATAAATCTATCTTAATTATATAATACATCAGCACATTATATTCATTAGCATGTTTTTGTTTTAGAAAATTTCTAACGTCAATTTTTTGGTAAAAAAGAGGAAATAAAGTTGTCCACAAGCTTTTAAGGAGGAAGGTTTGGTTCCCTTTCATTGAACATACTTTTCTTGTTCATTTATATTTAACTTTTTGAACAGGAAATACCTGTTGAGTCTTTTCTTGTTTTCATTTGCAATTACCTTTTTGAACAGCAAATTCTTGGGGACAGTCTGGAGACTATATACATAAATACATATATATACACTATTTTTAGAAGTCTACCATATTACACATTAAGTAAAGGTGAAATATTGTGGACAAATAGAGCCCAACGTTTCATGATCACATGTCAAGTCTTAGCCAAAATAGAGTTGGCCAAGTGGAAAAAAAAATTTCCTAAGCCATATTTCAGATTTGATGGCAAGGGATGACGCTTCTAGGCCTTATTACAGGTTTCATTAGAGGGCGGCTTGGGATCCTACTGATAACAATGCCGAAGGTGAGATCATGTGCTCGCTCTAGTAGTGGCGATTGTATTTTGTGTCTTGCAGATTTTATTTTTTCTAACAAAAAAAAAAAGGTGAAAAAATAAAATTTAAAAATCAAATAAAAATGTAATTTTTTTAAGAAATAAATGGACAGCTGAAGATATAAATTGAATTTTCCAACACATGAGATGGTATATGCTTAGTTCTGAGTATAAATGCTTACATTTGGCCACCCTAAATCATTTTTAAATATCAATACAGTTGAAACTACAACATCACTCTCTCATGTGCTAAAACTTCGTGACGATCAAGAATAGTCCTCTAGAGCTTGCTATTCGAAAAAAAAAAAAAATCCATAAAACTTATAAAACACATAATTTGGCATGTTGTGCCATTAGGCATATTTTAATGCAGCAAGTTTTCATTATACAATGGTGAATCCATTCACCGCATGGCTTTCGGATGCACATGAAAGGGAATTGGGAGGGTATAAAGGAGAACATGCTAAAACTTTATAGGTGTTTGTGAACTCTAGGATGGTGGTTGATCCTTCACCATGCGGTGAAGGAAAAGTTTCTCCTATTTTCTGATTTTTTATTTTCAAAAGTTCATTGAATAACAAATTTGATATCTTTCTTTCTTTCTTTCTTTCTTTCTTTTTTTTTTTTTTTTTTTTTTTTTTTTTTTTTTTCTTATAGCAATTCTCGCTATGATTAAATTTCAGAATTTCCCCTCCTTTCAAAGTTTTCCATCAATGGCCATGCATTTTGACCTAAAAGTCTCAAAATTGGTTTCAAGAGTGGCAATTTAATTTATTCCTAGAACCAACCATATGGGAGGTTATTCAAACATAAGAAGAAAAAAATGCATGGCTTAGGTATTCACTCACAAAATAATATCCTCTTAATTATATAAATCATCAGGGACATCAAGTTTTTCATTCTTGTGTTTTGTTTCATAAATTTTCTAGTATCCAATTTTTGGTAAGTTAGGATTGTCATAGGAATTAAATGATCTATAACATTGTAAAAGGGGAAGGTATGTGTCCTTTTCGTTTAACACTCTTTTCTTAGTCTTCTTCCTTTATTTTCATTTGCAACTAACATTTTGAACTGAAAAAACTTCTTCAGTTCAAGACATTTTGGATTATATATGTCATACTCACTATTCTAATGGGTGTATTTGTAAAAGAGAATTTAATAATTTAGATATTATATGTATCTTTCGAAGCAACCTTTTTGGACAGATGGACCATTGGGGCACTGGTGGCTGGAGTAACATGTGAATTTGGTTATAGGTAGAGTTGGTATGTGAATCTTATCATAGGTAAAATTGGACGTAGAGTTGAGTTGAGAAGGATAAGGCGATTAGTAGACCTTGCCAATATGTATAGCGAGGCCTACCTTACCCAAAAAAAAAAAAAAAATAGTAATGCCTACCTATCACAAAAATTTAGACCTTACTTAATTGGTAGGTCATATAAAAAAAAAACAAAAGTTGCAAGGCCAATGAATTTATACCCAATTGCCATTTATGAAAAGAAATTTTTTTTGGATCGCTTAGTCAAAGACACTAAATATCTACATCTTGGAGGGTCTCTCTATTGAAATTTGAAGACAGGTCCCATTTTGGATTCGACACATGTAAAAATAATTCAGCCATCACCTTTATTATATGGTCCACCATGATGTCTTGTATTTCGTCGCAGTTTAACTCAGGGAGTATTGATGCAAGTCCCCCGACAGAACAACGGTCCCACTTAAGGTTTTATACTTTCCGGTATTATGGTTTTTTGCTATATATTTGTAGCATGTTTGCTTTCTCTGTAATCAATTTTGAGAGGTGTGAGGACGAGTATTGTAACCATATTCTCCATCAATAGTGAAGCAGAATCTCATCTCACCAAGGACGTATGAAATCTTGCCCAACCTCATAAACCTGCATGCATTGTTTATTCTTGTTTTTCCATTACCTTCTACATTGCTTTTAGGGTTGCATTTCTACAAGCTGGTATCAGAGCAAACATTCTTATTGGTTGCCCCAAATCCATCAAAGTTGAATTGTCAACCAATTTGTGACATATAAGAATATAGATAGAGAGAGAGAGAGAGAGAGAGAGAGAAGCATGTTCTTATAACGTATTAAATTGGGTGGAGGTGTTCCTCCACCCCCCCCCACCCTTTTTTACTTCTACATGTGCAAACCAAATCAAGAGCATGAAGAGAAAATGTAACTATTCCAAGGGAAAGAAAAGACATATGGGCACTTTTTTTTTTTTTTTTTTTTTTTTTTTGCCATGTATCAGAAGAAAGACAATGAATTATTATAATGGGATGTACAGAATTAATGTCCAAGCATATTCAAACGAAAAAAACAGATGAAAAATAGAGTAAGCTTTGAATCCCACCTTCGGCATTGCCATCAGTAAAGTTCAAAAAACCATCAATCAGTGTATGCAATGATTTAATATCCTCAAGCATCACCTTCGAAACAATTAATGGATGATTTGCAGTAGGGTTGAATTATGAACAAAGGGAATCTGTTCTCAACACAACTGATATGCTGCAACTTGGAGTACTCAGGACCTAAACGAGTGGGTTTTCTCTCCATCTATATGAGTGAAAGGGCATTAGAATTCTTTGGCATTGGATTTAGTGGTAACTCTTATTGAATTTAGGGGGGACGTCGTCATGTACTTATGTATACATTTTCGACCCAAAAAAAAAGTACTTATGTATACCATTAATAATGACTAAGTTCTTGAAGCTTTATTTCATTAAAAACCGTTAATCTTTACACTAATTGAGGAGTATTTTAAATTTGGAAAATGACCTGTCTCGTAGCATAGAGTATACTATAGTGCTTCTTATGTTTATTTCTCTCCTCCTCAATGAAATGATATATCTGCCCTCTATTGAGAGAGAGAGGGGGTTGAAAATTTTCTTCGAGCCTTTTAACTGTATTATCAAAGAGAAGTTTTTCACTTTTTCATATGCAAAATGAGATATTACAAAGTACTTTTAACCATTTAGGGTACTGATAAAAACTGCCCCTATTTCTAATTGTTGGTACTACAAAATTTTCCTCTATATAAATTCAAACTCTCCCTCCTCATGCAAAAAAAAAAAATCCAACTCATTCAAAGGCATAAACCCAACTCATTCTGTTATCGGTTTCTGATCAACCATGAAACACCCCATTCTGTTGCTTGGAGTTCTGATTGTAGCATACTTTTGTGTAAGAAAAACAAAATTCTTTCATTATGTATTCATTTCAACATGGTTATTACTTTTTTCCATTATTTTTTTTTATTTATTATTTTTTTTTCCCCATGAATTACAGGGTTCTCAAGCTGAAACTGCCTTCTCACAGTACTGGGAAGAGCATATTGGTCTTCCACTACCTCCACATTGGTTAACTACAAAGGCTTCTCCATTAAGCCTCCATCAAGTGGCAATGTTTATGAAACTTATAGAGAAAAATGAATTATCTTTCCACCTGCATTCATTCTGTAAGCAGGCTAATGTTGCTTGTTCTACGAATACATCTGTGAATAAAACAACAGAAGAGACAACCCTGCCACAAATACCCCAGTGGAATATTGCCATAATAGTTTATGAACCCTCTCCAAAAGACACACCCCTATTGGTTTCCGGCGAAGAGGGATTGCCATTTTTCCGGGAGTCAATGGTGAAAGAGGGAAGTTTCATGTCTATCCCCGATCTAAGAGACCCAATGTCATATATTTCATTCTTACCCCGACCTCTGGCATCAAAAATCCCATTTTCCTTTGCCCAAATTGAAGAATTAAAGAAGCTTTTTGATGTGGTAGATGAATCAAACATGGATGAGTATATTCAAGACACCCTAGAGACATGTGAAAAGGGCAGCAAGTACAGCATCTGTGTGACTTCTGCCGAGGATCTCATCGATTTTGTTGTCGAAAAATTAGGGCGTCATGTACATATATGGAGTACTGAAAGTGTTGAAGGATCTTGTGAGAATGTCACAATTGGAGCTGTGAAACTTTTATATGGAAACCTCTCTGAACCACCAGCCTTATGTCATAGTCAGCCATTCCCATTTCAGGTCTATTATTGCCATGTTTTACAGAAAGTAAAAGTATATGCAGTTGATATACATGCTAGGAAGAAAGTGAATCATGCAGTCATGGCATGCCACTATGACACATCAACTTGGAATCCAAATCATCAAGCTTTTAAGCTATTGGGTTTTGGCCCTGGACAAATTGAAGTCTGTCATTGGATAAACAAGAATGGAATGATCTGGACAAGAACACTAGGTTGAGCAGCATTTGAAAATAGGATTATCTTTCAGTTCTCTTATTTGTCCTATATGTTACCCCTTCTTCTTCTTCCTCCATTTTCTTTCCTTTTAAGTGTTATATGTTACTTCTTATGCTATTTAGAGAATAAATAATGGCCTGTTTTGGCTTTGCTTATTCTGTCAAAGTTACAATATAATTTCGTTCTCCAATTTTGCAGCATAATAGATGACAACTTGTAGAAGAAAAAAACTCAGCCCAACCCAACTCTATTGCACCTTTACATGTACACCAGTCAACTCACTTGCATGAGCGGGTTTCCAAAAAAAAAATGGAAGGGTTATGCTGCATCCTATCCATATGGTTGAAACTGATGCATTTTATCTGTGTTAAAACTTGGTGCCAGTCTAGAAATACCCTCTAGAGCCTATCAATCAAAAAACTCTTGCCATAAAGCTTCTAAAACAGAAATTTTGGCATGTTGCTTCATTAGGCATTTCTTAATTATCTACTGCCTTGTTTTCTTTGAATAATAATGGTGCTATCATCAATCCCCCACCCCCCCCCCCAAAAAAAAATGTGGTATCTTTTCTCCGGCTAAACTGTTCTTACCAATTCCTACTGTGACAAAATTTCTAAATTTTCCCTCCTCTCCAACTTTTCCTTCCATGGTCATGCAGACTTGAAAGTCTCAAAATTGGTTCTTAGAGCTGCAATTTGAAGGTTCCTAGGTCCAATCATATGGGAGGTTATTATGACTTAAAAAAGGTATGTGGAAGGTTATTCACACAGAAGTTAGATACGGTTGCTCGCTGGGAAATCAAGGCCTCTCAGGATCTAGTGGCATTTTTAGAGACAGCCGGGGTGGAAAGCTTGTATGTTTTGCAAATTATCAAAACTTTATAGCAGAATTTGCAGCTTTTTTCATTAGAATTCGGAAGGCAATGGCATTGAACATAAAAAACTCTGGGTTGAATGTGATTCTCATTTTGTGGTACTTTGCATTCGTAACCATAACATCCGTTGGCTACTACCACAGCAATGTGGTATTGTAAAGCCTTCTTGGATAGCTTGACATGGTCTGTGACACACTGTTTCCGCTAGGCTAATTTTGTTGCTGAAAAGTTAGCAAAGCTTTCCGCTGCAACCATGTCCACTGCTACCTAGGACACTCCTCCATTTATTGTTCAAGATCCGATTTGGGATGCTCAACAGAGGCCTATATTCAGATTCTTATAATTTTTCTATGTTTTCTTTTTGCTTGATTTGTTCATTCTGCTGATGGCGATGCCAAAGGTGGAATAACAGCTCAATGAGGATGTAATCTCAAATTCTTTCATTCCTTTTAATAAATTTAGTTGCTGATTCTTAGTAAAAAAAGAAAAAAAAAAAACATAGAAGTGAAGGGCAATTACTATCACTCCCCTTTTTTGGCTAGAAATTCATAAACTTTATTAAAAAAGAGTGAAAGATCCATCAATGTGATATTGCTTTGTATATTCTTTTTTCTCCTTCTTTTAATACAATGAATTTTTAGCGAAAAAAGTGAAAGATCCATCAAGACAAAATCAAGGAGATGCGATATTTCCTCACGTTCGGCAGTGCCTTCAGCAAGGAACTCATACACTCTCAAAAAATGAATTAAACAGGATCAATGAACTCCACCTACGGCATTGCCATCAGTAGAGAATAAAAATCCTCTTATCTGAATCAATATCTTGGTCTTGATGCCGCATCATGGCAATCTATTTTCTTATGTAAGCTGGTAGTGTTATGTTATATCCAGACAAACCAGATTTTGCAGGTTCCTTGGCAAGAAAGTCAGCTCTTTGAAACAATGGGAGATTTTTCCACATTTTTGAGCTCATCCTTTGATGCAAGGCACGCCAGTCTTGCATTGCATACCGTAGAATCATGTTGGCTTGAACCGAAATCGTAACTGCTATTAAGTCGGTTTCAATCCATAACGAATCCCATCCCTTCTGATTTTCCATTTTTATACCTTCCGTGAGCACACAAAATTCAGCATAGTAATTTGTTTGATTTCCCAGAAACAAGCTGTGGGTTGACGTTTCAATCCATTGCGAAAGTTGAATTCTTAACCAAGTAGGACTCAAATTTGATAGATGGATATGTCGAGATTTAGAAACCTAAATTGAGCCCTAATGGACCTCTTATGAATAGATTAGTTTACCATTTTCAATGGCTTTCAATCTACAATCACTTGTATCCCTCTTCTTTGGCCCTGATTGATAACAATTCCTCTCCCTGCTTTTGAATGAAAAAGCATCAGAATTCTTTGCCATGGATTTTGGGGTAGCTTTTATTGATTTTAAAGGGCTATCGTCATGGTAGTTGTCGACAATGGATTGGGAACTCACCCATAATTTCTGGTCTTGTATTCATGTATATCATTAATGAATTAGTTCTTGAAGCTTTTATCTGAATAAGACAGTTAAGCTTTACACCAATTGGTATTTGTGGTCATCCCCACTCCTATTTGTTGATACCATAAAAATTTCCCAGTCTAGATCCTCTTTCACATGGGGTGTCACCCCACGAGGGAGGGCCAATGAAATTGAATCTCCATCCATCTAACCCTGTGTCAGATGTAATGGAGATTCCACTTGATTGGTTCTTAAGAATCCGGACTCAAATATTCATCTATATGTATTCAAACTCTTCTCTCAATGCAACAAACCTAACCCATTCAAAGCCATAGACCCAACTCATTCTGTTCTCTGTTTTAGATCCACCGTGACAAATCCCATTCTGATGCTTGGATTTCTGATAGTATCATTCTTTTGTGCAAGAAAAATGTTTTTTTTTTTTTTTTCAACATTTTTAGTGGTTGTTATTTTATAATCTTTCTTATTTTGTTCATATTTTTTCCCAATGAATTTTCAGGTTTCTCAGGTTTCTCAGGCTGAAAATGCCTTCTCACAGTACTGGGAAGAGCATATTGGTCTTCCACTCCCTCCACATTGGTTAGCTACAAAGGCTTCTCCATTAAGCCTACATCAAGTGGCAGTGTTTATGAAACTTATAGAGAAAAATGAATTAGCTTCCCACCTGCGTTTGTTCTGTAAGCAGGCTAATGTTGTTTGTTCTACAAATACACTAGTGAGTAACACAATGGAACATATAACGCTACCACAATTACCTCAGTGGAATATTGCCATAAAGATTTATGAAACCTCTCCAAAAGACACACGCCTATCAATTTCGGGCAAAGATGGATTGCCATTTTTTGGGGAATCAATGGTGAAAGAGAGAAGTTTCATGTCTATCCCTAATCTAAGAGACCCAATGCCATATATATCATTCTTACCGCAACCTCTGGCATTAAAAATCCCATTTTCCTTTGCCCAGATTGATGAAGTAAAGAAGCTTTTTGATGTGGTAGATGAATCAAACATGGATGAATATATTCAAGACACCCTAGAGACATGTTAAAAGAGCACCTGCGTGACTTCCGCCAAGGATCTCATCGATTTTGTTGTCGAAAAATTAGGGCATCACGTACGTATATGGAGTACTGAGAGTATTGAAGGATCTTGTGAGAATGTCACAATTGGAGCTGTGAAACTCATATATGGAAACTTCTATGAACCACCAACCTTATGTCATAGTCAACCATTCCCATTTCAGGTCTGTTATTGTCATGTTTTACAGAAAGTAAAAGTATATGCAATTGATATATATGTTAAGAAAAAAGTGAATCATGTGATCATGGCATGCCACTATGACACATCAACCTGGAACCCAAACCATCAACCTTTTAAGCTACTGGGTTTTGGACCTGGTCAAATTGAAGTCTGTCATTGGATAAACAAGAATGGAATGGTCTGGACAAAAAAATTAGGTTGAGCAGCATTTGAAGATAGGATTATCTTTCAGTTCTCTTGTTTGTGCTATCTGTTACTAATTATGATATTTGAAGGATAAATAATGACCTAGTTTGGCTCGATTATTTTGTCATTCATGTTCCAATGAAATTGTGTTCTTCCATTTTACACATAATAGATAACAACTAGAAAAAAGAAAAAAAGAAAACTCAGCCCAACCCAGCTATTGCACACCCCTTATCATTGGTGAACAATTCTATAATACAAAAGGAAGCTAGAATGATCATCTAGTATTGTTGAATAAGTGCCTAGCGCACTTGATAGCATGTGGTGCCTGGAAGTCCATTGCCACTAGGAGGTATTGGGTTAAAGGGCTCCTAATATTATGTTTGGTTAGAATGGAAGGGAAGAGGAAGTCAACTGCGATGTCATCTTCATCGTGAGCCAATACGGAAAATGAATAACTTCCCATTATTTGATATATAAGAAATGGCCTGGGTTGATCACTTGTTAAATTTTTTCTCCACAAATTTAGTCACTTATAACAAGTACCACACCATTTAAAGTACTGACCAAGCCCAATCGTTTAAAAACTGCACTGACTTGATCATTTATTAAGGCCTTGATTTTTATGACTCCTAATTCTTGATTCCGGTAAATTTTGTTTCACAAGAGCAGATTGGGAGTAGAATTCTGCTTGGTTATACCAATCTGATTTCATGCTCCCAGAAATCAGACGGACCCCAAAACAAGGGAAATTCCATTCTAGAGTCCAGATTCTCTTCCCACATAGGGTCCTCCCAGATAGGTAGTTACCAATGAAACAGAATCTCCCTTGTTTATAGCTATGTCTATCAAGAGGGAAATTCTGCTTCATTGGCAACTACCCATGTGGGTGAATCCAGGCCCAATATTTCACCAGTTGTTATATATAATAATCTACTCTATTCTATTCACATAACCAATACCCAGATCATGATCAGCTCATGCATGTATCACAGTTAGGTCTCTGGTTTCTTCATGTGTAGTTATCACTGAGAATTGACTGAGCTTAGAAGATAATTTTATGCGGAGTGGTTTCTTTGTGTGGTTCTTTATTTGAGAGATCTGTTTCTAATGAGGTAAGGTTATGCCCTATTCCTGACATTGACGAAATAAATAGGGCCACTTCCCACATAGGGTTTCTACCTGTGAGTAACGCAATTCATACCCTTACCCCAAGGGTAATGACCATCCATGTAAGTGTACGGACAAGGCCATTACCAACCCTACACCACCTGTTTGCATCCCTAATTTCCTCAATTTGTCAAGGCCCCAAGTTCAACAGAGGTGGTGTTAGCTATGGCATGTAATTTTTCAGCATTCGAGGTCCCCTGAGTCTTGAATGATACAGCAGACATGAGAAAACCATAAAACTTAAGATTGGTATGAGCTTGTATTTGAACCATATAATACATGTTGACTTTGAAAAGTCTATTCAGAGAGTGCAATGGTCTTTGAGGACCTGCCTAGCAAGATCAAAGGCACCACTTTGCTTGTATATCAAGTGCAAATTGTATGCAGCCTCTCTGCGAAGGTCACAATAACCTGGCTTCTGAATTTCTGTAAGGCTTGATTCCTCATTAGGAAGCTTTGGGATAGGGTAATCCTTCTCACGAATTGCCAGCACTTTCTCATAATATGACACAGCAAGTGTAACAAGTCCAACGTGATGACATGCTCGAGCAATGTTATACAAGGCTTCCTGCAAATCAACCCAGAAGTAAGTTCAATACAAAAGATCAAGGATTACTTGCACTTCCTACCCCAAATTCTTCATGCCAGAATCTAAAATTTTAATATTTTATGAAGACAACTTAGATGTGTCTCAAAACGGAAAAAGAATAGCTTTGATTTCCTGTTTGACATTGATCAGAAAGTGAATTTCAAACATTCTTCTTTAACCACCACTAAATAAGTGGATGCTTCAATTTCCATGAGCCATTGAAAATACTTGATTGTGGTTGGTATATGGATGGATGTAAACAGTAAATCTAAGCATGTATCCTCAAATGCTGGGAGTGGTAACTCCTATGACTGACGCGAAAAGAAAATAGAAATGAAGTGATGGAGAACATATGCATAGCAAAAACCTTGTAACAGGCAAGACGGGGAAATCTGGACATCAAATGGACCCAAAAGACAAGCTTGGAGAGGTCCTAAGAGGTGTGGCATCTTTTAGACTGCTTCCTCTAGGGTGTGATACAAGCAAACCCAGATGCTATTGGGTTCTAAGAGTGGAATGCTCGAGGGGTTACATTAAGCACGGCAATCATCTCTGGTTCTGAAAAGATGCGATGATTCATTGGTAAGAGTTCCTCTGAAGTTAGTTCTTGTTGATTGTTATAATTGTTTCTTTATCTTTGATATATTTTACGAGTGTTCTATCCATAATTTATTTTTTGTTTGGGGGGCTCCGTTGTGGTGTCCCAAGGAAGGGTGTTGGAGGCCTTTTCTTGCATCTCTCCTTCCCATCTCCAATAAAATTGTCCCTGTCACTGATCTAAGGAAAAGAAAAGAAAACAGTTTAACATCCTTCTGCATTGTGACTTCGTAATCACTCTTAATTGTGAAATTCTGTTTAAAGTATAATCCAGTCTGAGGAAAGACTAATTGGCCTATCTTCTAGATGTTTTTCTTCATTATCAAGAAAGGCCAAGTTCCTCTTGATATCCTTTGTTTCTTTAGTTCTGGTCCTATTATCTGGGATTGTTTTTCCCAAATATGAGATTTATTTGCTCTTATCTGCTTTTATTTTGCTTCTACCAAACCATAATCTGTCCTATTTTCCATTGGACCCCCGCAAAATTCTTTGTTTCTTTCAAAGTAGCACCTATTGAAACCCAATTTGGTAGTCCATTTGTATGCAACCTATATACATCTAATCTTTTAACCCAGAGTCCAGCCTATAAAGTTCAGTCATAGAGCAGGCTCTCTGTCTAGGTCATTCTAAAATCTATAGCATAAATAGAGGGACTGGAATAATTAGTTCCATTTTCAAGCTTTAGACAGTCTGAAGAAAAAAAAAATATGATCTTCGGACCAATGTCAAATTAAAGTTCATGATAGAAGTCCAAGATAGAAGTACTAAAATAATGACATTGATTTTGTCTACTGCTGCTGACCTTCTGGACAAAGACTTTAGAGTAGGCAATCAGAAGCAACCGGAAGAGGTAGAGTCTTGATTATCGGTTCACCATCCACTTGCTTGGTCCAATTATTTTGGTAAGTCCATCAGAAATGAAAATTAAAGTCTGGAGATGTGAACCAACTGATTATAGTGATAGAGCACAGAAATGGTCTACCAGGGTTCATTTTGACAATGAGACTTTTCAGGAAAAGAGGACAGGGATATAATTGGAGAACATGTATCGGAAACTATACCAGATATGGACGATAAGGATCCATCTACAACTTGAACTTTGTCCTTACCCGAACAAGGTATGAACAAAACAGGTCAGAGGCTCCTGAATCAAGGAGCCAGGAAGGACTAGAACTCAAAGAGTCATGGAAAATACCTGACTGAGCAAGGTGAGAGGCAGATGCAGAGGAAGAAGCTGAAAAAGAGGAAGCTGTGCCAACTTTTTTCAATTTTTTTGTGAAATCTTGATTGCTTAGTTTTGTTCTTTTATGGTGCGTCACATTGCAGCTTATTATAAATTGAAGGCGCCAAATTAGAAAAACAGTAAAACTAAATGGTTACAATTGAAAACATGAGTTTAAACTAAGCCTTAAATCATAGTTATTGGAGAAAACTAATACGTCCTTGATCTTTTTATTGCTTGTCTCCATGAGTGAATCATCATTGATTGATTGGTGCATGTTTGAAGTCTCTGCTTTTTTTTTTGCTAAAGCTGTGAATATTATTAAAAGCAAAATGAGAGTACAAAGAAAATAAAAAGGGCAAGCCCAAGACCCCTAGAGCCACTTGAGACCTCCACCTTGGCATGGCCATCAGCAGAGGAGGCAAGCTTAACCCTAGAAGAAGCGGTACCTGTGCCTACCCAACACATCATCCTCTAAATCGACATTAATATGATTCGGTAAAGGCACTGCGCAAGCAGAGACACCTGACTTGGATGCCTTCTTCGCCAGATAGTCCGCAGCAGTGTTCACTTCTCTATAGCAGTGGGTGATCTTCCATGGAGTAGATTCTAAGAAAGGAAGGGTGCAAATCCACTTTTGAAGGATAAACCAAGGAATTTGATTTTTTTGTATCGCAGTCACCACAGTTGTCGAATCTGACTCGATCCAGAGACCTCTGACATTCATATTTTGAGCGAGCGTGATTCCTTCCAGGACCGCTTCAAATTCTGCTTCATAGGTCTTCTTGATACCCAAGAAGGAACTGAAGGAGTTACAAACGCGCCCCTCACTATCTCTGGAGATGCCTTCTGCCCCTGCTCTACCTGGGTTGCCCAGAGAGCTGCCATCCACATTTATTTTGATCCAATTTATCGGAGGTTTACACCAATGCACTTCAAGAGGAGGCGTATCCTTTTGGTTTTCTACAGATAGACCCAATTTCCTGCAGCAAATTAAATCAGGAGTTGATTTAATCTCACCCTTGGAGCGGCCTACACAGAGACAAATTTCATGTCGAATATATTCATAGGAGTAGTTCACATTCCTAGCTGTGCCCTCATATCGTCTTCTGTTACGTTCCCACCAGATATGGGTAGCTATAATAGTAAACCCCATCAGCCAAGGAGACTTCAGATTGATAGATCTCGCTTTCCTCTTCCACCACATTATCAAACATGTCACTGAGTTGTGATCTGCCCAGCGGACACCAAAGCAATTTGTAAAATTCTCCCAAATGGCCATCGCATATTGGCAGTGTAGAAAAATATGGTTGGTGATTTCTTCCGCCTGGTTGCAGAGAGAACATCGAGACACCATTTGGACTCCTTTCTTTCTTGTAATCTCATCTGTTGGGAGCCTCTCATGGGCAAGACGCCATCCCAAAGTAGAGTATTTGGGAGGGAGACCTTTATGCCAAATCAAGGAATTCCAGCTCACTTTTGGTGATTTTCTTCTTATACTTTCCCAAGCAGAAGCGGTAGAGAAAGATCCCAGCGGAGTCAGTTGCCAAATGCATACGTCCTCTACTTGATACGTGGGGATTTTAACCTCTTTAATTGCTTTAAAAATATACCGTAGTAGGTCTGAGTTCACGTCTGGAAGGGTCCATTTGCCATTTCAAATAAAATCACCTACTTTGGCATCAGAGTCCAGGAGAGAGATATCCGCATCC
The DNA here is from genome assembly GCF_013358625.1 of Macadamia integrifolia. Taxonomy (NCBI): domain Eukaryota; kingdom Viridiplantae; phylum Streptophyta; class Magnoliopsida; order Proteales; family Proteaceae; genus Macadamia; species Macadamia integrifolia. Next base: position 28,216,940 of record NC_056559.1, read on the forward strand.
TGAATCTCGTCCATGATGGCCTTGGGTCCCCACCACTTATCTTTCCAGAATCTTGCTAGGCCCCCATTACCAATGATCCACCTTTCATTCAGATCCACAAACTTCCACACCTTTCTGATGCCCAAGGAGATAGAGGAGTGCCTGCAGTCCATATTATGAGCTCCATTTTTCTTGACAAATCTTGCCCTGAGAAAAGAACTGGCGGCATGCTTCCCATGCTTGAAGTGGCACACCATCTTACTGAGCATAGCCATATTTGTATCTCTAAGTCTTCTAATCCCCAAGCCCCCCTCCTCCTTTGGCTTGCAAACAAAGTCCCATCTGACCGTGATCGCCTTAGAAGAATCCACCTCGCCAGTCCAAATAAAGTTTCTCATCCATCTCTCCATTGTTTCAAGGAGAGATGATGGCCACCAATAAACAGCAAAGCTATGATTTGGAATGGCAGAGACAACCGATCGAACCAATTCTATCCTTGCTGCCATTGACAGAAGCTTTCCTTTCCAGCCAGCTAAATGGCCTTTAACTCTGTCCATCACAGGCATCAGTGCCTCCTTCTTTACCCTTCCCTTAAAAATTTTCACACCAAGATAGCGAGTAGGAAAGCTACAAATAGGAATTTCCAGGGTCTCAGAGATTGTTTGTCTACGATCAGGAGCAACTTTACCCAGAAAAAGCTTGCTCTTCTCAAGATTGATACATTGCCCAAAGAATTCTTGGTAATTCATTAGAAAGTCTTTCAGATTGCGAACATACCTCAGATTAGCATTCGAGAAGATGAAAATGTCGTCTGCAAAAAGAATATGCCCTGGAGTAGGAGTGCCTCTGGGGCCCTGGATTGACTGTATCATCTTGCTCTGGACCAGTCTTGACAAGCCTCTTGACAAAACTTCTTCTGCTATGATGAAGAGCATGGGAGAAATAGGGTCTCCCTGTCTCAATCCTCTCTCCACCCCAAAAAAACCTTGTGGACCTCCGTTATCCAGGACAGATATTTTTGTAGATGACAAGATTTGATGGAGACGTTTAATCCATATCTCAAAAAAGCCAAAGCGCCGCATTACTTGGAATAGGAAGCTCCAAGAGATGGTGTCATATGCTTTACTGATGTCTATTTTTAGACCCAGACCACCTCCTTTTGTAGAAGAAAACATCAAGTTTGCTAGTTCTGAAGCAACAGAGATATTGTCATGGATCATCTTACCCTTTTGAAAAGCCCCCTGTTCTTCTAAAATAAGTCTGGGAAGGAGAGGTTCAAGATGAAGGGCCATCACTTTTGAAATTATTTTGTAGAAAAAATTGCCCATACACAGCGGGCGGAATTTATCAAGGGTCTCCGCTCCTTCCATCTTGGGAATCAGAACTAAAAAATTATTATTGACTCCAGGGGGCATATACTTTTTCCTAAAGAAAAATCTCACAGCATTGCAGACCTCTCTATCCACTATGCTCCAGCATCTCCTAAAGAAAGCACCAGAAAAACCATCAGGGCTAGGCGAACTGTCTGGATCCAACTCCCACATTGCTGTTCTAATTTCTGCATCACCTGGGAGCGAATCGAGCCAAAAATTATCAATTTCCTGGAGAGTTTTCGGAATACTTTCCAAGAGATCTAAATGGTCTAGCGTTGGAATGGACCTGTGGAAGTTTTCATAAAAGTCAACAATATATTCCCCCAATTGAGGCTGCTCTTCCACATAGGATCTGTCAATCTTCTTTAAAGCTCTGATTGTATTTCTATTTCTTCTCATTTTTGCAAATAAATAGAAGAATTTTGAATTTCTATCTCCATATTTCATCCACCTAATTCTCGCCTTCTCAGCCCATATCTTCTCATGATTTTTTAGAGCCTTGGCTAGACCCATTTTAGCATCTGCCTCCAGTGCAAACAGCTGGTCGTTCATCCCATTGCCATCAATCTGATCCTGCACTTGAACTAATTGCTGTTTTGCCTCCTCCAGAGCTCGTTCAAAGTTTGGGAATGTAGATTTCGCCCAACAGCTAAGGACTCCTTTGAGGCGCTTTAGCTTCAGCATAAGAGCAAGGATCGACGAGCCTGAGACCCATTCCGCCCACGATTCTGCCACAACCTGCTCAAAGTCACCATGATCCATCCAAAACTGGTGGAATCGGAAGGGGCAATTATGAGGACGCTGGTTAGTATTGGAGATCAGCACCAAAGGAGTGTGGTCAGATGCTATCCGCGGAAGGACTAGCTGAGAGCAATCTTGAAAGCAAGTGATCCATTCTTCATTGCAGAAGCTTCTGTCCAAAACAGCGCATACATTCCCCCTACGTCGATTATTGGACCAGGTAAATTTTCTGCCTGTTGAAGGTATCTGAGACATAGAACATGCATCTACCATGGCCCCATACTCTGCAGCTGAGCCCAAACTGAAGCTTCCAGGACCGCGCTTTTCATGAGAGTACAGGGTCGCATTAAAGTCTCCTATAATCGCCCAAGGGGTGGGGGGCTGAGGTGAATCATGCATTAAGTCCAACCATAGCATTCTTCTATCCACTCTGAAGCAGCTCGCATGAATAAATGAAATATGAATCTGTTGTAGGCCCCAATTCATGGCTATCGTCACGTGTTGCTCAGACTCAGAGATAGCCACAGGAGTATTTAAATTTCTCCTCCACAAAATCCATACATTTGAATTTCTATCACCACGGTTATTATAAATGAAATCAGAATGAAATCCCAATTTGTTAAAGAATAAGCTTGGAAAGTCGCTTACATTCACCATCGGCTCCACGAGACACAGAAGATCAGGGTTCTTCTACTTGACTAAGTCGCTCAAGGCTCTCTTTCCAATTGCCTTCTTGATACCTCTAATGTTCCAGAAGAGGATTTTCATAAAGTCACTTCTTGGAGGCAGCTTGACGGTCAGACGTTGAGGTCTGCCCCGATTCTGTGACACCTTTCTCCTTCCTCCTTTTATCTGCCTCTGCCTGGCAGATGGCTTGGTCAATTGCTGCGACCTCTTGGTGTTGTATAACCACCCTACCACCTATAACCTGAGTTTCAAAAACTTCTGAGATGACGTGGTCATGGCTGCCCCACTCTTTTCCTAGTCCATCTTTGCCTGCTTTAGTAAGCCTGCGACCTCCACGAGAAACAACATATGCTATTCGGTTTTTACGTGGATAAAGTGTACAAGGAACCGACATGCTCTCTGCAACAACTATCACCCCTTAGGTATCAGTCTCTGCATCGCCCTCGGAGGATTCCTCCCTGTGGTCAGAATCACTCTCGGACAAGGAATTGTCATGGCCCGATGGGTCTGACTGATGACAATTGTTACCCAGCGGGTTTTCAATAGTGTTTTGAAAATTCAAATTTCCTTGGATGTGATCTGTGGGGAGTAAAATTTCCAATTGACCAAGACCTGTTTTGTTGCCATTCCCATTTAATTCAGCCAACGAATCCTCCCTCAATTGCAAATCATGATCTATATGGTATGTTTCCATAAACAGAGGATTGGATCTCTCTCTTTCCATCGGTAAGTTTATGCCGCTGCTATGATCGCCGGTCTCCTCAGCCACTCCCTCTCTTGGGTTTTTTGATCTGCTATGGCCTTCCTCACTATCATCTTCCTCTTCTCTCACCTCTTCATTCCTCCGTGCAGCCCCCATTTTGATTTTGCATTCGACAGTAGAGTGTCCCAATTTCTTGCAAAAATTACATCTCTTTATTTCATCTTCGTATGTAATGCACTGCGTGAACCAAAACAAAATATCCTTGCCTGGCTGCTTCCGCTCCACCTGAATTTCCTCAAGGCGGCTACTTTTTACTTTAATCTCCATGAGAACTCGAGCGTAGTCTCCCATCGAGCCAGTCATCGTGCGATGATCAATCGCCACGGGTCTACCTGAGGCCTTAGCCATAGATAGCAGAATTCGCTCATGCCAATACTCCATTGGAAGACCAGGGTATCGAATCCACACCAACTTGGTCTGGATTTGGTCCTCATTAATGTTGAATTCTGGACGCCATCTTTGAAAACGAATGGTTTGTCCTCGTACCTTGACCGGGCCTCTCTTCCACATGGACGTCATATCCCGTTCTAGTTCAAATCGAAATAGAATGTATCCTTTGCCTAAGGGTGCAAGATTGACTTTTCCTTTAAGCTTCCAAGCTTCCTTGGAATCGTGTCTCACATCGTTCATGGAGACATATATGAAGTTCACCTTACCGATTAAAGCATAATTAAAAGTTTGCAATTTTTCTTCATATGCCTCTTGTGGGATAATCACTTTAGTAAGGGAGCCAGTGTGGATAGGCTCGGGCAAATCCTCGACGTCTGGTAGGGCACGACGGGCAATCGTAGCATAAGAGGGTCTTCTAACTCCTTCTCTATCGTTTGCAGCTGTCATCTCATCCACATATTGATCGTCCTCCTTAGCCTCCGAGGCCTCAGGGGTGGCTGTTTTTCCAGTACCCAGGTCTGCAGCAGGGATTAGGGGCACCTGCAAGGAGTGAGTAGGGCTCCAAAAATCCGTGATGCATTTTTGTTTTCCACGATCCGGGGGCCAACCACCATGACTAGTGTGATCGCCGCCCAAAGGTTGAGTCATCTCCGCCTCAGAGTTTCTCACCCAACCCTCCTTCAAATACGTTAGAAGAGTCGATTCACTCCCCTGTCAAAAAAAAATCGACAGACGTGTCTGAGTTCCCCTTACTCTCTCTATCTTCTTTTTAAGGGAAAAAGAACCCTGCCCACTTATATTCTCCAATTCCAAACATAGGGGTGTCAATTTCAGGCTCGACCTGATCGAGACTACCTGATTAAAGCCCGACTGAGACTCACCCGATTAATTAGTTGATAATTAACATAGTTGTCAAAGCGTCATCTAGGCGTGTCCAGGCACCTTGGTCACCTAGGCAACGCCTTGATGTCTTGTTGGTGTCACCTTCATTTTTTCCCCTCTTCAACGCTTAGGATCGCTAGAAACCATGAGAACTTTCCCTTAGGATCAACTAGACTTATATTAGCAAAAATTGGTGAGTATATTAGTAAATAACGAATATAACATAACCTGGAAGGTCCTAAAATAAACCCTATTTTATGCATGCCTTGAAAAACAAGACATCGCACCCTCACCTAGGTGATCAACTCATTGGCTCCTTGAAAACTATGATGACAAGTTCAAATAAAGTGAACAGAAAATTCATATTTTACTAGAGAAAAATCATCAAGAAAAAAAGCTACGTAGCAACATGGTTCGAGAACTCGAGCGAAACATGTGAAATAAGGAAATACCCCCTATTTGAATCCAATAAAAATAGTTTAAAAATCAAATTCTTAAAGGATAAAAAGTCAACCCCCAGTCCAAGAACAAAAATTGGATTTTGGTTATAAGGGCAATTTTCAACTTTTAAATGATGGGGTTTTTCTCAATTATGAAAATTTTATTAATCCTATAATGTTTTTTTCACTAAAAAGTCATGTATATTAAAGGAAGAAAAGGAAAAAATATAGTACATCAGATGAGGGAGGGAGAAATACCCAACTCTCACAAAAAGAAGAGAGGGAGAAGCATTAATTCCACCTTCGGCAATGCCATCAACAGAATTAAGCAACTACCCAACTCCACCAAAACAAAAAATCTAGAAAAATTCCTAGGTGAATCTGGACCTAGGCCGACCCGATGCATCCATGTCTAATTCCATCTGGACCAGAGTTGGCCAAATTGAAATCGGCTCTGACACTTCAAAACGAGCAGCTGACTTTGATAAAAAATCCGCCACTGAATTTGCTTCCCTATAGCAATGGGTTATTTCCCATTCCACATCCTCCAAATAAGAAATACAATTAATCCATCTTTGCCGAGCTATCCACGGACTTTGCCGCTTCTGAAAAATAGTCACAACTGCAACTGAATCACATTCTATCCATAGCCGTTTCACATTGTGCTGCTTAGCTAATTCAATCCCTATCATAAGCGCCAGAAATTCAGCCTCGAAATTTGTGCGAGTTCCTAGAAAATTTCTGAAATTTGCCACTACCTCCGCCTTTTCATTGCGAAGGATTCCCCCTGCTCCATACTTCCCTGGATTACCAATAGAGCAACTGTCCGAATTGAGTTTTATCCAATCTGGAGGGCACCAGAAAATATTGAAGATTTCCCGAGGCCTTCTCTGCACCCCTGAAATACCCAAGCTTCTTGCAGTGACAATATCGAAATTGAGATGGCTGCCCTTGAATGAACCAGCTCTTGGCAGCTAATTTAGCTCTTCACTTGGCCAAAACAGTGCTCTTTTGATTTTGAGGTTTCTTCGAATTTTCTTCCATTCCTCTCCAACCAAGTGAAATAAGGGATTAGAACAAAACCCTTCAGCCACACCCCTTTAAAGTTGGTCTTCTTTGCCTGATCTTTCCACCAAGCTATCAATCTTTCAACTCCTTCAAATCCAGGCCACCTAAACCGAAAACAGCAATAAAATTTCTGCCACATGAAATATGCAAAAGAGCATTCATACATGGTATGATTTATAGACTCTTCCGCTATGCCGCAGAGAGTGCACTGTGATGGCAATGGAACCCCTCTCTTTTTCACATTATCATCAATAGCTAGCTTGTTTTTCAACATTCTCCATCCAAAAACCGATTGGCGAGGTTGGAGATGAGAATTCCAAATCAATGAATACCACCCCACCTTTGGCGATTCCCGTCTTACTTTTTCCCAAGCCGATTTTATTGTAAAGACTCCAGAGGAATTTAATTCCCAATGACAAAAATCATCCAGATCGGAAATTCTTATATCCTTGGCCTGATCAAAGATATTTTGAAAAAATTCAGAACTCACCTGGGGAAAATTCCACTCATCTTGGCAAATGAAATTGGAAACCTTTGCTTACATCGAATCAATGAGACCTAACTGCAGGCCATACAACTCCTCAATAGGCTACTTTCCTAGCCAACTATCTTTCCAAAAATTTATCCTCTAACCATTTCCAACAGTCCATTGCTCATGAGACTCTACCCACCCCCACACCTTTTTAAGACCAGGCCATATCGAAGAGGAAAGGTAGGTAGTTTTCAGCGAACCATCAACCTTCAAAAAACGAGCACGAAAGAAAACGCTCATAAAAGAATTTTTATGTTTAATTTGCCATGCTAATTTGCACAGGCAAGCAAAATTAACGTCTTCCAACCTCCTAATGCCAAGACATCCCTCCCTGGTAGGTTTACATACCTCATCCCACTTCACCACTATCTTCTTCCCTGTCTCCATGTCACCAGACCATATGAAGTTTCGCATCCACTTTTCTACTAATTTTATAGAGCTTCCTGGCCACCAATAAATCCCGAAATTATGAATTGGGATGCTTGAAATCACTGATTTAACCAACTCCACCCTACCAGCCATCGAGAGAAGCCGACCCTTCCATCCTGACAGCCTCTTCTTGATTTTATCCATCAGCAGTAACATGCGGTCCCGTTTAACTCTCCCCTTGAAGAGCTCCACACCTAAATATTTAGTAGGCAGCCTTGCAGATTGGATTCCCATAAAATTACTTATAAACTGTTTCTTGTGTGGGGCAACCTTTCCAAAGAACAAACTACTTTTTTCTAGATTAAATATTTGGCCGGAGAAAGCCTGATATTTATCAAGAAAGACCTTAATATTTTTGACTAACTGAGCAGATACATTTATGAAAATGAAAATGTCGTCAGCGAACAATAAATGGGAGGGAGTTAGCACACCTCGAGGCCCAGGAAGAGATTTTATCAAACCATCCTTTACCAGGCTTCTAAGACCTCTACAGAGAACCTCTTTTGCCAGAATAAATAAGAAGGGAGACAAAGGATCTCCTTGCCGGAGACCTCTACCAACCCCAAAGAACCCCACCAGGCCACCATTCACCAAGATCAATTTTCTGGAAGATAGTAGAAGGTTGTGAATCCAAGAAATCCACCTAGAGGAGAACCCAACTTTGCACAGAACTGCAAAGAGGAATTCCCAAGATAGAGAGTCATACGCCTTTTGAACATCAAGCTTCAGCCCCATTCCACCACCCCTAACCGAAGAGTGCATCAAATTTGACAGTTCTGATGCGAGGCTGATATTTTCCGAAATAATTTTACTCTGCTGGAAAGCGCCTTGCTCTTCTGTAGGTGGATTTCTTGGATTTCCGACGATCCAAGTAGCAAAACTGAGACCGACTATTTGTAAACGGGCCGGGCTGAAGCCCGACACGTTTAATAAATGGTCCAGGCCGGGCCGATCTATATAAGGTCGGTCCCGGTCGGTTTAGTCGGGTCGGGCCACGAATTGACACCCCTAGATAGTACAACTGATCATCTAATCCAACAAACGCTTCTTCAACAATTCTCAGCGTCTACTATCATTACAATCACACATAGGATAACTTCAATTCTTGATATTGACCTAGTCATGTTTCTCGACAATGGTAACTAGTAATTAGTACATAACAATCAAATGGGTTAAATTGAGTTTGGTAATATGTCTTCTCATCTTTTCTAATGCTTACCTAATCAGATTAAAATTTTTTCTTGTCTTGATTATGCATGTCATATATTGGAATATGATTCCCCAGCCAAATTGCTAGAGATCAAGACCTCTTCATTTGCATAGCTTGTTAAGGAGTATACTCAAAGATTTAGTTCTTAGTATTTGAAAGGCTAAATAGGTAAGTTAGAAGTTTCAAAGTAAGGAGGCTGCATTAAAGGGAGGTGTATTTCTATTGGCAAAAAGTTTTGGAAGATCAGAACTGTTTGTAATCATTTGAGTTGGCTTGGGCATTCATATGAAATATATCCACAAAAATGGGGACCATTTTCACTTATTTTCAATATGAACTACTGTTTTGCCCATCAAGTTAACCATGTGCTCATTAAAGAAAGACAATGAAATCAATTTTAATTTCAAAATTGAAACAACTCCTTAATTATTTCAGAATATCCATTCCACTTGATTTCTCTTTCATTGAAATAAGGTTATCAAAATAAACAAATTTCGAATATAAATCACCCCATGAAATTGAAATTGAAATAGAAATAGAAATAGGAATCATACCAAATCGGGTCTAAATTATAAGACGTCACTACAAAAGTTTCAGCAATATTTTAAATAAAATGATATAAAATATATTTTCCCTATTTTTACTTCATTTTATAGTACTATAGAATTGGTCTAACAACAACTGCCTAGCATAGTTGGTGAGTTATGATGTGCAAAAAGCTACAGTATGGCAGATTGGACTGGGTTTTATTTTTTGCAAGCTGTCATCTAGTATGCTGTAAAATTACAGAACAAAATTCCATTGAAACTTAAATGACATAATAAGCAGACATGGCCTCCCAAAAATTTAACCAAACAAGAAGGGAAGATTAAATTACCTTTAGCCTCGCTATCATCACACCTCTAGCCTTTCAATAAGGGTCTTCTTTTTTTTTTAATCAATCACGATAGCAACTACCATTGAATGTTGATCGTTCCATCAGTATCGACTCGTTCCACGGTTCAAATTAAATTCTCAATCTGCAGTGAGTGGTGAGTGGTAGTGAGAATCCAACGGCGTCACTGCCACTCACTGTCTCACCACAAATGATTTTTATACCCTTAGTTTTACACAAACACCAACCAATATATGTCATACACTCACAAACGTGGAGAGGAGGGAAAGGCAAATCGAGGAGAGACAGGGATTTTTTATTGCCTAAATTCCTTTTTTTTGGTAACAACCCAAATTCATATCTCAATATCTTAAGAAATTAGAATTATATTGAGATGTCAATAGACAATCTTGTCAATCAATTGAAAATCCTTCAATCATGCCTTATGAGATCCCATCTCGTATATTGCATAAGCTCTCACTACGTTGGCTCTTTCTCCCTTAGTTAATATGATACATATCAACTTTATTGTATCACGGATTTTTTTTTTTTTTTTTTGGGTGGGTGGGGGTGGTGGTGTGGGTGTGGGTGTGTTAAACAATGGCTCATGATTTTCTTTTGATAAAATGTTTTATGATTTCATTCTTATTAAAATCCCATATTAATTGTCAATCAAGATACTAAGCTACCATAATAGGTTAGACAATGAATAGGAAGGGTAGAATCCTATTGGAATTATGCTTACCATGCCACATAAGGGTGTCAATCGGTCCAGAACCAGGTATTCAGTCCAGTTTTGGTTTTGGTTCCAAGGAGTGTTAGCGTGATAGATCCAGAACTGGATCAGGCCCCACCTTGGTTCTAAAAATCGGTACTCGAACTGAACCTATCTTGTTCTGGTACGGTTTTGGTTCCTATTCGAGTTTTGTATTCGGTTCTTATTTGGTTCCAATATCCAGTTTTAAATTTCGTTTTGCTATGCAAAAGATAAAACATAAATGCTCATTTACTAGGTTGGTCTTCCCCAACAAAAGAGAGTTCTAAACTTAGACTATAACTATAACTCTATAAGACAATAACAATTTAAGTGATTAATTACGTTAGGTTTCTATTTAAGTTACGTCAAGTGTTTAGTTTTTTTTAAAAAGGAAAAAGTTACATCAAGTTATTTGATTGGGTTTAGGTTAGAACCACCGGTTCTTGACATAGATCTAGATCTGGACCGAACCAAATTATAAACACTCATTTCCGATCCAAGATGTAACCATATTGTAATCAGTTTAGTTTGGTTCAAGGTATTCAGTCTGGAACTGGATTCGGTTTTTGATTTTGGTACCAATTTTACAACCTTAATGCCACATGATAGGCAGAAGGGGTCAATGCCATATTCTACGAAAAACAAGTGTAACCAAAATCTCTAAAATTAAGTAATTAATTATGCATCATCTAGTCCCTCCATAATATAATATCACATAATAAACTATAGAGTATATATAAATTTATTGTCATAACTCTACTCCATCAAAAATGCAATTTCAAATTCCCGTAATTCCAATTAGATCATAAAAACATTTCAAAAAGATTATGAAAATAAATATTAATAAAATCAAAAAGTTTTATGTATGACTGTGTACATGATCGTGCTTTCAACCGTTGGATGGGGAGATGTGTTATTATAGTTCTACTCCCCCATCCAAGGATTGAAAGGCAAGACCTACACGACCATGCATAAAAATTAGGTCCCAATAGATAATATTAATATTTTAAAATTGCAAAAAAAAAAAAAAAAATTGTGAAAGTGCCATCGAATACAGATTTATGTCCATTTAATTACCGACATTCTCTTTTTTTTTTTTAATTCTCCCAATTAATGCAGTGGATTCCGTATTATGTGTCTTTGTTTAATATGGCCAAACATTGGGAATTCTTGGTGAGAAAGAAACAAATATATATATATATATATATTATTATTTTTTTTTAATGAAAAGAATGAAACAAATATCAACACAAGGGAGGAAATTAAAAAATTAGGTACTTTAACAAATGCAAACACATTCAGATGCAACTTGTGATTATTCATCCCAATAGAATGCATCCATCAATAAGCTTATTTCAAAACACATAATTTTATGGAAAGCAGATTTTGGATGCTCCAAACAAAGAAAAATGCCTTTTAAAGATACTTCCTTCAATGTCATTTATATGTACCCTATTCATTTCTAAATGTTTCCTATGGAAGGGAAGAAAATGATGGCCAGGGGACGATCAGTATATGGTCAACTTCTGATATGAATAAACAAGTTCAAAATTACATAAACATCCTTGATGTATTTACAAAAGTTCAGAATTTATAAATGTTTCCCATCAATTTACCTTTAATCAGAATTACACAAAAAAAAATAAAAAAATCATCCCAAGTTCATTGTTCTAAGTACAGTAAATTGCCCAATTTATTGGTATATTAGTACAGAGAAGTTATCATATTTCTAGAAATTCAGAAAATTTTCAGATAACATGGGACAACTCAAAATAATGGTCCAAGTAGACTTTCATCAGTGCCAATTGAGAGAAGTTCCCATAAGAACATAGAATCTAAAATATCCACATTTTTAGCAATTCAATCATAGATTTAAAATACCTAATATATCCACTAATTCAATCTAAAATATCCACATTTTTCAGCAATTCAATCATAAGTGCTGATTCTAGAGATGGCTACATTAGTTTCCTTAACAGAAAAGCATCAAGTTGTTCAATCTCAGATGAACAGAAATTTCTTGGTTGTTTCGGTAACACCAAGCAAGCATCAATTACAGTAAATAGTTTATCCTAAGCATGCAAACACATCCAGACAACCATTTGGAGAAATCGAACTTCCTAGGGCACGTTGCCTTCTCATAATAGTAAAAAGAAACCCAAATTCAGAACGCATTTGGAGAAGTCGAAATTCCTAGGGCATACATTTCCATATGCATTCGGTTAGAAATTATCTCAACTTGCAGGTTCTCTCGCGGGGCTGGAGATAATACAGATTGAAGAGCAGGGGGTATCACCGTCGACCGTCGCCTGAGAACACCAATTTGGAGAAAAACAGATAAGTTTATTCAAGATGGATCCAGAGATATAATCTCCTGAGAAAACTTCGTCTGTAGAGAACCCTTCGAAAGAAACTGTCGCTTGAGATATGAGAAGAAATAATTGCCGGAGATAGGTCGCTTGAGAACCAAGTAGTTTAGAGATACAATTGCCTGCTTAAAACCCTTCGAAAGACGTTGCATTTCTCTACTTTTAATAGTAGTATGATCCTCAAGATGTTAGATTTTTTGGTTTAAATGTAATAAACGAATTTTGAGCGAGGTGGAAGTAATATAGGCAAACACGAGGGGAGGTAGATGTAAATTTCTCTACTTTTAATAGTAGTATGATATGATATGATATATGAAAGTGTTTCCGGTGGGGGAGTGCATTTTCTGCACATGTGTGAGGGCCAATGGGACAAAACTCAAATGCGTAACTGCATTGATAAGGACCTCTTAGGTCAAAAGGACCGACTGTACACTATTAAGGATAATTCCATTTCAAATCAACTTAAAGGAATGCACCAGCAAAATTATCTTAGTATCTGGTTCAATGTGCATTTGCACTTATGCCTTGGAATCTCCATTCCTCGGTGCATGTACCATATGAATGAGATGTCTAGTTCCATCTGTAGCTAGTCGTGAACATAATTAGGTTGAAACCTAAGACTTATCCAAGCCCTTTAATTTTTTTTTTTTTATTTTAAGAAAAACAGAGTAGATCTGTCCAATATGGTCTGATTTAGATCGATCCAGATTGGTATCAAA